>NC_030850.1:6472747-6579549 GCF_000208745.1 Theobroma cacao
ATATATATATATTATATATATATCTATCTATCTATCTATCTATAATTTACCTATATCTAATTATCTATAATTTATAATAATACACACACATATATATAAATATATATAAGTATGAATGTCAAAAAAATTTTAATTAATAAAAATAGTATATTCATCATAATTTTAAATTATTATTTAAATTTTTTATTTTTTATTATATATATATATATATATGTGTGTATGTATACATCTATATATATATATATTATGTTGTAATTGGGTAAATGTGACTCTTTTAAATAGAAAATATTAAAGATTTTGGAGTTATTCATGAACTACTCTATTGCTTTCCAATCCTACTTTTCTTTCTTTTAGTATATCTTATTAACTTATTTATTTTATTATTATAAGGGCTTTTAAGTGCGATCAATCAACTGTTTCCTTTCGTTTAACAATGAAGGTGCGTATGACACATCTATGTAAGGTGGGGGAAAAAGTTCAAAAATGAAGATTCAAAGTTCTAATTTTGGCACTGTGCTAGATCTACAAACTAACCAGAGTTCAAAAGGCAAATGAAATTTTTGCTCCATGAATGAGGCTGCATACAACTAATTGATTAAAAATTGGGATGTTATGCACTGGTGTCAAGCATTCTTCTTCAATTTCTCCAAGTGTGATGTCATTGACAACAACATGTGTGAGACATTTAATGGTGTCATAATAGAGGCAAGATGTAAGCCAATCATCAGCATCCTAGAAGAGATTAAGTTGTATGTGATGAGGAGATTGGTTCAGAATAAGGAATACAGGATGAAGTGGAAAACAGAGTATGGCCTTCGTATACTCACCAAGTTAGATAAGAATAAGGGGTTGGCAGGCAAATGGGACTTAGATTGGAAAGGGGCATATATGTATGAAGTCTTTTAGGAAAATGCTAAAAAGCAGATGAGGGAGAGCTACATGGTGTCATTGTAGCATGTGACATGTAGCTGCCAGGCTTGGGATATCAGTGGAGTGCCGTGCCAGCATGACATCAATGCTATTTATTATGAAGGAGAGGACCTAACAAAATATTTGGCAAACTCTTTTAAAAGGAATGAATACCTTAAGGCTTATGAACAACCTCTCCATTTAGTTAGAGGGCTAATATTTTGGCCTAAGTGGAATGTGGAGGTTGATTTGCCTCCATATGTAAAGAGATTTGTTGAACAACCTAAGAAAGAGAAGAGAAGAGAACTGATTGAAGGGCTAAAGAAGACAAGGATGTTGAGGGTTGGAAGGATAATGAAATATGCTGTTTGTTATCAACAAGGACATGTAGGTCAAATTGTCCAATATAGCAGTAAGTGCTATCTATTATGTATCTTGTTGCTTGATTTAGTTATTATATATTTATATTTCTGGTAACTTACTTTTTCCAATTTGCATATTTAAGGTCAGACAAGTGCATAAAAAAGTCATTGAAAGAGGAAATCTTCTACTGGTGCACCAAGTGAAGCTTTTGTTGGTGTAAGTCAAGGTGTTGCTGGGTCCACTACATCAAATGCTATCAAGAGGAAGAAAGTCACAACTGCTGAAAGAACCCAATTTGTTGTTGCAAGTATGGAGGGCTTCGGTTCACAAGACGTTGCGATACCAAGACTAAAATTGAAGCATTCAAGCCCTAAGGGGAAGGGGACAATAGCTTACAAATGCCAAACCCGATCTGCCTCAACACCTACAGCTCCTCAAAGACAAACTTTTGTTATAAATTTGAGTAACAATTTAGTCCCTATTCATTTCATGAGAAATGTTGTTTTTTATTGAGTTGTGAATGCTGGTGTTTTGGCTACCATTAAATTAATTAAGGATTGTAAATCTTTCAATAGGCTGGTAGGCCAAATCAAGTGGTTGTTGCAACTGGCCATGGGGATTCAAGGTCATTCATTTCTAGTAGACAACTATTGGTGAGAAATATTGTGACTTGCATTATGTTCATATTGCTTTAGCATTATTTTTGCAATTCTAAACACTAATTTTGTTCATATGGCCATAGGAAATTACAAAACAGAAGCAACCCAGTAGATTGGATTCAATTAGTGATTGCCCACTTAAGAAAGCATTAAAAATGAGAAAAATTTGTTGTGGTTTATTGTGAGGTTTATATGTTGTCTTGGCACAATTAGATGGTATGTTGTGGTTTATTGTGTGGTTTATATGCTATCTTGGCACAATTAGAAGGTATACTTGTTTTTGTTACTAAGTACTTAAATGTGTGTAGATGTTACTGCAATGTTGCCATGTTTTTGAAATAAGTGGCTTTTTTTTTGTAATTGGCAAATATTGTACAGGTGCCATTTTTTGTAATTGACATATATTGTATAGGTGCCTTTCTTTTGTAATTGCCATATATTGTACAGGGGCTTTATTGGTCAAAGTATTGGTACCTTACAAGCTTATTGTTACTTTACAAGCCTCTTGTAAAGGTTTTGTAAATTGTTTTGCATATATATATTGATGCCTTTCTACCATAAGAAGATAGATTAGCAAAGAGAATGTTCTTACTATATTTTCTTTTATATTATAACTATCAAAGTACCTTTGAAAGCAATTAGCATAAAGCTAATATATGGCTTGTTTTGTATTTTTCTTTTATATTAGTTTAATATATGTATTATTGAAATGATACTAATAAGAAAAGACACTTAATAATCTAAAAAGTAAGCTATATGTATATATGCCTTATATTTCAAAAAAAATTTGTATTTTTGGTTATATTTAGTCCCTAAATAAATAAATTTTATTTAATTTAGTCCTCGTACACTGAATATT
Organism: Theobroma cacao; assembly: GCF_000208745.1. Taxonomy (NCBI): domain Eukaryota; kingdom Viridiplantae; phylum Streptophyta; class Magnoliopsida; order Malvales; family Malvaceae; genus Theobroma; species Theobroma cacao. The sequence goes on from NC_030850.1 coordinate 6,475,538, forward strand.
TATTCAATTTAGTCCTTACACTATTTTTTTTTTCAATTTAGTCCATCTGAAACGTCATCATATTAGTGCACTTGACATTGACATTTTCATACTATTTGGGTGACATGGCATGTTGACACACATATGCCACCATGTCATCAAAATTTGCCACATTAGCGTCACATCAGCGTTAACGTTATCACCTTTAACAGTCAAATTAGATGCTGTTAAAGGAAGGGATTAAATTAGAGCAATTCTCAAAATTGATAGACTAAATTGTTGTAATTTTGAGTAGAAGGACTAAATTGAAGAAAATTCATAGATATAGGGACTGTTGGGGTATTTTGACCATTTTTTAATACATGTCACATCTTTCTGTGGAAAAAAAATAATATTATACTAAAGTTTAGTAATATTTATGTTAAAATAGAAATGATGATACTTGAAAGAAATTTTGAATGGTGTTTAGTGCCTTAAAAGAGAAGTGAACATTGTTTCAAGGATAAAAAAAAAAACAATTTGGATAAAAAGAGTATGTTTTGAAATAAATCTTAAAATAACAAATAAAGATAACTTGAAAGAATAATTAAAGAGAAGAAAGAAAGTGTTTAGGGGGAAAAAAGAGATCTTATTGAAGTGTGTATATTTACAAATGGAGTGAAGGGATCTATTTATAAGCTAACAACCCCTTGAATCATAGTCATAATCTAATTCTATCTAAGAGTTCAAATCATATTACATTTATTGTATCTTACCTTTTAAGCTGTTTGACTTGGTCTGCACTTCTCGAGTCATAATATAATGGCTATTCACATATTTATTCATAACACTCCCCCTTGAATGTCTATTGTATTAAGAATATGCCTCGTTAAAACTTTACTAGGAAAAAACCTCATGGGAAAAAATCCAAAGTGAAGGAAAAAGAGTACATAATTCTTTTCAAGAATATGCTTTTGAAATACTGCCTCATTAAAAACCTTATCAAGAAAAACCTAGTAGGAAAAACCTTGATAAAGGAAAAGAGTACAGTGCGTATTTTACTCCCCCTGATGACTGCATTATAGAGATCTTTAAAATGATGCATTCCAACTTTTCAAATGTTACAATAAGAAGGCCTTTGGTGAACAAATCTGCTAGATTGTCACTTGACTAAATTTGTTGAATACTAATATCACTATTTTCTTGGAGATCATGAGTAAAGAAGAATTTTGGCGAACTATGTGTTTTGTTCGATCGCCTTTAATATATCTTTCCTTAAGCTATGTTATGCAAGTAGTATTATGCTCATATAACGTTGTTGAAATTTTCTTCTTGGTTGACAAATCACACGTTTCTCGAATATGTTGAGTTACAGATCTTAATCAGACACCTTCACGACTTGCCTCATGAATTGTTAAAATTTCTGCATGGTTAGAAAAAATAGCAACTATAGTTTGCTTTATAAAACGCCATGAAATAGTCGTGTCTCTATATGTGAATAAGTAACCTGTCTAGGATCAAGCTTTATGTGGATCTGATAAATATCCTGCATCTGCATAACTAATTAAATTTTATTTTGATGCATTTGAATAATATAAGCCTATATTCATTGTTCTTCGGAGATATCAAAGTATATGTTTAATTCTATTCCAATATCTTCGAGTTGGAGAAGAACTATGTTTTGCTAATAAATTCACCGCAATTGATATATCAAGTCATGTATTGCTAGCAAGATATATTAGTACTCCAATTGCAATAAGACACGGTACTTCAAGACCAAGAAATTCTTCATTATCCTCACGAGATCAAAAAAGTTTTTTTTTTCACATCTCATAACCTTACAACCATTGGTGAACTCAATGGATATGCTTTCTCCATATAAAATTGTTTTAGCACTTTTTGTTATAAAATTAGATTAATGGACAAATATTCCATTTGTCAAGTGTTTAATCTAAAGACTCAAATAAAACTTTGTTTTTTCAAGGTTTTTCATCTTAAATTCTTTCTTTAAATAATCCACTGCTTTTGATAACTCTTCAAGAGTTTTAATAATATTTAAGTCATCAACATCAATAGCCATTATAATAAATTCATATCTAAACCCTTTTATAAAATACATGGGCATATAAGATTATTTCTACAGCCTTCTCTAAACAAATATGCACTAAGCTAATTATATCGCATGTGTCTGGATTGCTTTAATCCATATAAAGATTTATTTAATTTAATTAAGTAAATTTCTTGGGAGTTCAAATTTTGTGCTTCAGGCAACTTAAATTCTTCAGGGCTTTTCATATAGATATCGTTATCAAATGAGCCATATAAATAGGTTGTAGCTAAATTCATTAGACGCATTTTAATTTTTTCATATATTTTCAGACTAGTTAATATAGAATTGTAATTGTATCCACCACAGAGAATATCTCTTCACCTTCAATACTAGATCTTTAGAGAAAACCTTGTGCGACAAGCCGTTCTTTATATTTCATAATCTCATTTTTCTCATTTCGTTTTCGCACAAACACCCATTTATATCCCACTGATTTTACACCATTTGGTGTACAGACTACAGGTCCAAAAACTTTACGTTTTGCAATTGAATTCAATACCACTTTGATTGCGTGTTTCCACATTGGCCAATCATTTATATGTCTACATTCTTCAATAAATATAAGTTCAAGATCCTCGTTTTTTTTTCATAATATTTAGCTTTATATTATATACAAAATATCGTCGACATTTATTTACTGGTTCCATCTTTTCCCATCATGACATAATTTATTGAGATCTCTTTATTTTCACTGATTTCAGGTACTTGAATTTCTTCTAGAATGTTTATTAATTATGTCAGGGGTCTCTTTTAGAGTTTCTACTTCTTTTTTCTAACCATCTTAAATATTTGCTTCTTTTCTTTTTCGAGGATTTATCTTTGGAACCGATTGGTTTCCATGCTTCTAGTGTGCCTTGTTCTTAGGGATGTCAACGGGTCGAGTACCCTATAATTTCGAGGTACCCGAACCCTAACCCTATTAAAAATTAACTACCCTAACCCTATTAATTACCCGAATAATTTAAAAATTACTACCTTAACCCTAACCCTAATACATTCCTACTACCCTATAATTACCCTAACACGTTTAAATACTCGATTAAATAAAAAAATTATTAAAATCTTCTTCATGAGTACCCAATTACCCAATTAATTTTTCTAATCTCATAACTTCTCTTTAGATTTATATGTTATAAGTTTATATAAACAAAGGTATATATACTGTAATTAATAATTTTATGAGTTATAATTTTTACAATATTAATACAAAATAAAAAGTAAATATATTTATATTTAAAGTACATATATATATACACACACGCATACATAAAAAATATTTTAATATATCAAATAGTAATTATATTTTTTATAAATTAACACAATATATAAACTATATATATTAAAAGACATTACAAGTTAATTAATAATAATAGTTTCACGAATTAATTTAATTAATTATAAGGATTTGTTCTGAATTTCATGAAATTAAAAAAAACATTTAGGTTCTAAAACTATTCTAATATCAAAAGCTTTCTTTAAGTATATATATTATAATATTATATAAATAATGGTATATATATTATAATTAATAATTTTATAAGTCATAATTTTTGTAATGTTAACATAAAATAAAAAGTAAATATATGTATATTAAAAGTACATATATAATAGTAATTATATTCCTTTATAATATGATATAATATTTAAATTATTTAAACATAATTAACAATCTAATAATTTTTTAATTTAAATATATTAATGTCATCATATTAATAATTAGAGTAACCATACTTTTCATATATTTGTTAGTTTTTAACAAAAAAAAATTGGTTGTAAAGTTGATAGAAATTGTAAATTTTTAATTTAATTATTAAAATAAGAATAAAATATTTATAAATATTAATCGGGTTTAGGTAACGGGTACCCAAAAAGTGGTACCCGAACCCTTTTATGGAGTACCCTAACTCGGTGTAACCGGGTAGGGTACCCGTTGACATCCTTACTTGTCCTACAGGGATATCAATGCTAATAGGAGCATTTGCAGCTGGTATATAAGATTTAGTTATTTCCTTTAGGTCAGTAAATACATCTGACATTTGATTTACTATATTTTACAAAATAATTATCTTTTGAACTTCAAGTTCATATTGATTTATGTGAGGATCAAAACTAGATAATGATAATTCATTATAAAAAATTTTCTTTTGCAGCTGCTTATTATTCTCCCCTTAATATTAGAAAAATTGTTTCATCAATATGACAATTAACAAACTTTGTCATGAATAAATCTCTTATTGATAATTTTAAATATTTAATTACAAATGGAGATTCATATCCAACATATATTCATAACCTTTTTTAAGGACCCATCTTTGTATGTTGTGGTGGAGCAATTGAAACATATACCGCACATCCAAAAATTCTTAGATGAAAAATATTTGGTTCTTGATCATAAACCAATTATATAGGGAGAATTTATAATAACTCATTTGGCCTGATGCATATAAATGCTGCTGCATCCAAAATGGCATGCCCCCTCAACAGATATTGGGAGTTTGAATTTCATAATTAATGGCCTTGCAATCAGTTGGAAGTGTTTAATAAATAATTCTGCTAGATCATTTTGTGTATAAACATAAGCAACAGGCTGTTTAATAGTTATTCCAACTAATATGCACTATTAAAGGCTTGAGATGTAAATCCACCAGCATTATCAAGACAAATAATCTTAATTACATAACTAGGAAAATGTGCTTGCAAATGAATGGCTGCAAATGCCAAATTACAAACTGATAATAAGCGCACATTTGACCATCTAGTCGATGCATTGATTAAAATCGTAAAATATGTAAATGGTTCACATGGTGGATGTATGAATTCACATATAACCTTGAATATTGTTCAAAAACGTAAGAAATTAAGTCTCAACTTTAACTAGTGATAGCTTTATAATTTATTTACCTTCAAAGCAAGCAGTATATAAAATTCATTAGATTGAAAAATCTTCTGGTTTTTCAATGAATGATCATATAAATTTTCAATCATTTTTTGCATCATTATTGATCTGGGATGGTTCAACCGATCATGCCAAACATTAAAATCATTAGTAAACTTCTGGTTTACTATGAGTTTCAATTATTCTAATATTTGTATAGTTTAATTCTAAGAACAGAGCAAGTAATTTTTTTTTTCAACACACACCTTCTATTTGAGATAATAAATGTAATATAGAGGTATTAAGTATCTCTTTCATTCGTTGTCTCAATATGATATCTATTCAGACGAATATATTTAAAATTTAATAAACTTCTTTGAGACTTAATAAAAAATAATACATCCTCTATTACTTTATTCCTCAAGGTAGTAAAATATTAGCTCTTCTGTAGCCTTCAATTAATCTTGTACTACCAGATATTGAATTGACATTGATTTTTTTTTATTGTCAAGTAGGAAAAATATTTCTTGTTTTTAAATATAGTGTGTTATAGCAATGTCTACTAGACATATATTTACATCATAGATCTTGGATGAATATCCATATTTTTTTAATAAAATAAAATATATACAATAAGAAATTTACAAAGTTAAAATGAAATAACATTATATATATAATTAAAACACATAATAAGAACATATCCTTTAAATATAACAAGAACATATTAAAGCATCTTCATAATATAGTTATACTAAAACATGCCAATTACTATTAAATTCATTCTTGGATATTCCCATTACTAATTAAATGATCAATTCCTTCTACAGGACAAGAAAATCAACTATGAATATTTCTGTTATCAATCATATAATCAATTCCTCTTTCAGGGTGGATAAATATCTTGATGTGCTATATAAACTTGGGTATGATTAAAATCATCACAAGATGTTGTAGTTTTCGGTGATGCTTGATACAATTCAAGATGTACAACAGGTACGTAACCAATGGTCTTTCATGCCACATTAATGACAATATGTTTTCTATATTCCTCTTTTTTTTTCTTTCTATTTTTGTATTTTTATTATTCATCCACTTCTAGTGGGTTGAAAGTATTCATCCACTTTTTGATGGGTTATTCATTTCTGGTGAGTAGTGGGTTACGGTATTCATCTACTTCTGGTGGTAAAATTATCCATCTACTTTTGGTGGCAAAATTATCCATCTACTTCTGGTGACAAAATTATCCTTAGATTCTAATAGTAAAATTATTATCCACTTCTGATGATAAAAGTATTCTTAGATTCTGATGAAAAAATTATTATCCACTTATGATGGTAAAATTATAATTAGAATTAAAATAGTGATAGTGTAAATTATTATAACGACTTCTTCCATATCCATGATTATAATTATTAAATGATGTGACATTCACTTCAAGGAATACATAGATTCATGAAGATAGATTCATGACCATGACCCTAATTATTAAATGATGTCGCATTCACTTCAGGGAATGGACAAATTTATAATTTTTTTTTATTAGTAGCTCGTTTGTCACATTCACTTCAGAGAATGGACGTTATGATTTTTCATTAATAGCTATATAATAGCAAATTCACTTTTCAATTGAGGGACAGAATATAATATATACTATATGATAGTAAAATTCATATTAAAGTTGATTTTTAGAAAATAAAAATATTAAAGAGATATCAAGTCACTTACTTGATTTATTACAACCAAAACAATTAAAAATCAACCATTGATATCCTTTCAAAGCTTGGAGATGATAAAAACAAAATAATAGCAACACTTACCTGATTTGCTAAAACTATAAATCAAAACCGAATCGTTGAAATTCTTTTGAAGCTTGAAGATGATGAAAACAAAATAATTTCAAAACTTGAGAGATCAGAGAGGATCGTGCTGATAACGTGTTATGAAATAAATCTTAAACGAACAAATAAAGATAACTTGAAAGAATAATTAAAGAGAAGAAAGTAAGTGTTTAGGGGAAGAAAAGGGATCTTATTGAAGTGTGTATATTTACCAATGAAGTAAAGGGGTCTATTTATAGGCCAACAACCCCTTGAATTATAGTCCTAATCTAATTTTATCTAAGAGTTGAAATCATATTACATTTCTTTTATCTTGCCTTTTAAGCTGTTTGACTTGTTCTACACTTCTTGAGTCATAATATAATGGACATTCACATATTTATTCATAACAGAGTGTCCTTTATTCCATGAATACAGTAATTTTTGTTATATAAAAAAACTTATTGAGTTTAAGTTACACAACCGAAAAATAATCTCCTCCGTCTTAAACCCCAACCTCTTCTTCAAGATCAACAATACCAATATACCATAGACAACATCCTGTTCTGGCGATTATTTAGTAGTAATATATCATTTTTCGCCACTCTTAACCATTGCGTCAACAAAAAAGGCTAAAATTGAAGCATTAATTCCTCCTGAGAACCCTGATTCCCCTCCAACGAGACTCCATGTAATTGGACTCGTCATTCTGTCCGTAAACTCCAAATTTGAAGTAGTGATTGTTTCCTCCAGCACCTGATCCTTCATATTTAAGAACTCCATCAATGTAAACCTTCACATTCGATGCACCAACATCGTGGATTACGTTTACTTTGAACCATCTGTTATACATGTTTGATAGTATGACCGAAGACCTGTAAACCGTGAGCGAGCCGGTGTATACTCGGAGCATTATGGTAGTAGCACGGGAAGAATCGCCAAATACTTGCATGATGGACGTGCCGGTTGTTCCACTCGGGACATATGCCTGTCCCTCAAATTGCCATACCCCAGATGAGTAATCATAGCCCTGGAGAAAATGTGGATAAGATATTTTGTCATTGACTTTCAAAGACTTGTTTCTTTTGACTTGTTTTTCGTTGAACGTTTACTCAATATTTGATGCATAATTCTTTATTTAAAAGTAAACTTCAAATCTCTCTTTTTTCCAAATAAATAACAATGTTCCTTCCATTAAAATAGCAAGAGTTAAAACTGATAAAAATAAACATATTTGGTATTGATAAAAATGAATACTAACAAAAAAACCTTTTAATTTTACTTACTCGAATCCGGATCTCCGTGCGTGGCTTCGTATCGCTACTTGTTGTGTGAGGCTTGTCTGTGGCGAACACCCACAATCTGTGTTCGCCATTGCTGAAACTGTACCGTTCGCTTGGAGACTTATCATAAGGCTTCTGCAGCTTGAAATTTGATTGAGATAGAGGAACGGCGGTGAACCCGCTTGTAGGATTCTGCTGGGCATTGGCCTGGAAGGAAAGGAGCTGACTCAGGCTCAGACAAAGAAGCGAAAAAAGGACTGCGAGAGCCATCTTAAGAGAGCTTTAAGGAAGATAAAGATGAGAACGAATATTGGGTTTGTGCAAACGTTGTGTTGTTTTGGGCATTTATATATAGTAGTTGGGTATGAATAGATTTGGAAGAGAAAGGCCGACGCCAAAAGACAAAAACATTTAAGACGTAGGAAAGGGCAAATGAATGTTGATCCATAATTTTTCAACGAAAATCACGTTTGAAGTCTTGAAGATAATGTTGATTCATGAATGTTGGTTTTATATATTAGGAAAGAGCCAGAGGGAAAAGTCAACCTTTTTGAATTCATCTCGTGATATTTCAAGAGAAAAAGTGAGGAAACTTCGTTCTCTCTTCGTTTATGAAGACGCCAAACTCCCCTTTTAGCTTTAGCAAGCTGTTTGCCATTGAGTTGTGTGTGCATTTCTTTAACGAGTTTGCTTATACAAGATAAAGAGATGAAAATTGTTAGCAACTTTATTTAAGTTTTTTTTTCCCTAATCAATATTGTTGCCATTTTGATACTGAATCTGTTTACTATTTTGTTTGTCATTCCTTTTAACTTGGTTTGCAGCTTCTTCCTCCAATTCAACACGTTAAGCTTTTGACCTCTAATTTATAACTCTATGATCTTGTAACACCGCTTCAATTCTTTGGACCGGCGACCGCGACTGACATAAGAGCATCGCATAGGCCAGTCAAAGGTTACCGTTACGTTCCATGATTTCATCATTGTCTGAAAGAGACACTCTTCGTAATTAGAGACTGTTGACTCAAGAAAACATAGACAGAATTCAAACTTTACCGAATAAGGGAAGACATAGGATGTTTAGATTGATGCACTAAGGTAACGATAATAAATTTTTTTTTTAAAATAAGAAGGTTTAATTTTATTTTCTTAACGTTATTGGGTTTTAGTCTTCATAATTTTCTGATCTGAAATGAATCAAGTCCCTTTACGTCTATTATTTGTTCAATTGATAATCATTGGACGTTAAAAGTGATGTTGATGTGTAATTGTTATGTCCATGTGGCATATACGATGAACATAAAATTTTTGAGGTGCACCGCCTTCCTTTTTCTTTTTCTTCTTTATCCTCTTTGTTACAAAGGAATTGGGCTTGAGCTGTATGATAGGATATACAGCTCTTTCCCCTTACACAAGCCCCATCCTCCCTCACTTATAAAATATTCTAATTTGAGATTCTTTTTTTCCCTTTTTCTTTTCTTTCGTCTCGCACATCTTTCCTTTTCACCCAGAAAGCAATTTGAGGAGATTTTTAAACTGTTGGACAAAATATTCTTTACTTTGTAAAGGTGAGAGCTTAATTTTACTTAAATAAAAGTAAAATGCATGGTTTAATTGGATTGAATAAAAGCTTGAGGGAGGATTTGTACATTTTACTAAAGTACGACGGACAAAATGAGCATTATCTCTTAAAAAAATAAATTTTGGCAATATATATATATATATTTGTTGTAAATGGATATTTCTGAATTAATGTGCTGGCATTTCGGATTCTGAATGTGTTATTTCTTTGTCACCCTTGTAACTTGGTTTTCAGCGTCTTCCTCCAATTCAATGAGTTAAGCTTTTGACCTCTAATATATAATTATCCTGTTATCTTGCAATGCTGACTTTTTTTTTATGGTCAGAGAACCACTCCTGTCTTTAAAGCAATGGATGCATCAGCCCAAGACAAACGTTATACTCCGTGATTTTATCTTTATTCAAGGAATAGACACTCTTTATGATTAAAGCCTTGATATTGACTGGCAAAGAGAAAGAATTCAAATTTTACCGAACAACTTAAACACGGGAACCGTGTAGGGTGCTTAGGTTGATGCAATAAAGTAGACAGAATTTTAATTTTGTCAAAGTTAGGTTTTAGTCTCTTCATATATAAAATGTCTACTTTAACCCCTATTGGTTAATTTCAATTGATCAAGTCTCTTTATTTTTATTATTTGTTTATCTGTTTTCTCAATCAAATAAAGTTTCATTAAATCTGAAAAGAGAAAAATCACAGGGACAGAAAGAGCCGGTCCTCCCAATGGGATTTCCTCTGTCCATCAGCATAGGGTGCATAGCACCTAGCACAAAGATAAAGAACAATCAGAACAGCAAAACCCGTGGACACATCCTGACCATGGCAAAAACAGGAAAGCGAAAACAGAAAAAAACAATCCACCGTCACGTATCATTAAACTGAATGCCTTAACATGTTAGAAACACGTAGCACCACCACAACTCTCAATACACATCCTGCTCCAATGTCATCCATCCAAAGAATAAGCATAACAGAAAGGAAGAGAGGAATAAAGCAGGGAGACTACCACGAAGCTGAGAACCTTTCCTCGCTATCCACACCGAACTTTGCAAGCACGTCCGTGAAGGCATTTGCTTCTCTAAGTGTAATCATCACCTCTCCATTTGTTCTCTAGTAGTTATCAATTTCATTGAAAATGCTCCGATGTATCCAAGGCCTCATGGATGCATTATTGAATCATGCTGACATTATAGTTGGACTCTTTCTTTCAACCCAATGTGAGAAGCGGAAAAATTGCAGCGCCTCCTCGACCTGAAATAAAATTCATGGAATATTGTATATCTTGAAAATATATTATAAAGAGTTATAATTATGAGAATCTTATTACATCAAAATATTATTTCTAGGTTATTTCTATTCAAAGTTTATTAAAAAAAAAATCGATATTGAACTAGGGTTATAATTCCTAGTTCACTGTGTTTGCTATTTTGAAACTCAATTTCCAAACTCTACAAAAGTAGCTAGACTTATGATGGTTAAGTTCTCGGGAGGAGATAGAGCCAAAATATTTTGGTCAATATGAAACATGTAAGTTGATCTACACAAATATGGTGTGAAATGCTAACTTATTTTCAAGGAATAGAGAAGAAATCATCATTGATAATAGGGCACTGGATCTTACACATCATGCCTATCTTATTAACATCCATTGTAGCTACTTGCCTATTCGATGCAATAAGGCCATTATTATATAATCTTACTGTCCTCATCGATTTGGAAGACAATTTGACTTTTATGAAGATATTTTTGGAATTTTTAAAACCGACATTTTGCGTAAAATTTAATCTTTGAAATGCTTTTGCATCTAACCATTGTGTTAATTTTTTTTTGAAAAGCAACCATTATGTTAATTACTAATTAACTTTTTAAAGAAATTCAACTTACAAAAGCAATTTTCTTCACTTGAGATTTGATGGCACGAGTCATGAAATTCAAAGAAGAGTACAAACTTGATTTCTCTTCAAGAATCATTGTGAACTTGGTAACTTAATCATCGCACTCATAATTTTAAATAAAAAGATTTGGATCATTCCTAATTCAAAAAACTTTTTTTGGGGTTGATTGAATTTGGAAATGGTACCAATTAATAATAAAATCTGCTTTTTTGAATTAAGGATGAACAATGTTATGGTTCTTTTCTTCAATGAATCCGCTTCAAAGGCTTAGTCTTGAACAAATGAAACTGATCTCCTTCTTTTGCTAGAACAAGATTAAAGTGTAACTTTTTGAAAAATCTTCTTTTGTTAAAATAAGATCGAAGAACAATTTCTTGAAAATCTTAAAGCCTTTTGTTAGAATAAGATCGAAGAACAACTTCTTAAAAAATCTTAAAGCTTAAATATCAATGTTCTTCAATTGCTTAACTTAATTCTTATAAGACTTTGGAGAAATTTTGAGTTTTCAAAATCTTTTTTTTTTTTTGAATTATGTGTGTCAAACGGTTTGCTGGAACATTGTATTTATAGTGCTAGATAAGAGAATTCTATGAGAATTTAATCTTTTTGATTTTATGTCTAAAATATTTTAATTTAACTAAGAAAAACTATGATGACTCCATCGAATTTTGATTGAGCCAAATTTAGGTTTTATTTCTAAATTATTTTGATTTATTTAGAGATAAAATGAATGACTTATAGGTCAATTTTGATTAGCCAAGTTGGATTTATCTCTAAATTATCTAAATCTATATAGAGATATATTGGATGACTCATAGGTGTATTTTGCTTAGCAAAATTATTTGTCCTTGAACTAATTATGTGACTAGATTAAATGATGTCATCAGGTTCACATGATGATACAGTATTTGTCTTTGAAAATTCTTCAATTAACTAATTAAAATAAATTTCAAAAGATATGTACCTTTGTAATTATAAATACTCCTAGTTAATTGCTAAGATATCCTAATTAATCCAGACATTGAAGTTCAAGCCCCTTGATCAAGAAATCATCTTGGCATAATTTTCATTTCTTTTTTTTTTTAATTTTCGTATTACATGCTGAAATTTTGAGGTGCATATAAATCAAATTGGTGATAAAAATGGAGAGAGGAAAACTATACTCAAATTACAGTGTTCATTTCGAAAGGGGAAGAAAAAAAAATAAAAAGCCACAATTAAACATCAAATGGTGGGAAGGCATCAGAGTCATCATCATCATCTTCATCTATGCCTACCTTTGTACTTAATCCGAGATGTGCCATGAGAAGGGCAACGTGAGTGAGCAGCTCTCCGCCATGCCTCAACTGTTGAGCATGCTCCTTCCATGAACAACGACTTGCAGCATGAGCCATCATCTGAATCCACACCTCGCTAATCATTTCCCATTTCTCATCATGATCCCACCGCAATTCCCTCACAAACCTCTGCAGTTTCACGGCAAAGCTAGCTCCTTCAAGCAGCACTGCTCCCACTTTATGACGTGGCGGTTGATAAAAAGATTGATCTTGAAAGGCAGCAAAGTGAAGCAGGTCCGTGGTAAATTGTTTCCTGGCGTTAACGAAGCTTGTTTTCATTTTCTCCATTTAGAAACTCTGGGCTTCCTTGTAAATTTTACCGTTTATCACATCACTGAACCCTTTGGACAGCATTGATGGACGAACAAGTGCAAGGTAAATCATGTAATCAGATATAGACTTGCTAATATAGCATAACGAAGTGGCCGTACCTATTCGATGATTGTCAAGATCATCATAATAGGAAAGCTCCGTAGCAATATGCCAAAGGAAGATGCTACGTATGAAATATGTTGGATCCATTCTAGGGAAAATGGACAAGAATTCAGCTTTTGATTGTGTCAAATCGGCATCCATTCCAAGCATTTCTTTGAACTTCTCTTTGAACACATTGTCACCTTTCTCGTTTAACAACTTCTCGAGTTCATCGAGTTTGAAATAATTTTTTTCACACTTTTCACGTTTCTTTTGCAGATGAGCATAGATGAAACGCTTCAGATCAGGATCGACTGGCTTCCATTTGGTATGACCGTACTTCTGTAAAAGATTGCCAGTGTCGAAAAGCCTTATGAGTCCAGTGCACCTACTTGTTTTCGCCTTGACGCAATACTTTATTAGATCATGTTGCGCCATTGATTTTATTCCCGAGCTGGCCTTAATAGACTGTAATCTATAAGCAGCAATACTTGAGTACCACTTATGCACCTTGGTGCGAGGAATGGGAAGCCGGATCATGGCCCAGGTAGAGAGAGCATGCATAAAGAATGAATAAACGTCCAGAGAAATAGCTCCTACCAGCAGCATGTAGGTTATGGCAATGTCAATTGCTGAATGCTCGCTCCTATCCATAACGGCTGTGAAACCAATCATTGAACAAACCATGGACAGAAAACAGAAGCCACCGAGACATAGACTCACTTTAAAATGACGATATTGTATGGGATTCTTGGTGAAGAATAGATCGTAGACGAAACTAAGTTCAACATCTACAAACTTAAATGCATCTTCGGCAGATTGAGACTTCATGTACACCATGTTATCATGTAACTCTCTGGAAAGCCGGAATGGGAGATCTGTAAAAAGAGGCTTGAAAACAATGTATGATGTATATGCTTGGCGAAGAAATTCAACTTCAGGAACGACGCCTTTGTCTTTAAAGAGATCTTTAATCGTAATTTCAAACAGCCCTGTTCTGATGGTTTTTCTCCCTTCATTAGTCTTCTTATCAGAAATTAAGAAAAAAGAATTTACGAGTTGTTTGTCACTCGCACATCTGAGAGCCCATATCCTTTCTCCATACTTGATAACTCCAGCGAGGAAGATTGGAACGGCCACAGCATTAACTGCAGCGCTCGATGTTGATCGAAACCTTGCATAGATATAGATTGCCTCTCCAACTTGAAAAACTAGCCCAAAGAAGCGTCTTAACCACAAATCATTGTCTTCTAGAGAATAAGCTGTAATGTTATGTGGACTCCCAAGATGCCACAGAAGGAACGGTGTCCAGAACACAATCAGTTTATTGTCCAAACCAACGTCACCTTTAAGAAGTGTAGTCAGAACAAGAGTTGCGATCCAATCTGTTGACAAGTATACTAACCACACACTTATTGCAACATAGGGTAATTTTTTGCCTATGTATTTTCGTCGAATATACCCAGAGATGACGAGAAATAGCTGGAGAATAAGGCTCAAAACAACCATCAAGCGGAGCTCCCATTCGCCCCAAAACCGTTTTGCAATTTCTGATAATATCTTATTCAAGACAAAATCCTTGGACTCAACATAGATCACAGAGGCAGCGACTGAAAAGAATATTTAGATTTTTTTTTGTTTAGCAAATTGGTAATTGACAGAGACAGTCAAAGGAACAACCTTTTCTACATATTCAAGAAAACATATTAACAGGGAATCAAAATGAGTGAGAATAGTAAAAACTAGGCAATTCGCTTGAATTTACTAATATGATTTTTTATTTTGACAGAGATCAGAGATGATGCTTGAAGATACAGTCATACTTACTTATAAATAGCATAATGGTAACTGTTATAGTTGCTAGGTTTGCACAAAACACCGCCGATCTCCAGTCTAAGGAATTCCAAAGCGGAGCAAACCACTAGCTAGCGTACGTTGTACCTGAAACGGTTGGTGAAATATTGTAATGTTTTACTGCTTTTGAAACTGACTCTATTGCTAAGCAGAAGCATATTTAGTAATAAAAAAGGTTTCCTGTAGAAAAATTCCAACCAGAGTTTTCACTGTTAAATAACTTGTCTTGACCTTGCGGATGGACTAATGAGAATACTTTACTTCTTGTTTGTTTTGTTGTCCTTCTTTCTATTTTTATTACTTCTTTCTTATTCCCTTTGGTTTTGCGATATATTATAAATTAGAATTAACAGGAAAAATTGATTGAAATAAACAGATGTCTAATAAATAATAACAATCACAATATCATTGAATTTTTTTTTGAAATTAAGGAACAGCATGAAGTTTTTAAATTTCTGGAATTTCCATCAAGAGAATTTTGGGAAGCTTTGCCTAATTTTGTTTCAAGACAGAGATTTTCTTTTTGGAAGTGATGAAAGTAGGAAATAGGGCAGGGCTTTGAATCGTTCGATGACGTTGAAGAATGGACAGAGGATTTCATCCCAACAGCAGGAAAACTTGGATAGATTGCTATGAAATCCGAAGCCATGCCTGGAATGATTTTATGTTCCAAATTTATTTGGTGAGTTCGTTCGTATGGATGGGAATTTTTTTTTTTTGAAAATTGGGATTTTATTGATGGCAAAGGTTAGAATGACATGTAGAGTCTTAAACATCAGGTGATTCAAGTAAAAGACTCCTTTTGACGTAGAAGCTAGCTTAACAAGAGCCTGAACTATACGATTACAAAGGGTTCATTAATTGGGATTTTGTATGGATGGGGATATTCTAAAAAAGCAGTCTTTTATTAGGGGATCAACGCATTTAGTTACAAAATCTGTAAATAATATTGATGAAACGGTGACACTTCGGGTAGCCTATATATTGCTCAAGTGGCCCCAAACAACCCAAAAGGGAATTGAAAATCGATTGACAAACCCAATCCCAGAAACTTCAGCACCCAACACACTCCTAATCTTGATCTGCCAAAAGAGCTTGAATCAAACAAGCAGGCGGCAAGCTACCGCCACAACCTAGTGCTACACAGCTTTCAAAGATTTTCATGATTCAATGCTAAAAACAAACTTCAAAGCGGCATTATGTTGAACATTCATTGGCAGCAGCGAGAAGAGAGCCCAAATTTTAATTAAATTAAGAAGTACAGAATTCGGCCTCAGCAGAAACAAAAAATTCCAAACTGTAACAACCTAGATCCAGAACACCAATACCCAAAAACAGCAAGGAGGAAAAGATTACCTCTGTTTGATTCCAGCTCCCCACTTCGACTTACCAAAGCAATTAGCCTCCCTAATGTCTATGCAGGCACCCAAACCCAACAAGCTGACCCTAGTCAAAGTGAGATCGCACCATTATTGAAGTAGTTACTTATAAGAAGCATAACTGGGAAAATTTCAACTAATCTGAATTGCCAGAAGAAAGGAAAACCAAAACGTCCTTATAGTAAGGGGTTTTTTTTTTTTTTTTTCCTGAGTTTTGATTAAGAAAATCTCACAACAGTAACCCCTTGCTGGTCTCAAAATAAAGGGAAGAGAATCTGCCTTCTAACTCAGTTGTTTATAAATTTCTTCTGCTTTAACGTGGATCACGTGGAATCATAACACAGTCAAAAGGAAAAACTTGTAGCCTAATCATCAGACATAACTGACATAACCAGCAACTTTAACTTGGTAGAGCTTCGATGACTCGTTACATGTGAAAAGGTCCAGCGGCGCATCAATTACAGTATTTGTGATTGCATGCCATTCAAAGAAGGGAATTTATAAATAACTTGGAAGTAAAGAAGTGGATCGCTTCACAAACTAAAACTTCTTCGAAGCAACTTCATTTTTTTCCCTTCAAACAGAGCTCCATGGTTCTATAGGAGAATTGTAGGGTCTACTCATAAATTTTTGTGAGTGGTGTTATAATTAAAATAATAATTAAAAAAATAAATATGTTAAAATTTATAAAATAGAAGTTTTAACATTAAATTAAAAAAATATAAATTCAATACATTTATTTAATACTTCAAAGTAAAAATATTTTAAAAAAAATTATAATTATTCAAGATGATTTTTCATATTTTGAAAACGTATGATAATATCACTACAAATACTATCAAATACATATTTTTCAATATATGTCATCAAATAATCATTCATCCACTTGTCACTTATTCGATTGCGTAGCTTGTGCTTTATAATTATGAATTCAAATTATCAAATTAATAAAAAACTATTTAAATATTAAATATTCAAAAACTTAACTTGAATTGAAAATTACTTATAGTAGAAGCTTAGTTGAGTTGTTTGAGAGAGTGAAAAACACAGTCAAGAATCGAGATGAGGAAAGTCATTGTAGGTCTGAAGAGTAAAACTTGAATTTTTTAAGAGAAAGAGTAGTTTGGATTTTGACTTTTTAATAAAATCTTAAATTATAAAAAAAAATTTATATTTTCATGTAGAATTTAAATATTAATATATAAATTAGTTTTTAATAAATTTACTTTTTTGATCATATTTAAATATTATTTTTTAAAAAGAATATTTAAATATTATTAATATATAATTTTTTTTAATAAAATCTACCTTTTGACCCCACTTCCTATGAAATTGCAAAAAAATTAATGAGTTTATAGTGTTATTAAATATATAAATTTTTTAAAAAATAATATAATAAATAAATTTTTTTTGAATTGAGTGGTGCCACGTGACACCACTCTCATGATCATGGGTCGGCCCATCCAGTTCATGGAGCTAGTATATATGGAGGCGATGTGAGAGAATAGAGAATTCAAAAATAGATTTTTCTAAACTCACCATAAAATAACGTAATCAACAAATCTCGTACATAAGAGACTAGTCTAATTCTTAATAATTTTACGATAGAACTTTAAGGTTCTTTAATCATTACTTAAGAAATAAATTTAAAAATTGAAATCGAGATAAAGTTTAATAAGAAAATCAATGATATGTTAATAATGTTAAAATTTTGAGAGTTAACAATGTTAAATTTTGTTCAAACAAGGATGCAGTCAATTAGAGACTTAAATTTTTTTGAAAAGTAGGAAATGCATTCAAAAAAGAATTTTACAAAAATCTACCCCACAAAAATAGGGTAGAAAAGAGAGCCAGGCTATCCCTATCACTCCAGAGAAACAACCTGTCCCAATCTCATCTGGTTACTTGTGAGATCAATTGATTGGAGTAAAAAGAAAAAAAATCATATGATAGATTTAAATTAAGTATAGGGAGATTTTTTTTCATTTTAAACAAATATATATATGTTTAAAAAAAAACATTGAAATGCAAACATAAGAAAAAAAATATGAAAATTAATTAAGAAAATTAACCCAAACAAATGAGGAAGAAAATTAACTAATTTCTTATATTGTCTTGGTCATAGAACAAAATCAAAACTGTTGAATTGAATTGTATTGTATATTCACATATGCAGTGAATTCTCTGGAATCATAAAATACAAATGTATAGACATCACACAAATTATAAAATTTATTATTTCATTAATATGTTGTGACATTTGTCTCACAATTTTTTATATGAGAAATTTCATAATATATTATTTAAGAATAGGGTCAATCACATTTTCTTCAGAACCTTGATGCCCTTCCAACGGGATTCCATATAGTAAGAAGAATCATTTTGTTCATAAACCCCAAATTTAAAATAATGGTTTGTGCCTCCATGGCCAGGAGGCTCCAGCTTTGGAACACCAACAATATAAACCTGTAACTTCGAAGCATTTACATCATGGATTACGTTAACCCGAAACCATCGGTCGTAGATGTTCTCCAACACAACTGGACCTGCCTTGTAGTAATAGAGTGAACCATTGTAGACTCTGAGCATTAAAGTTGTGGCTTGAGGTGGAGTTGATCCAAACACTTGCATGATGCACACACCGGTGGTTCCGCAGGGCACGTAGCCGTAGCCTTCGAATTGCCAGACTCCAGACGAATAGTCATAGCCCTGAGAGATTAAGGAAAGAATTTAGAGACCTTTCATAAAACAAGGGATAAAGGAACTACGGACGACTAAAGTATAGAGATTTTTTACTCTTATACGGATCTCCGAACGAGGCTTGGTGGGGCTATTTTTGAACAGTGGTTTGTCTGTGGAGTAAACCCAAAGCTTGTGAACTCCATCTACAAAGCTGTAGCGGTCGCTTACAGGTAAGTCATACGGCTTGTCATTATGGAAGTTAGATTTGTTCAATGGGAGTTCAACAAAGCCTTTGGTTGGATCAACAGGCCAGCTGCTTGCCAAATGCATGAGCAAAAGACAAGCAAAGATTAGTAAAACAGCCATTCTAATTTCTTCTTTTAAAGAAAGGAGGGGTCAAAGCAAGTTATGAGATGTGTGAAATATTGTGCTTGGTGTGTTTGATACTTATACTTGGTGTGTGGGGATTATCAAATGCAGATACTTGGTCCAAAATCCAATTTGTTTTAATCTATAAAAATATTGTCACCCTTTAAATTTAATCGTTTGATGTCTTGGTTTAGTTATTTTTATCTTAGCATAATACTTGAAAAAATTCTTGATTATTCAAAAAAATTTTAAATTTTTTTTATATTTTTATTGTGTTCAATCAAGTTATTTATTTTTATTTTTAATCAAATAAGTCTTTATAACTAATAGTTGATTAATTATTATTTTAAAAGTAACAATCAAAGAATTAATTGACTTATTGGGTTGTTACTTTATTATTTAATTTTTACTTTCAAAATTAAAAAGAAAAAAGAAATTATCTATTTAGATACAAAAGTAAACAATATTTTGAGAAATTAAAAATTAATTAACTTGCATGGATAACAAAACGTATCACTTATTTTCAAATGAAATTAGGTTTAAGTTGGAGCTACATTTTTGTCATATGCAGCTCATTCTAACAGATACGATTTCATTTTTCATTATTTATGTTAGTTTTTAACATATTTTTAGAAATATAAAACAAAGAAGAAAAAGGTACTAATAATAATATAATGATAACAGCAAAAAAAAAAAAGCCTACTAAAAAATCATCTGTACTAAAAAAATTAGCTTCATTGTATTAAATATTTGGTTTAATGGTAAGGACATTTTCTTTTACTCAAAATTTAAATTCGAATCCTCCCTCTTCAATAAAATAATATAAACCCTGATTACAATTAAATAAATGAATGAAGTCATTTCTTGTTTTCCTATGTTACATTCAATTACTTGTTGACCTTCGATCACGAGTTTACAGAGAAAAGTTTAATTATTCTATTTGTAAGTCGTTGTCCATTCCCTTAAAGACTATAAAATTACCAAGCCAAACCTATTATTTATCTTACAACTTTGTAATTAATTTAATATTATAAGGTAAATTTTTTTTTGAAAGATAATATAAGGCAAATTAACCAACCAAATTTTATGGTATTCAAGGTCATGGTCAAGGCCACGGGCATGCATGTAACCTGGGATAAAATAATGCCACTTCTGTTTTTTTTTTATTATTTTAAAATAATGCTATCATTAATTAATTAATTATAAAGTAGTAGAAAAGGAAGAATGGATGCCTAAGGAAGCAAGGAATGGAGGACAAGGTCTGAGTTGCGATTATTCAAGTGTGAGTAGGTAATGAGGCAAATGACAAAATGCAAACAAGACAAGAACTAAACGCTTCTTATATAGTAATAAATCCAGTGAACATGATAGTTGAATATGAATGGTATTCCAAAGTTTTAAAAAAAAAAAATTCAAAAGCTAAAATTAAAGTAATTGATGATTAACTCCTCATTTAAGCTTCAAAAATGTGGTTTTGCAATGCTACATATCTCCTTATTAGCGAGGGTATGCTGAGGATCAAGTTATCGTATGGAACATGTTCGTTAATTGATACATCCTTCTGTAATTTTTTTAGTTAATATTTTATAAAAATAAACGTTATATTTAACAATTGATTCATATTTATCATACACAAAGTTTTAATTCAATCTAATATTTTATTGACTATTATTAATTTTTTTTATATTTAACAACTGATTCATACTTATCATATACAAAGTTTTAATTTAATCTAATATTTTATTGAATATTATTAAAATTTTATATTTAACAACTGATCCATATTTATCATATAATAAAAATCATCATTTTGGGCATATACCCCTCGTTTGAAGGCATGCGATATCACTCCACGACCATCTGCCTTTAATTTTAGATACCCATCTATGTAAACTTTCACTTTGGCGGCACCAACATCGTGGACAGCATTCAGCTTGAGCCAATTGTAGATGTCCTGAAGCAGGACCGGACCCACGGTGAGACCTACATTGAGAGGAGTGGTGTCACATTCATTAAAATGTAAAAAATTTTTACTTCGTATATTATTTATGTTAGAGTCTTATACAGTTAATGATACTAATAAATTTATTAATTTTTTTTATTTTGTAGAAAGTGAGGTTAAAAATTTCAAGTTAAAGTAAATTTATAAAAAAGTAATTTATATACTAATATTTAAATACTACATAAAAAGACAAAAGAAATATCTTTTTATAATTTAAAATTTTATTAACAAAAAGTTAAAATCTAAACTACCCCATCTAAAAAATTACTTTCTATAATTTATTTTCTTCTTATTATTATTTTAGTTATAACATTACTTAAAAAAATTTCTGAATCTGTCCATGACCCGAATCTTTGTAGTAAGTGAGTGAACCATTGTAAACCCTGAGCATGGTGGCTTAAGGAGGGCTGGCACTAAAACTTGCCACGTACCAGTATCCTTCAAACCGTCATACGTCGGAAGTGTCATTGCATCCCTAGCAAAAGATGTGAACATTCTTTTGGTTAGTTCTTAGTATAAATTTAGCGAATTCTGTCTATTAAATAGCTACGATGTAATGAAAATAGAACAAAAATTCGAACAAAAGTTTTAATTTTTATTTTATTAATTTCCTCACACACAACGATTAGTTTTTTCTTATTTGAATTGGAAAAAAAAGATATGAACTTTATTTTTTAAACAAGAAAATCATGTATCAATTAATAAAGTAAATATTAAAAAATCAGAGTGTTTAGTTAAATATTAAAAGAAAATGACTATAGGAGTAACCTATTTTATATCATTAATAAATATCCTGGTTTTCAAGCTTTTTGCCTAGAAAGTTTTGGAAAACTGTCGACGATTGCCAATCTGATTTCTCGTATTCAGTAGCGTCAAAGCAAGATTATATTAGCAATCTCTGTTGGTGGTTTCAAAATTCTTGAGCCCTTTCGATGAAGCTATAACGCTGCTCTTCAGGCAGGGCCTCTGTATGTGGTAGTATATCCGATTTAAAGGAAGAGAGATGAACCCTATAGTAGGATGAATGGGTCAGCAAAGCAAAGGTTTGAAAATTTACAATACTGATGACTTGAAGAAAGGTCAGGTAGAAGCAAGTCAATTTGGTTAAGGACGGTGCCATTGTGCATGAAGGATGAACCTTAATGACGGTTTTAGTATAGAATATCTTGCATGGAACTAACACAAGGATGGGTAGGAAATTTTGTTTGATCGAATGTTAGGTGGCAGGAAATTTGCTAATTAAGATTGAATGCTATTGTTGGTGGCCTTTAAACCTTTTGAGTCCTTGTTTTTATCAATTCCCCAGAGAATTTTTATTATCATGTCCCAGTAGCTAGGCAACTGAGGAAAGGTAGCAACTCAATTGTTGTTACTCAAAGAAAAGCTTCACTCTTCAAAGCGATTGCTATCAAGGTAATCGTAGAAAACTTAATGCTAGAGCCAGATTCCATAGCTAGGCAAGAATATTTTTTGATAAGACTCCAAAAATAACGGACACAACAAGATAAAGATTCTATCAAGCAACAGTCCAAGAATGGACAGCAGCAAGCAAACAGCAGAAAAACATTTCATATATGCTTAATATTATACTATAGCGCTGGTGCTGGGATCATGAGTCATGGGTTCAACCCTAGCGAGGGCAACACTGTAAAAGTCAAAAGGAGTATTACAGGAAGTAAAATGCAATACCATATATATATATTGATTGCAATAGCATTACATGAATTAGATTCCCAGCAGCATAAAACAATTGAAAGGGCATAGATGCAGGGAACCAACATAACTCCAAGTCATCAAAGATTCATCTGTTTTCTCCTCTGCATTAACTTCTATAAAGTATACTAGAGCATAATCATTGAACTTATTATAATATCTGGGCTCGCCAGTTAGCAATGAACCTACTGTGACAAGGAATTTGCCACATCAATCACAAAACGGTATCTGACATCAGATTTGGCAAGCCTTTCCATTGCTGTGTTGATATCGTCCATCCGGATCAGCTCAATGTCTGCACTGATATTGTGCTTGGCACAAAAGTCTAGCATCTCCTGTGTTTCTTTCATCCCTCCAGCATCGCTTCCTCCAATAAGCTTCCGTCCTGTAAACCAAATAGTTAGAAACTGGCTGGAATTCAAGGCAAGTTCACAGCAGTCAACCAGGATATCATCTTGACATGATATGGAAGCTTCCATTATAGAAATTATATATTAATATTCTTACCTATGGCTTTAAACTTCTTTTCGTAAATGTTTTCAGTTAAACTAAAAAGCAAAAGTTGAACTCACAAGAGAATTTACCCACTTTTGAACAGGAGAAAATTTTAGACCTATTATCATGCCTTTACAATCGATAACCTGAGAGATTCTCGAACCTATCATCATATTTTCTATTTCCCCCTTTACTGATCTTAAATAGAGAAATACTTTTTGTTTCATATTAAGGATAGAGGGAGTGTTAAAGGGTAGAACCTAAAATTTGACACACAAATTGCATGTTAAACACATATCATAACTTCCGAGTCCCACAAAGGAGGCTTACCCAAAACTAATGGAAAAATAGGCAATTCAAGTGATTTATTGGGCAATCCCACAGTGACCAGTTTTCCATTCACCTTCAGCAGAGTAAGCAGTGGAAGCAGGGGATGAACTGCAGACACTGTGTCAATGATATAGTCCATGGTACCAATAGCTGACTGCAAAGAGTACACACAAACAAGATTACAATATATAATCATCAAAGTGCTTTCTAACTTAACTCAGGGTGCTGATTTTTGTACAATCAAGCAATATTAAGCAGAAGCATAATCTTGACACATCCAATCCTATGAACTGCAATACTATTTTTAGGGCCTGCCAAAAGTTGAAAGGCAGTTCAGAACGCAACTTGATTCAGTGATCGGTCATGATTAAATTGTTCAAAGTCAAACTCAGGAATCAAGAGCATGTTAGTTCAACTAATTCTCAAAATTAATTTCTCACATACCTTCATTTTTGAAGGATCACTGGAAACAAGGAATGAGTCAGCACCAAGTCTATTGATTGCTTCAGACTCCTTTGATGGGGAGCTACTAATGACAGTAACTTTCAACCCAAAGGCCTTAGCAATCTTCACAGCAACATGACCAAGCCCACCAAGGCCTGCAATGCCCAAATGCTTGCCTGCATCAGTCATTCCATAATATTTCATAGGGCTGTACACTGTGATCCCAGCACATAATAGTGGTGCACCCGCATCCATCGGCAAGTTATCAGGAAAGCGAACCACATAGCGCTGGTCAACCACGATCATATCTGAATAACCACCATAATTTATTGTCCCATCCGGATTATGAGAGTTATAGGTAAATATCACACGAGGGCAGTAGTTCTCCAGGTCCTGCTGACAGCATTCACATGTCTTGCAGGAGCCAACCATAACCCCAACGCCAACCCTGTCACCTGCTTTGAATTTTGTCACATTATTCCCCACTTTTGTTGCAACACCAACAATCTCATGCCTGCAGAGCAACAACAGCATGCATTATTTATTTAGGTTGCTGCAATTGTTCTTGGAAGATAATAATGTTGACCAGACCATACTACTGTCTTCCACAAATGATTTACTTAGCTACTCAATTGAACAGTTTCAAATCAGTTCTCACTATTTCAAAAGAAGAAAAAAAATATACAAACATTCACAATATTAGTTAGATGGATATTATTCTTATGCAATATCCAACAATTTAGAGATGATATTAAAGCAAGTCAGTAATGTATGGGTAGGTTAATAAGTCTAAACAAGTTCCCAGGAATTGCTCTAAGCAACCAAGATATCAGCACATTTACATCAAGTGGCCGCTTTTAAGACCAGAATATCCACTCACTTATGCCAGTCCAGGAACATTTACCTGGCATTAGACCCATCATTAAAGGTATTCGGTGAAATGGGAGTTTAAAACTTGGGAAGAATAATTGATCACCTACTGGTCATTTAGCACTCTACTACCAAAACGTAACTGTCTGGACCAGTAAATGCATTCTTTGCAACAATAAGCTGGATATATATTGAGGTCTCTTAGTTGAGGAATTGGAAACCAAAATATTAATAATCTTAAAGAAACGATAATCTCAATGGATAAAGTAACTGATAACCAGCTCTTATCCTGTCTATATAAAAGAATATAACATCTAGTATAATGCTTTACCCGAGTCCTAGAAAACAAAACCTCACTAGTTAAATATGCAGCCTGATAAATATGCCCAGGAGTTACATAAACCTAAAGTGTATATAGAAACCTCTGGTTACAATAAATGATCAAGACACCTCAAAAGCTGCAAACCGAAAATGCATAAGGTCTACCCTTTCTTTACATTCAAAGAGTTTTCGAGTACCTGCACCGTTGTAGTTTGCAACTGCATGCAAATGGTGAGCTCCTTAATCCAGTGGAATAATCAATAGTTAGTTGAAAGTTAATTTTTCTGTGTTTAATTATGCTAACAAAAGTTTTAGAATGGTCAAATACTACAATGGAATGTCTTTATATAGTCAACAATGACATAGTTTAGCTCATGTTTGATGGTTTAATCTCTTTATGGTTAAGCAAATTTAGAGTAGTTCTCATTCGAAGAACCTCAATCTGTACAGTTTTGAATTCACAGCACAAGAAAGGATCCAAGCAACTGATGGTTAGGTCATCTTTCTAATTTTGCAGCCATAAAAGTTGGTTTTTAACTTCAAAAATAACAATATGTAGGATTGGCTATATAAGCTATAATCTTCCACCATGCTCTAGTCAAGATCATATGCTCAGTCAGTTTATTAAGTCCATCAAAATGGTTAGTAGCTAATTGCATAAACTCTAAGGATGGTCTATAGATGTGAACCTCAATGGCCATAACTATGACAATCTACATGACTTCTGAAATTTCTGAATCTCAAGTCTTATGGAATGCAAATTTTTGGTACCATGGAATCTCCTTATTCCTGGAATTTAACATTTAAATATATTCATAATGTTCTATCTCAAGTAAGAAAATGCTACTACTATGAAAAAGCTCTACCTAAAAACTTAGATGTGCTGAGTTACTCCAAATGAAAAAGGCAGTTTGAACTGCAGAAAACAAGAAATATATGAAATCAATGGAGTCATAGGAAATGAAACATATAGCAATGTATAATATCAGAGAAAATCTTTTGGATGCTAACTATGACATTTTAGTAGAGAAGTCTGAATGGGCCAAATTCTTCGTAGTTAGTACAGGGTAATACAGAAATGAAAATCCTAGAAAGGTAACAGTTCAGCCACAAATATATAAGATATAACAAGGAGGATGTACTATCTTCTTTACAAGATATTAGCTAATACAAAGACAAGCACCAGTCATTTTGTAAGTTGGTAGTCAAGTAGCACAAAGCTTACTTATGCTCGGCTGTGCTCTATCAGAAATAATACATAATCATCTAGCCATACATCAGAACAGAATACGCCTCACCACATCCAAGACATTAACAGCTAAATTGTTTGGTTGGCTATGCATTTGCAGCATAATCTACAAACCATAGAAATACAAAGAGACATCATCATCTAGGGAATATACATGCTAATATGAGATAAGTATCATACCCAGGAACAACAGGATATCGAGTGAAACCCCAGTCATTTCTAACAGTATGCAGGTCTGAGTGGCAAACTCCACAGTAAAGAATTTTTACGGTGACATCATCATCACCATTTTCCCTGCAAAAAATTGAAACAAAAATTGCAACAACCATCCTCACCAAAATTAGAAATAAGTAAAGATTGAATAAATCAATTTGTCAATATGATACCTCTTCTCACATTGGATAAAAATGTGACAAATAAAAACTCACTAATAATGACTTGAGCTTAGATATTTTAATGTCGTTTCACTACGGAATTAATACTATATTAGTTAATTTTGTAAGAGAAATGGTAAAAAGTCTGAAAAAGTAGCAGTCCAAATAGTCCAATGTGAGACATTAAATCTTTGCCTTTAAATTTTGTACTATTTACAAATAAACTATCATTTTTGTTTCCCAACCTTTGGATTATAATTATTTAGTAAATCCTCTTCTATAATTTCATTTTCAAGAAATTTCAACAAACAATGCCAACATTTATTAGTGACAGTTATGATTTGACCACATTACAGAAAACTTTGACACAATAAATAAAGTTACATTACAGGCTGATAACAACCGGTCGGACACCGCATGTTATAGTCATAAATGAGGCAGAATAGATGTACCAAAGAATATGAGCCAAAATAGTTTTTTTTTTTCCTTCTTCTTCAAGGTAAAATAGATATTTCATCAATTATTGGACAAAACCCAGGAGGGTTTATTTTTTCTTTTTGTAAAAACTTTATCACCGTCTATTACTGCTGAAGAAAAAGGGTTCTTTTTTTATATAGAGAGAAGAAAAAAGTTTACACTTTGATGAGCTACTAAAGTAAGAAAATCAGGAGAAAGATCCCTCCATTGTCTCCACGCTTGGCCAATTCGTGAGCTACTTCATTGACCCATCTGTTTACATGATTTTTCCATTTTGTTTTATCTGTTTACATGATCAAACGTGTACAAATAAAATTTTATATTGGCCAAGATACAAATCAATTTAATAAATGTAAAATAATAATATAAACCACTGATGCTGGACCTATTTATTAAATAATCCAAAAGCTTCATCTTTACATAATCTTTTCATCAGTCAAGTTTATATTTACTGCGGAAATCTTAAGCAACCACGACACACACGTGAACACTAGCCAAGAGTACATTGAGAAAGAGGAAAATGAGACAAAATTAGCAAACAAAAAAAGATTAAAAAGAAAAACAAAGAAAAATACTTTTGCCAGGAAGAAGAGGTAATGGAATAGGTAGTATACCTTCTGGAGAAATGGAAAGGGGAGAGGGTTCCAGAGCTATCTCTGGCAGCCCAACCCAAAGCTTTTTGTGGGTGCTCTTCTTCTGATGATTTTGACATCCCCTTTTGCTCTCTTTTTTTTTCAGTGCTCTTTCACTTTTGCTTGAGTGAGTTTTGATGGGTGCAAACCACATCGCTCATGGGAGAAATATATAGAGGAGTCATAGCCTACGTGGTGCACAATGGCTGCTTTAAATCTGTTTACGTGCTCCCTTTTCCCTGCCTTTTATGTTTTTTAAAAAAAATATATTTTTTGAATTGAAAATTAAATGTTAACGATTAGATTAAATCGAACTCTGGAATGTAAATATACTTTTAAATTTTAATTAATGAATGCTTATAGTTACTAATTAAAAATAATTAAAATATTTCTATGGATGGTCGTTGTTTCTGTAGGACTTATTACCAAGCAAACACAATAGTAGGCTACTAGGCTCGTACTCATAAATAAATTAAACACCATGATGACTATTTATGGATCTATTAGACAAATATTTCACCTACTTTAACATTTTATTTTTAAAAAATATTTTTTCATTAAATTACAATTTTGATTAAAATTTTTTAAAAAATTAATATATTTTTTGTACTTGAAAAAAGAGAATTCAAATTTTGTTTTTTAATCAACAAAATTATGAATCAATCAATAAACTAAATATTTAAATGTTAAAAATTAATATATTAATCACAATTTTTTCTATAAATGTTACTGTTTTAGCAGGTGTACCACATATTAATATTTCCCATTTCTATAGAATCACCTTCAGTGGGCAGGAAAATTCTGATGGGTCTAGCTAGCATGTTTACGAAGGCCAGCAAAGCCATCTAACCTTTTCCTTTTCCTTCTGTTATTCAATTATTGGCTTACCTTGTAGGAATGGCCATTAATATCATTTACTATCTAGATAAAGGAGGCAGCTGAAAACTTAAATGCAGCTTTGAAGGCTTACTATTGCTGACAGATCTACCAATTTTCACAAGTCTTATTGGAGGTCTAAAAAACTTTTAGTCTACCATTTTTAAATTATTTTTTTATTTTTGCCCATGCTAACTATTGTTGGTTTTAAAGATTTTATTTTCAAAAACAAATTTTGTATTTAATACACCATTCTTATCAAATTTTAAGAGAGATGGTACATTAATTATGAATATTATCTTAATAAGACATCTATTAACATTTTTTAAAATAATATTTTTACATGAAATGTAACAATTGACAGGCAATTTGAGGATTTTAATTTATTGAATGAAAATAATTTCTGCTTATAATAATAACTTTATCAAATATTTTACACTCAAATATTTAACTCAGTAGTTAGTGTATGACTTTCTCCTCAAAATGAGTAGAGTTTGAATCTCCTTCTCCAAATATATATATATATATATATATAAATTTTACCAAATATTTTTTTTGAAAAATAACTTTACGAAGTATTATTGGGTCATACATTACCAAGTATTTTTGTACTTTTGTAAATAAAATTATTCATGTCCTAAATGATGCATATGAATATGATCTAATTATATTGATTGAGTGTGTAGTTTTAGGAACAAACTAAGAAAAACCCATCAATTAGTTACAAAATTGGGAGTAAAATATTAGATGATGGTGTATTTCAAAAGAAAAATTACATTTTTTTATGAAAATTTATAAATAAAAAGCTATATTCTTTCGTATAAAAAGTTGTGACTATTAAAAAGTCATATCAATTAAAAAGTTATGTCATATAATATGATATAATATGACTATAGGATTGTGAGTGATTTTTCGTATAAAAATTTATGTCTTTTCAAAAAATGACATTTGAAAAAA
The DNA here is from genome assembly GCF_000208745.1 of Theobroma cacao. Taxonomy (NCBI): domain Eukaryota; kingdom Viridiplantae; phylum Streptophyta; class Magnoliopsida; order Malvales; family Malvaceae; genus Theobroma; species Theobroma cacao. The sequence goes on from NC_030850.1 coordinate 6,505,832, forward strand.
TATCTTTAAATGCAAAAGTTATGATCAATGTCACATGATGAAAAATAATACAAAATTAGAAGAAACTGGTCTGTTGCTTTTTTGTCTACCTTAAATCAATATGTATTGTTTTTAGGGAGGGTAATAGATACTTTTCTATTGAGTACCCTCATTATCTAATCCAATTAAATAAGATTAGGGTATGTTTGTTGGGATGATCTTGGATCCATGTAGACACTAAAATCATAAACAAAAAAAAATGAATTAAAAAAATATAATAAAAATTAAAAAATAAAGAAGAAATGAAAAAAAGGGGAGAGAGGTACGACTGGCAGGGTGCGGACGCACCCTACCAGGCACCTCCCTCACCCTGCCAGACACGAAAAATTCCCATCTGGCAGGGTAGTGGAACGTGCCCCCCCGAGTGCCCAGGAACCGGGTATAAAGGGGAGGGGCATTGTAGCAATCGCCAACGGGGGGGAACCTACAGAAAACGAAAAAAATTCCCTAAGTTTCCTAGCAGCCGAAAAACCACAACAATCCACAACAAAAAAAAAATCAGAGAAAAGAGATACCAAAAAATAAAAAAATGCGTAATGAGAGGAGGGGAAAGTCGATTGGCAGGGAGAGAAAGTGAAAGGAGATCTGGATAGGTGTCCCGATCGAAGGAGAAGATAGGAAGCTTGAGGGAGTCCCGCCGGTTGTGGGAAAGGAGATCTGGTGTGTGGGTTCACTGCCGGACGAAGAAAGAAAGGTTGGGGTCTTGCTACCGCCGGCGAAAGGAAGATGCAAGGAAGCCCGAGGGATCGCCGGTTGTTGGTGCTGCCGACCATCGTGCCACCAGATCCGGCGAAAGGCAACCCACAGCAAGGTAGGGGAGAGAACGCCGACGAAGGGAGGTTCAGTTGTGAGGAAGCCGGCGGGTGACGTTTAAGAGAAAGGTGAGATTTTTAGAGAGGGAAGAGAGAGTCTGGCGATAGAGAGAGAAAATGGGGGCAGAAAATGAAGATCTGAAGGAGAAAGGGTGCTTTTATACTCAGATTTAGGCTCAAACGACGCCGTTTCGGGAAAGGGTTGTAAACAATTAAGAAAAAAAAAGCTTGAAACGGTACCGTTTTGGGCACCAGGGGGCTAAATTCTTGAGGCAGGCTTACAAGCTTTTCGGGTCAGCCCGATCCACCTTGAGCCAGGTCGGACAGTGCTTTGGGAACGGGCCGCGGGTCAGCTTGACAGCTTGGGTCCACTTGACCCACAAAGGTAAACCTTTTCATTTTTTTTTAAAATTTTGTTGGGTGATTTAGGTTGATTTATTATATTGAGTTTTAGGATTAATGTTTAAATAGGTATGATCTAGATTTAATAGTCTTAACTTGATATTCTAAACTACACAAATATTAAAATAAAATACCCATTGAAAAATATAATATATATATATATGTACACGTAGTAATAAAGATGTTTAAAAATGAAAAGAATATTTGCACTTAAATAAATAAAGCATATATGCAAAACAAAAATAGATTGCTAAATAAAATATATTTATAGTGTTAGATTTAGAGAACAAATATAACAAGAATAAAAATAATAAAACAATAATAATACATAAATGAATGAAATAAATGGTAGGCTAAAGATTCATATATAGATTAAATCATGAATTAGAAACTAATAGATTAAATATTGAAATAATTATAATAAAATAAGTATGAGAATCTATATTAGAAAGTTAACTCTTTAAGAAGAAAAATAAAAAAATATATAATATATCATTACATTAACTACAAGTAAACGATACCGATGATGGGATGGTTGGTCGGGACGCGAGAAGTCGTAATCTCGGGCTTATATTCCCCAGGTTCGGAATCCGAATCAAAGGCTCCACCAGTACGAGGGGAGGGCCTCGATTTCAAGATCCCGAAATTTTAATAAATAAAGAATTCGACTATACAAAAATTATTAAATACAATAATAATAAAAATATAAAAATATAAAAATATAAAAATATAAAGATATAAAAAAATAATAAATAGTATAATAAAAAAAATAAATATAAAATTTTTATTCACTAAAATAACATAGAATTATAAACAATTTGTCTAATTATGAATGAAAAACATAAGAACTTAGAACAAAAAATGTAAAGAAATAAGAATAGAAAATATGATAATAAAAAATCAAATAAAATGAAAGTAATAATTGATAATAAAAATGGACAATTGTATTGGCATGGTATGTATATATATATATATTGCATCATGCATATTATTGCATATAAATATTTCTGTTTTCGGGTTTAAGCCTCGATGATGGGATCTTCCGAGGATCTTGCGAAGGCGGGTATTTCTCGAAAAGTTCCCTAAGTGAAAAGATATTCTCGGGTCCCACCAGTATGATGGGAGGGCTCGAGAACCATCTTTAATAACAGGCTTTTGCCCGAATTAGGTTCATTATGCATAAAAATATTATTTTAAAAAGAAAACGTACGATGACCCCGATGACGGGAGTTATTCGTCGAATTTGCGAAGGCTAGTTTCTCGGATAATTCCCTAGGTGAGAGAATATCCCGAGTCCCACCAGTATGATGGGCAGATTCGGGAAAATATCCTCGATAAAAGGTTATTCGTCCGGCATTTTTATCTCACGCCATGCATTTCATCTTGCGACCCATTTGCATTCCATTTTAGGTTAAATAGGAGATAAAATAAAAGAATAATAATTAAAAAAATATAGTGAAATTAAAAATTAAAGCCCAATAGGATAATCTAAAAATGGTACCGTTCATGGAACGGGCGTCCCAAGGGTGCTAATCCTTCCCCGGACGTAACCGTACTCCCGAACCTAGATCTAAAAAATCATAGACCAGTTTAAGGTTCTTTTCGATGGACTTAAAATTAATATAAGTTTTCATCGATTAGAATCGAGTCAATAGGTGGCCAATCACACCTATTACAAAAGATTGGTGGCGACTCCTAATTTAATTTTTAGTGAGTTTTCACATCCGTGTCTAGCGGTTGGGTTTCCGGACCCGCACGTTACGACAGATGACGACTCCACTAGGGATTTACCGAGAGTCAAACCATTAAATAATAATAGATTATCCAAGGCTTTAAATGATTCAATATTTCCTTAGTGTTAATGATTTGTTCTGCATATTTTGTTAGGTGCATTAGTTTATTTCGTATTTATTACTTTATTGCTTTTAATAATGGAGAGGATTTAGGATAGAGGGATGTGAGATTGTTACTCCAAACTCGATGGTTTCCTTCACACACACAGCACATTTTGCATTCATGCATAAACCCTCCACCCGGGTTATGTCCTTTTTAGGAGGGAGTTTAGTAGCTACGCTCTCGTGAGGTGATAACCTCCGTATGGGCTAGTGAAGACTCCCACTCAAATTGAACCTAGTCCGTTTGAAGCTTGTAATGGGTGAGGACCGGGGTGCCTTACTAGTTTGTGTGGATGACAATGAGGAACAATTTGGGAACCTTAGCTCTGTTTATAAACCCTGCTCAGCATATAGAGTACCGAGAGCAGCTTAACCCTAGGTAGGGCCATACCCCGTGAGAATATACCCTATAAATAGGTACACATGAAGGAATTTCTTCCACTCCCTCTATTTTAAATTATGCCACGAGATAATAAAGTATCATGGAGTAGACAATAATACCCATGATATTGTTTATTATTCTCTCATTATTTTTAACATTCCATTCTTTCTTTTTACCATACTAACTTAAGTTTATTTTGCTTGTCATGTGCATGTTACATGTTCATTTGCATGCATTGTAATTGCATATAGGAGAAATATTGGCTACACAACATCCAACCTAAGAGATCCCGGTTACATCCATGGCATCGTCATCGGCAGGTCCGCTTAACATATACAGAAATGACTATGAGATAGAGTTACAGATGGGGCAGATCCAACAAGAAAAAGGAGACTGTTTGACCCAAGGACATGTCCCAACTTTACTCGAGAGAGTTCACTTGGACCTTCGGTAGAATGACTTCACAGAGATGGTAGGAATTTGGGAACAATGGAGACGTGCTCACCGAGATAATTTTCAAAACAAGTATGGACACATTGCATGGCTCCTATATGTACCTGTTGATGACCAGATGCTCCGAGCCATTGTCCAGTTTTGGGATCCCTCATACCTTTGCTTTGTCTTTAACAAGGTGGACATGACCCCTACCATAGAAGAGTACTCCTCTCTGTTTCGGATAGATCACATGCAGCTTGATAAGATCTATTGAAGGGCCCAGAAGACGGGACATAGGCGGAAGTTGGCCAAGTTGTCAAGAATGACTACGGTAGAAGTGGATCAGCATTTGAAGAAGAAATGAGACACAGAATGCCTTCCGTGGAGTTTCTTGAACGGATATATTAAAAAACACATGGAGGATGAACAAGGTCTCCTAGCTTTCGCAATGGCGATCTATGGCTTAGTGGTCTTGCCGAAAGTTCTAGGTCATGTGGAGGTGTCAGTCATAGACTTCTTTAATCAGGTGACAAGGAGCATCAACTTGGCCCCATCCATCTTAGTTGAAACCTTCAGATCCTTGAATTTCTGTCAACGCAAAGGCGAATGACGATTCATCGGATGTGCTCAACTCCTAACCATATGGATCAAAAGCCACTTCGAATGCAAAGAGAGTAAATTTTGAAAGCTTTATCTATCTGCGAGTTGTCCTATCTTTGAGTTATGCGAAAGCGAATGGCCCGACTGTAAGAGGAAAGAAGAGTGGGTCACAAGGCTCCGGAGGTTAATGAGCATTGAAGTGACTTGGAGAGCTCCATGGATGCCATGAATGCAAGTAATGTATAAATGTGGAGACAAGCCGTGGGTACCACTGATGGGACCATGGGGAGCCATCAACTATGCCCCGATAATGGTATGGAGACAGTTCGGATCTGAACAATTCGTGCCCATGACTCACCAGCTCGACCAGTTAGAGTTTACATATAGAGAGCCAAAAACGCTAAAGAAAATTGAGGAAATTGCACAAGATTGGAAGAAAACTTGCCGAGTGGATCAGGGAAGGGTTACTGATGAAGTCACCACAGGGTATCATATTTGGCACAACCAAAGGGTGAAAGACGTCATATGCCCCCCGAAAAATCCATCAAAACATCCAATAAACCTAGAACCTCAAGATGTCCTGCTGGAGAGTGAGTTGACAAGAAAGAGACTTGAAAAGGAGATGATGAATATGAAACGGAGACATGAGGATGAGCTAGAAGAAGTAAAGAAAGAAACGGCAAGAAAGGTACGGATGGTTTTGGAAGAACTGGATGAGTGGCAAAGCAAGTTTGAGGAAGTGAGCGAGGCAAATTCTTCTCTGTTAGCCAGAATGCAAGAACTCCAAAGTGCCAACAATGCTTTGCAGCACGAGGTACGAAGACAAGAACAAATCATCCAAGAGTTGAAAAATGACTGCGACTTGTTGGAAACTGCCATGGAGGGTTACAAGGCACAATACGAAGCTGTAAGGCAAAAATATTTCCAAATGAGGGAAAGAAATGATTCGTGCACACAAAGCCTTCAAAGGAAAGAAGCTGAGATGCGATGGATATTGAGATAGATGAGAGAAGTGGCGTTTAGAGCTCGAGTGATGGCAGACAAGATCGAAGAACTCAGGTGAGAGATCCTTCCCAAGAATGAATTGAGTGAGTGGTTGATCGATCACCTTAGGATGGTTAGGGACCAATATGACAAAGTCGATTTTTCCTTTTGATAGTTATGCAATGGTTTTAGACGGTGATGTAATAGGATATTTAAGTTTTATGAATACGGATTTTCTTATGGTAAATGTTGGATGGCCAATATTTTTCCTATTTTTTCTTTTCAATACATTTCATTTGCATCATAATGCATGATTTAAATAAGAGTAATAAATAATAATGCACTCAACATAAATTTCTAACTTATTCTTTGAACCAATAGAACAAAATTTCAGAAAAATAAATTCTCCACGGATACAATACAAGAGCCCGTTTTAAGATTATGGGGGATGAGCATTCAGAGAGGATGGATAAGATTGAGAAGAAGCAAGAAGAAATCATGGGTCAGTTATCAAAAATTTTAGAGTTAATATCTACAGATAAAGGAAAAAGAGCGGTAGGGAGTTCTGGTACACCAGAAGACGTTCAACAGACAGAAACCAATACAGACCCTATGTATCCACCAGGATTTACACCACCACCTGCAAGGAATGCGTCTATTCCCATGCCATCAATGGGTCAATATCCATTTTTTTGGATGCCAATAGGGCCACCACCGACTTATGCTCAACAAAGGCCAATTGGAGGGGCCAGTCCTTCAGATCCCATCTCCGTACCTGATCTGGATGATCCAAAGGAACAAGAGAAGCTCAAATGTGGATCCGTTGAATCGAAGGATAATCCCGATACCCATCAGAAATTTGACCTTTTTGAGGAAATACTGCGCATGATAGAAGGAATGGGGATGTATTGTTCTATGGATGCAATTGAGCTCTGTCTTGTTCCAGATGTGGTTATACCCCAAAAATTCAAAGTTTCAGACTTTGAGAAGTATGATAGAACTAAGTGCCCGGTCACACACATTACCATGTATTGTAGAAGGATGGTCGCATATGCTCATGATGACAAACTCTTAATACATTGCTTCCAAGATAGCCTTATTGGTGCTGCAGCAAAGTGGTATGTCCAACTGGACCGCAATCGAATCCATACGTGGAAAGACCTTGCTCGGGCGTTTGTAGCTCAATATAAGCATGTTACAGATATATGGCTCTGGATCGCCTTTCTTTACAAAACATGGAGAAGAAACCCACTGAAAGCTTCAAAGAATACGCTCAAAGATAGAGGAATGTGGCCTCTCAAGTTCAACCACCATTGACTGAGAAAGAGACCACTGTAATTTTTGTTAACACCTTGCGAGCCCCTTACTATCAACGATTGGTTGGCAGTGCCATAAAGAATTTTGCTGATATGGTGATTTCAGGAGAAATGATAGAAATTTCCATTAAGCAAGAGAAGATCGAAGGAGGTGATACAGCAAACACAAGGAAATGGGGAACTTTTAAGAGGAAAGAGGGAGAAGCCCAAGCCATCACTTCAAGACAACACCAAGGAGGAATATACAACCCTTACCAGCCATACCCACCACACCCCTATTACCTAGCTGTGAACAACACTTCACAAAGCCCATACCTATACCCATCCATGACAAATGCCTTTCCTAACCTGTACCCATATACTCCCATCCAACGGACACCTTACCCCACAAATATTCACCCACTTATTTCCACACTTGTTACAGCTTCAACCACACAACAAACAACACCTTCAAACAATCATACTACCGGTGAATAAGAGGATGGCGGAACAAGCAAGAAAAAGTGCAGTTTGACCCAATCCCAATCCCATATGCTGAACTCTTCACTCAGTTAGTTGCAAACCATCTGGTGGCACCTTTATACATAGAGCCATTAAAACCTCCATTCTCGAGATGGTATGACACTTTCGCCCACTGTGATTATCATTATGGAATCGAAGGTCACTCGATTGAGAATTGCACAGCATTCAAGCATAAGGTGCAAGGGTTGATCAAGGCAGGAATCCTAAACTTTGAAAAAAAAGCCGAAACAGAATGTTAACAACAACCCACTGTCGAATCATGCTGGGGCAGGGGTAAATGCAATTGAAAGGGAGGTGTATGTTAAAAGGAACATTCGAGAAGTGAAAACCCCTATGGAGAAAGTATTTGAAGCCTTGGTAAAAGCCAATATGCTCAAGGTTTGGCTGGAATGTCCTAATGTGAATGACTCAGAAGATGTCCAAAGACTATGTTGCTTGTATCACAAAAGATGTGTGGGGCATTTAATCCAGGATTGTAATTCTTTTCGGAAGGAAGTGCAAAGAATGATGGACGAATCAAGGATTGAGTTTTATATGGAAGCTTCAGAATCAGCAGTAAACATGATATCTAAGGAGTCCACTCACCCAATGAAGATAAAACCTTTAACCATTTTCTATGAACCAAGAGGAGAGTTTGTGGAGAACAGAACCCATGCCAAGATGATCATCAAAGTCCCTAAACCCTTCCCCTATAAAGAGAACAAAGCTATCCTATGGAACTACAACTGCAGTGTACAAGTTTCAAAAGCGAAAAAATATATAGCTGAATCTCAAGATAATGTTGCAAATATAACTGGTGTTAGAGGGATTACCCGTAGCGGACGTTGCTATTCATCGAAAGCATTGGAGAATCTCAAGAATGAGAAAGAAAAGGAAAAAGAACAAAGTCCGAGAGAAAAAAAGGTACAACCTTCGAAATCGATAGAAGACCCAAAAGGACCGGTGACGAAAAAATAAGCTGTCAAGTTCCTCAAGTTCATCAAACATAGTGAGTACAATGTGGTCGAGCAATTGAACAGGTTGCCCGCTCGTATTTCACTACTATCTTTGCTCCTTAGCTCGGAACCACATAGGAACTCTTTGATGAGGATTCTAAACCAAGCATATGTGGATCACGATATCTCAGTTGAAAATTTGGACTACATCGTTGGGAACATTTCGGTGGGTAACATAATATCCTTTAGCGATGAAGAAATCCTTTCTGGAGGAAGAGAAAATTACAAAGCCTTGCATATCACTACCAAGTGTAACTGTTGTATCGTCGCAAAAGTACTGCTTGACAACGGATCATCCTTAAATGTGATGCCCATGAAGACCTTGGCCTGTTTACCCATCAACATGTCCTACATGCGAAAGAGTCAGATGATCGTGAGAGCCTTCGACGAAACAATGAGAGAAGTAGTAGGGGACATTGAGATACCGGTAAAAATTGGCCCGTGTACCTTTACCATTGAATTCCAGGTTATGGATATCGCTCCTTCATTCAATTATTTGTTGGGAAGACCTTGGATCCATATGGCTAGGGCCATACCTTCATCTCTTCATCAAAAGGTCAAGTTCATCGTGGAAGGGAAGATTGTCTGTGTTAACGGGGAAGAGGACTTACTCATGGGCAAGCTAGCCGATACTCCTTACGTGGAAGCGACAGAAGAAGTGCCTGAATGTTCCTTTCGATCCTTCGAGTTTGTTAACACCACATATGTTAGAGAAGGAACCACACCGCCTATTCCGAAGCTTTCCAAAACCACCAAGATGGCTGTCAGTCAGATAGTAGGGAAAAGATACCGAGCGGGGGTAGGACTGGAAAGAGAACTACAAGGAATTAGAAGGCCCATACGTGCTACCAAAAATGAAGAAAGGTTTGGCCTGGGGTATAAGCCAACTAAGAAGGAAAGAGAAGAAATGATAGCTGAAAGAAGAAAGAAAAGGTTGGCTCGCTTTAAGGGGCATGATTTGGAAATTCAAGGAATGACATATCCTCATCTCTACGAGACATTTCGATTTGGAGGTTGCATCTTTCCTGAATCACTCACCGTTGGGAGCCGAGAATCAATGTCAGCTTTGGGGGAAGCCTTTTCTGATTTATCAATATGTGCAACGGAGGAAGGTGAAGAACAGTCAAGAAATGTGGATGGGATTCTTACTACATACCTCGGGCCATCGAATCTAAAGTTGAGCAGTTGGACCACCATGAGTTTACCAGTCACTTGTGATTCAATTTCAAAGTAATGCAAACTAAACATCCGTGCTTATGCCCAAAAGCATTGAAATTTTGTGTATTGGGCTTTTTATCATTTATCATTTTAATAAATTGACATGCGTAGTGCATTTCTCATATTTCTTTTCATGATTAACCATTTCCATTTGTGTCATTTCGTCCCTTTATTTTAACTGTTTACCTATACAATAACTCTACATATTTCAATTCCCTTTACCTTCCAAGATTCCAAATAATGAATGCGAAGATGATAATGACAGTGGTTTTAAAGTTAATTTTGAAAAAGGTGCAAGTGTCAGTGAACTTCAGGATACAGAAAACATGGAGGATTATGATTTAACTCCGGACTTGTTAAGACTAGTAGAACAAGAGGGGAGACAAATTGTCCCATATCAAGAGACACTTGAAACGATTAATTTGGGAAATGAAGAAAATAAGAAAGAAGTTAGAATTGGTATGACGTTGGTGCCAATGGAAAAAGAAAAACTAATAAAGCTACTCCATGAATATGTAGATGTGTTTGCATGGTCCTATCAAGATATGTCAGGACTCAATACAGACATTGTAGCCCATAAACTGTCTTTAAAACCTGAATGCAAACCGATTAAGCAAAAGTTGAGAAGAATGAAACCTGAAATGCTGTTGAAAATTAAAGAAGAGGTAAAAAAGCAATTCGATGCAGGATTTTTGGAAGTAGCTAAGTACCCTAAATGGGTTGCAAATATTGTCCCAGTACCTAAGAAAGATAGGAAAGTGAGAATGTGTGTGGATTATCGAGACTTAAATAGAGCTAGTCCAAAAGATAATTTTCTTTTTCCCCACATTGACACCCTTGTTGATAATACTGCCCGCCATTCCATGTTTTCCTTTATGGATGGCTTTTCAGGGTATAACCAAATCAAGATGGCATCAGAGGATAGAGAGAAAACTACCTTCATAATTATGTGGGGGACCTTTTGTTATAAGGTAATGCCATTTGGTTTGAAGAATGCCGGGGCAACTTATCAGCGAGCTATGGTGACTCTCTTCCATGATATAATGCACAGAGAGGTTAAGGTGTATGTGGATGATATGATTGTAAAAGCTCGCAAAACAGAGGACCATGCGACCAATCTTGAAAGATTATTCAAGAGGTTACGAAAATTTCAACTTAGATTAAATCCGGCAAAGTGCACTTTTGGAGTCACTTCAGGAAAGCTACTGGGTTTCATCGTCAGTGAAAGAGGAATAGAAGTTGACCCGGATAAGGTTCAAGCAATCCGTGATTTGTCTCCTCCCAAAACGTAAAAAGAAGTTAGAGGATTTTTGGGAAGATTAAATTATATAGCCCGGTTCATATCACAGCTCACACTCAAATGTGACCCGATCTTCAAACTCCTTCACAAACATAATCCTGGGGCATGGAATGAAGAGTGTCAAGTTGCTTTTGACAAGGTTAAAGAATATCTGTTGAGTCCGCCAGTATTGGTACCACCTGTGGTCGGGAGACCCCTCCTTTTATACCTGACGGTAAACGAAGGATCCATGGGATGTGTGTTAGGACAGCATGATGAAACTGGTAAGAAAGAAAGGGTAGTTTATTACTTGAGTAAAAAGTTCACTAAATATGAGTCCAAGTATTCCTCGTTGGAAAAGATGTGTTGTGCTTTAGCATGGACGGCGCATCGACTCAGGCAGTACATGCTATATCATATCACTTGGCTCATTGCAAAGTTGGATCCTATTAAATACATCTTCAAGAAACCCTCCTTATCAGGTAGATTGGCAAGATGGCAAGTGTTATTGTTTGAATATGATATTGTGTATGTGTCCCAAAAAGCTATCAAAGGAAGTGCAATCGCGGATTTCCTTGCAGAAAGGGTGGAAAAGGATTATGAACCAATGGAGTTTGAGTTTCCGGATGAGGACTTGATGTCAATATGCCAAACAAGTGGGGAGAAATCGGAGAAAGGGAATTGGAAGATGTTTTTCGACGGAGCTTCGAATGCCTTGGGGCATGGCATCGGGGTCGTGTTAGTGTCACCAGAAAGAGATCATTACCCCGTCATAGCTAAACTCAACTTCTATTGCGCCAATAATGTGGCTGAATATGAAGCTTGTGTCATGGGTCTTCAGGCAGCAATTGAGAGGAAAATTCATATTTTGGAAGTGTATGGGGACTCTGCTTTGGTTATTTATCAGTTGCGGGGAGAATGAGAGACACGTGACTCGAAGTTAGTCCGATATCACAAGTATGTTTCAAAGCTGATTGAAAATTTTGATAAAATTTGCTTCACCCATTTGCCCCGAGAGGAGAACCAAATGGCCGATGCATTAGCCACGCTGGCGGCAATGTTCAAAGTTGGTACCAATGTCAAGATTCAACCCATCATGATTAATCTTCGAGAGTTCCCCGCACACTGCTCCAGTGTAGAAGAAGAAAAAGACGGGAAACCGTGGTACCATGATATTGTGCATTATCTCAAATTTCAGCAGTACCCGGATCAAAGCTCAGAAAATGATAAGAAAACCATTAGAAGGTTGGCAATGAATTTCTTCTTGGATGGGAACATCTTATACAAGAGAAGTAGGGATCAAACGCTTTTGAGATGCGTGGATTCAACCGAAGCTCGGAGAATAGTTGAGGAAGTTCACGAAGGAATTTGTGGCGCACATGCAAGTGGACATAAGTTGGCAAGACAGGTCATGAGAGTAGGGTATTACTGGCTCACGTTGGAAACGGATTGTATAGATTTCGCTCGAAAGTGTCACAAGTGTCAGATATATACAGACAGAATCCACACCCCTGCTAATTCACTGCATGTGTTGACATCACCATGGCCATTCTCAATGTGGGGCATGGATGTGATTGGGTTGATAACCCCGAAGGCATCAAATGGGCATCGGTTTATTCTGGTGGCAATTGACTACTTCACTAAATGGGTAGAAGCAACATCTTATGCCAATGTGATCCAGAAAGTGGTATGCAAGTTCATCCAAAAAGAAATAATATGCCGCTATAGTCTCCCGAAAAAGATCATCACGGATAACGCTAGTAACCTCAATGGTTCGATGATGAAAGAGGTTTGTGCCAAGTTCAAGATCAAGCATCACAATTCAACGCCTTATCGCCCAAAGATGAATGGAGCGGTATAAGTAGCCAACAAGAACATCAAAAGGATAATTGAAAAGATGACAAATGTATACAAAGATTGGCATGAAAAGTTACCGTTTGCTTTGTATGCTTATCGTACAACAGTCCGAACTTCCACGGGAGCTACACCGTTCTCTTTGGTGTATGGGATGGAAGCATTTTTGTCAATTGAAATAGAAATTCCTTCCCTCCGGGTCTTTAAAGAAGTACAGTTGGAAGAAGCCGAATGGGTTAGTGCTCGTTATGAGCAATTGAATCTCATAGAAGAAAAAAGGTTGATGGCATTTTGCCATGGGCAGTTATATCAAAAGAGAATGATGAGGGCATATGACAAGAAGGCACATCCTCGACAGTTACAAGAAGGAGAATTAGTATTGAAAAGAATTCTCCCAAATCAGCATGATCCTCGCGGGAAATGGACACCGAATTGGGAGGGACCATTTGTGGTGAAGAAAGCTTTTTCAAGAGGAGCACTAATTTTGGCGGAGATGGACGGAAGAGAGTTTTCCAACCTGGTGAATGTCGATGCAGTCAAGAAATATTTTGCATAAAAAAAAAAGAGAAAAAAATTTTCAAGTTGAAAACCTGAAAAGGCAGCTTGAATCTGGGATATGTGTTTAGGGTGAAAACCCGAAAAAGTGGTCTAGACACGAAAGAGATGCAAATACTACAAAAGCTTAACACAAAAAAAGTGAAGATCATGATCCGAGATGTTCATGCAAAAGACAAGGGAGCTGACAAATGTGCCTATTTCAGGATAAAATTTTGAGACTACTGTTAATATCTATCGAAACAGTCATTAAGAAAGAACCGTATCCCTTTTGAATTAATCAAATTTCCCCTGTTCATTGTCATTATGCTTGATTGTAGAAACTTCCCTTTTTTCTAATGAAAAGTAGCCTTTCTGCTCCCAACAATGCCATCATTTCTATTCTGCCAAGAGAGGAGATATGAGTACATTGCACTACATTTGTCATAAAATTGGAATGATACTTAATAAAGAGCATGATAAAGTAAGAAATGTTTGCCATATTTTGAAAAAGGATCGTAATTGACAGGAAATGAAATGGAGTCTAGTAATGTAAGAAAAGAGAAAAGGCTAAGAAAAGAAAGAAAGAAATGGAATTAGTAATAGAATGGAGCACAGTAAAAATGTGAAGAATGATTGGATCATGCATATGATAGAGGAAGAAAACAGTTATGAGCAATGAATTGGGGAAGACGAGAGATCGAAAGCGTGATCGATTCATCCCCCATTGATCAAAGAAAAGGCTCTAAAACACCCAAAAAAGGAAACTGATGAAGATGAATTTTAAAACAATTGAAAAAAAGGGAAGTTCATCTTTAAAATCATAGAACTTTAGATGAGGAGTTGATTATTTTTCACCATTCCAAAAAAGAAAAAAAGGTTGCGTTGCCTCAGTTTTGAGGAGTTCATTTTAAAGTCTCGTTGCCTCAATTTTGAGGAGTTCATTTTAAAGTCTCGTTGCCTCAATTTTAAGGAGTTCATTTTTAAAGTCTTGGTGCCTCAACTTTGAGGAGTTCATTTTAAAGTCTCGTTGCCTCAATTTTGAGGAGTTCATTTTAAAAGGTTACGCTGCCTCAGTTTTGAGGAGTTCATTTTTAAAGTCTCGTTGCCTCAATTTTGAGGAGTTCATTTTAAAAGTCTCATTGCCTCAGTTTTGAGGAGTTCATTTTAAAAGTCTCGTGGCCTCAGTTTTGAGGAGTTCATTTTTTAAAAGTCGTAATGCCTCAGTTTTGAGGAATTCATGTAAAAAAAATTGGTAAGAGAAATAAAGAATTTAGTCAAATACAATGTCTACGTTTTTGCACTATTTCGAATTTTCGAAATGCGCAAAGAGGGGCAGCTGTAGACACTAAAATCATAAACAAAAAAATGAATTAAAAAAATATAATAAAAATTAAAAAATAAAGAAGAAATGAAAAAAGAAGGGAGAGAGGTACGTCCGCACCCTGTCAGGCACCTCCCTTACTCTGCCAGACGCGAAAAATTTACGTCTGGTAGGGTAGTGGAACGTGCCCCCCTCAGTGCTCAGGAACCAGGTATAAAGGGGAGGGGCACTGTAGCAATTGCCAACGGGGGGAACCTACAGAAAACGAAAAAAATTCCCTAAGTTTCCTAGCAGCCGAAAAACCACAACGATCCACAACCCAAAAAAAAATCAAAGAAAAGAGATACCAAAAAATCAAAAAATGCGTAATGAGAGGAGGGCAAAGTCGATTGGCAGGGAGAGAGAGTGAAAGGAGATCTAGATAGGTGTCCCGATCAGTGGAGAAGATAGGAAGCTTGAGGGAGTCCCGTCGGTTGTGGGAAAGGAAATGATGGGAGGGCTCGAGAACCATCTTTAATAAAAGGCTTTTGCTCGAATTAGGTTCATTATGCATAAAAATATTATTTTAAAAAGAAAACGTACGATGACCCCAATGACGGGAGTTATTCGTCGAATTTGCGAAGGCTAGTTTCTCGGATAATTCCCTAGGTGAGAGAATATCCCGAGTCCCACCAGTATGATGGGCGGATTCGAGAAAATATCATCGATAAAAGGTTATTCGTCCGGCATTTTTATCTCATGTCATGCATTTCATCTTGCCACCCATTTGCATTCCATTTTAGGTTAAATAGGAGATAAAATAAAAAAATAATAATTAAGAAAATATAGTAAAATTAAAAATTAAAGTCCAATAGGATAATCTAAAAATGTAACCGTTCATGGAACGAGCGTCCCGAGGGTGCTAATCCTTCCCCGGACGTAACCGTACTCCCGAACCTAGATCTAGAAAATCGTAAACCAGTTTAAGGTTCTTTTCGGTGGGCTTAAAATTAATTTAAGTTTTCATCGATTAGAATCGAGTCAATAGGTGGCCAATCGCACCTATTAAAAAAGATTGGTGGCGACTCCTAATTTAATTTTTAGTGAGTTTTCACATCCGTATCTGGCGATCGGGTTCCCGGACCCGCACGTTACGACAATCCACATGATTGGTGCTAATCTTTCTCCTTTACACCAAAAAGTCAATTTCATAGTAGAAAATCAATTAGTATGTGTGTCTGGTGAAGAAGATTTACTAATAAGCAACTCTCTAACCACTCCATCGGTGGAATCGACGAAAGAACTTGAATGCTTCTTTAGATATTTTCAAAATTTATAACACAACTTACACAGTTGAAACGTTAATGGTGCACACTCTATGCTTATCGAGAACCACTAACATGAGAGTTTGGAAAACGAAGGGGAGAGGATGTCATGTCGAGTACGATTAGTGGAAGAACCTTCAAAAAATCAAAAGGCATGTGTTACCGATCAAGAACGAGGAGATGTTTGGTTTAGGATACACGACAAGGAAAAGGAAGATGGTGGCTAAAATGAAAAGGAGGAGGTCAGCTCGCTCCGAGGGGCAAGATTTAAAGACCAAGAGAATCTGCATTCCCCACTTGCATAAGACCTTTCGCTCAATTGGTTGCATTTACCCCAAAGCGTTAAAATTGGGAAAATATGAATTCAACAAGACTCTAGAGGATGCTTTCGTTGAGCTCTCGGTTGCAAATGATCAGTGAAGAAGACAATGAGATATCTGGGTTCTCACTACAGGGTGCTAAGCAGTTGGAAGGCCATGGATCTGCCCGTTACCTTTGAGCCTTTTATAAAAGTAATGCAATGTACAAATTCTGCTATATGCTTATGCCCAAGAGCTTTGGGAATAGTTTTTTTTTTCCTTTTTTTATTTAAATCATTTTAGTAATTACGATAAACATGATGCATTTTTATAATCTTTTTTAATGTTTAGCTTTTTTTTTAAAAAAAATCTCTTAAATTCCTCTTTCTTGTCATGATTGTCTATATCTAACTAATTTCATCTATTTTTAAGTCTCCAAATAATGAATACGAAGATTAATCATAAATATTGGTGAGTTGGATGATGAAAAGAATGTAGATAATTATTTCTTATCTCTTGACTTGTCGAGACTAGTAGAATAGGAGGACAAAAAGATTGTGCCCCATCAAGAGTCCATAGATTTGTTGAATTTAGGAGATGAAGAGCATAGGAAGAAAGTTAACGTCGGCACATCCTTCCCAATTGATGAGAGACAAAAATTGACAAAATTGCTTTGTGAATATGATAGATGTATTTGCATGGTCATATTAAGACATGTCAAGTCTTAGTATTGTTGTCTTTTTTCATAAGTTACCATTGAGATCGGAGTGCAAGTCGATCAAACAAAGGTTGAGACATATGAAGCTAGATTTGTTGTTGAAAATTAAGGATGAGGTTAAGAAATAGTTTGATAAGGGATTGTTAGAAGTGGCTAAATATTAAGAATGAGTGGTTAACTAGTTCAAATTTCCAAAGAAAGGTAAAAAGGTTTAAATGTGTGGAGATTATAGGGATTTGAATAGAGTAAACTCAAAAGATAATTTCTCATTGCCTCATGATAACTCTATTACATAGAGTTATCATACAGTTTTGTGGAGCATGAATTGTACTTATTCTTTTAATTTTCAGCATAGTTCTTACCAAATTTTCATACTTTTTAGTAGGAGTTAATTTTTAGGATGTTTAGTGTCATGAAGGCAATTTAATCTTCATTTGTGTTATCAAAACTCCCCTCAATGCAACCTTTGATCATTCAACTTTTCTTTGATTTTGAAGGAGTGGTGGGCTGAAAGTGAAGCTGAAGAATGGACCTCATCAACTCTGCACTTGGTGGCTTAAAGGAGGAGAGCATGGTGGCGAAAGGATCAAAGCTGCAAAAACAAATTGTCCGGGCAGAAGGATTTTCGTTGCAGCAAGAACCCAATCTCGCTACAGCAAGAACAGAGCACAAAGAAACAGAAGGATTTTCGCTGCAGTGAGAATCCAATCTCGCTGCAGTGAAAATGAGGAACTCGTCAACCATGCCAGATCAGCTTTGGCTCGCTGCAGCAAGAATCCAATCTCGCTGTAGCGAGAACATATCAGAGATAAGGAATATTTTGGGCTCGAGATCCTAGGTCAAGGCTGAATAAGGGGGACTATAAATAGTATTCTTTGGCACAGAAAACGAGAGATTCGGCAGAGACACTTTTGGCAAGAGGAGCTGCAACAAAACGGGAAAAAAAGGAAGATTCAAGGGGAGGAGATTTTAAAAGTTGCAACAGATTCTTTTTGCTCTCTCTCTCTCTAGATTTGAAGCTTTTTCTCTCTCTCATTTTGTAAAACTATGCTCTTACTGCTGTATTGTGTACTCTATTTCTTTGAAATGTTGAGCTAAGCTCAATTATCTAAGATTATGGTTAACTCTATTAATTAGTTTGGAAATTGGTTGGTTGGGTGTTTATTCTTAATGCAACTCTTGATGTTTATTCAAGCTGGAATCTATTGTTCATTAATTGATTGATCACCAATTAATTGAAATTGAGTATTTGGATGACACTTGAAAAGGTTAATCTAAATTAGACTTAGGCTTGAGTAAAGTGTGTTCATAACACTAAAAAAAAAAAAGAGAATGAATGGTACTGTTTTGATGTGTGGTTAGGGTAGAAATACAACTAATTGCCACACTTAGTTAATTAGGAATTTCTTAATTTCAAGAGCTTAAATTATTTGTAACCGATAGACATATAAGGAGGCAAATAGATTAGGCAAGTGTGTAATACCTTGACAGAGGATTACACACAACTTAAGATCTTAGACTGATATCAAATTCCATTGAGATTAAATAACTAACCAAGACCAATTCCAAATGAAGTAATAGAGGACACCATAATCCTAGGTTATTAGATCATTGATACCATTTCCATTTATTGATTGCATTACTTAGAGTAGATTCTTGTTAATTAGTTTACATTTTCTATTTAATCATAGTCCAAAAATTTATTTCTTGGATAAGGTTAGCTTGTGTCAATTTTGGTAATTAGCAGCAATCATTAGATCAACTCCTTGAGGTTCGACATCCCACTCATCACTTATTACTTGTCACGACCGTGTACACTTGCACGAAGTCTTTGCTAGTAATTTACATTCAATTTGAGCATATTTACATATTGCATAGGCAAGTTTATTATTACTTTTAGCTAGCAACACCTCACATTGATACTCTTGTTGATGATACTGCCAAACATTCCATGTTTTTGTTCATAAATGAATTTTCAGGATTATAAGAAAATTTATTGTATATATACATATACATATATATATCATTATATTTTATATATTTCATTTTATAAAGTATCTATTATGACTTAATTTGTATTTTTAAAAATTCCATCAATTAAATTGGTGTGTCTTGACTTGTAACATCAAATTTGACATTTAACATTTAATTAATATAAGTATATCAATTTAATATCCTAACATCAGGGGCAAAGGGAGATGGGTGGTAGTCGTCACCTCTCAATTTTTAATTTTGTTTTATTTTTATGTGAATAAAATTCAAAATATCTAGTTTCGCCATCCGTAAACAAATCAAATGAATTTGTTTGGAGTAATAGTAAGAAATCTAAGTTAACCTTCAAAGATATGCATTCAATTCCTTATAAGCTTAAATTTTAAAATTATTTTCTTTTTTTTCTTTTCTTTTTAAAATGCATTGAATACAACTTACGATACTTAATGTGAAAATTTAATATTACATTTTTTCTACTTTATATCTATTACAATGCCTAATGTGAAAATCTAATTTTAATTTTTCTTTCTATATTATGTATATTTATATTACTGAATTTAAAAACTTATATTTAAATTGTTAATGAAATTTTATTTTATAATTTAATTTTATTTTAAAAGTGATTAATTTTTTTACTCCGAATTGAATCATTGACTTGATCCATGACTTTATATAATTACTCTTTAGTCACCTTTCATACAAATTCTTAAATTCAATACTGCCTAGCATAGCATATGACAAATAATTCTAAGCACTCTCTACAAAAGGAGAAATTTGGCCAATGAGAGACATACACAATGGCAATTTCAAATCCCTTTCATTTATTTTCCTTTAGCTTTTATTATCCAACAATAAATTCCATCTTTGATATATTAGGTTTAAAATCTAGAATCTTAGTCTTACATATGAAATGATGTACCATCAAACTGTAGAAAAATTACTAGCTTAATTCCTCAATTCTCGTGCTTTTTTAAAGGTTAAATCTAGCAGATACACTACTACATAATTAACCTAAAAAATAACATTGTTCGCCACAAGTTAAACCGGAAATATAATACAGATTGGCCATTCTAAAACGTTTTTCAGTAAAACTCCCTTAATTCTCATGGTTTCATAAGCTGAAACTTGCCAGATTCAAGCGTGGTTTTATGCCTTTCTAAGCAAGTGGCTGTCATAACTGAGCTCTATGTCAACTAGCAGAATGCGTAATTTCTTTAATTTCTTCTATTTAGGGTTTAGTCACGCCCGCGTGATAAGCCCATAGGAGGGGAGATTCAAGAGCAATAGGAATAGGCCATCGGAGCCAACAACCGAGCAGATGAGAACTGAAAGGGGCCATTTAGCGGCCAAGGAGGCCAGGCGGGCCAACAGCAGTCGAGCCAACTAGCCACGCCAGTAGGCAGGCAGCATGCCCAGCACTGCCCCAACGGTCTACTCACTGTTCCATTGGGTAGAAACAATCTTCTATTGGAGGTTTCAAATCATGCCTAAGGTTCTTCCTAATCATTAGAGAGGGATAAGCA
Organism: Theobroma cacao; assembly: GCF_000208745.1. Lineage (NCBI taxonomy): Eukaryota > Viridiplantae > Streptophyta > Magnoliopsida > Malvales > Malvaceae > Theobroma > Theobroma cacao. Next base: position 6,526,259 of record NC_030850.1, read on the forward strand.
CTTGGCTTGTAAAAAGGATCTTGCACACGAGCCAAAGGGGCTAGTTGGGTGGTGAAAATGTAAGGGTGGGAGGGCTCATCCCTTCCTTTGCCCTCCTAATGAGACAAAGGTTTTTAAGGGTTTCTCTAGTATAAATGTTCTACATTTGTGAATACAACACATTTTTTTTCCTCACTCCTTTGTTGCTTATTTTCTGTTGCATCGTTCTTTTTTCATTCCATCTTTAGAGGGGAATACGAGTTTCCAGGCTGCTTAGGCATACCAATAGCATATGAGAGTTTCTAGATTGCTTAGGCGTCCTAGTGGCGTGTGAGGGATGTCTAGGGACGCATCGAGATTGAACTAAAGACTCGGCACGTGTCACAGAGACCTCTTTAAGGATAAAGGTCAATTACTTATAAAGGAAATTATGAAAAATAGAAAACCTTATAAGTCTATCTCAAAAATAATCTTTAATATAAAATTAATTGTTTTTATCAACTTTTATTATTGACTTGACAAAAATACCTTTTAAATCATTTCAGATAAATTAAATGTTATATGTTTCTCTCATCATCTAGCTTTATCTCGCTATCCAACTCTCTCTAATTTTACCACAATCGTTATCTCTCTTTATTTATCTCTTTCTATCTCACCATATCGTTGTCAATTTGCATACCAAGAGTAGAAATGACATTAAGGTATGTTCTTGGGTTCTATCTCTTGCCATATCGTCATATTGTTGTCTATTTAGAAATCAAAAAGCAGAAATGACATCAAGGTATGTTCTTGGATTCCATCTCTTGCCATCTTGCTATATTGTTGTTAATTTACAAACCAAAGAGCAGATATGACATTAAGGTATGTTCTTAAATTTATTGATTTACATTTATAAAACTTCAAAGTTGATGGGTTGAAATTATAAGTGAAATCTGTAAATTTGAACACTATCTAGAGTTATTACATGTCATGCTTGCATGTAACAACTCTAATGCACATTGGTGCGTAACAAATGGCATGTAAGTGGCCTGAATAGTTAACCCAGGGAAGCTACACATCATTTACAAAAAATTTAATGTTATTACACATCATGTAGAACAAGTTAAATATTGTCACACGTCATGCGTAATAACTAAATTATTACACGTTATGTTTAAAAATCCTTGGTTGCTACACGCCATGCTTAAAAATTCTTAATTGCTACACGTCATGACTAATGACTAAGTTGTTATACATCATGTCTAAAAATTATTAGTTGCTACATGCCATGCCTAAAAATTATTAGTTGCTACATGCCATGCTTAACTAATGGACTAAGTTGTTACACATCATGCCTAAAATTTCTAAATACTACATGTCATGCCTAAAAATCCTAAGTTGCTACACGCCATGCATCATCCTAAGTTGCTACACACCATGCCTAACAATCTAAGTCGCTATACACCATGTTGAAATTCATAAATGATGCTACACTATGTTTATATTCATGCCCATAGGGAAATCCTTAGAGTTGTTACACACCATGCCCATATTGTCTTGATATGTTACACGCCATTGTAATAACATTCGACCCAAATGAGCATGGCGTATAATATCTTTAAGGATTTCCTTAAACCTTTAACTACCATATTTAACAAAATCAATGAATATGGCTACCATCACAACAAAAACCCACTAAAAAATTCAACAAAAAATTTAACATTAACTGACTTACCTTTTTACGCAGTTATGAACTTGTTGCTATGAGGAATGAATCAAATGATCGTGTAATATACCCGGCATATAAAGTTTAGGAAAATAAAAAGGGAGAGGAAAAATCTTGTCGTGTAATATAACTAGTGCGTAATGTTGTTATGTATTTGAATATGAGGAAGTTTTATTGAGAGTAATTTAAAAAAAAATTAAACTAAACAAAAGTCGGACACACTACATCAACACCTAAGGATCCATCACAAAACATAATCACGTTGAATTAAAGTATGAAATTTAAATACATCACAGTAAATCTAGTTTAAAATGTAACTGCAAATTTAAATTGATTACACTAAATAAACAAAGTTAAAAATCCAACAGCTCAGTTTCACAACTATTAGTAAAATTTTTTGAAAATGACGTGTAACAATAACATTTTTTTAATACGACATATAATAACATTGGTGTGTAACAATATTTTTTCAACATGACATGTTGTCAAATTTTAAAACACATGCACTTAAATATGACAAGGTTTCATTAATGATAATTTTATTTTAAAATCTTTTTTCTTAATTAAAAATAGTTAAAATTATGAAAAAAATTATTGCCTATAATACTTTATCTTTAAGGATTATTTTATAATTTTGGCCTTATATCATCTTTAAAGATACCTTGTTGAGGTTAATCTTCTAATCTTTTACCACAACTTTGAACATCATGCAATGCTATATTCTTCCCTACCGCGCATTTCATAGATTCCAGCATGTTTTCTAGGCATGAGCGACAAGCCTGACCATATCATTGTATGCTTTTCATGATGACAGCGATAGAGTTAGTCAATTTTTATTGAAAGAGTCAAAGAAAAAAAAAAAAGATAAAAGTTTATAAGATTAATATGTTGGTAGACAATAATTTTATATAACATGTATATCAAAAAAAATAAAAAAAAAACTTATAATAGTCCATGTGAGATCATTTTGTTATTTTTTATTTGTATTAGTTATTAAATAAAAAAATTATTTTAAAGAGACATTAAAAAAACAAATAATACTTTAAAAAATTTAAAAATTTTTAAAGGCCACAAACTCCAAAACTGTAAAAGCATCCGCCCTTGGCTCCAGGGAAATGGGATTGAATTTCAAAAATGATGCAGCCTCCGTAGTCTGCAGAAAATCTACACCAAAACTAACTGCAATCCTCATGATGTCCCTCGGTTTGCAGAATGCATGGTGCAATGTTGAGTTTTTGGTCCACGTAGTTTGAGGTACATGTTCTATTAGCTGGATTGACTCCAATCAATAACAAGGTTAAACAAGGGACTTAAGCATGACTCCAGTTTAACATAATTCCCATTCCAGATTTACTTCAGTTTAACATAGTCACCATTCATCCTTATATTGAGCCTGCAAAATTTGAGCGATCAAGTCTATTTTTAACATCTACAATGCGTCAGTTGAATATATTAGCAAGACTGTAGGAGAGAATGAAATAAGACAGACCTGTAAGTGCCCTCATCACGATAAATGTTAAAAGATTGATTATAGTTCCTGAAGTTTATTTGATATCTCTAGAAAAACATCATGCCACAAGAGAAAGCGGAATGATTGCATAACAGCATGCTATAGAAATTGCTTTTAGTAGAGAAGAAGGAAATCTTAATCTAGACCTATCCCAGGCCAGAATGAGCAAAAATACTCTTGGCTCATTAAAATAAGCTAACTACTAGTATAATAATTGAATAAAGTATTATACTATTAGCCATCATTTGGCACCTTGAACTAATTTTAAGGCCCAAACATTTTCTCCAGCATAGCTTGAATGTTGTACCTGAACTAATATAAGCAAAATGGATGCAAAAAATGCAAAATGAATCATTTCCCTACCATGAGACCATTCACACCTGCATCCTCGACTCACTTGATTTTTTCAAACTACCTAATATTCCATTAATTAACTTATCCTTGTCATTCCCCACTGGATCTGCAACAAAAGAATAGTTCTTTTGCAGCCTCCTCCTCTGTCCACAGTCCTTCAAAGAAGTTTCTGACCTCATGCCCACTTCAGCAGCACCAGATGGCTTTCCATGGTATTCAGAACAATCAACCATTCCCTCGGCATTCTCTGAATTTTCCTTTCTTTCCTCATCTTCCTTACTACTGTACCAAGAATCAAGGATTTGCAACAACGAGCTGTCTTCCTCATTTATTCCTGGCTTCTGTTGCCGTCCTGATTGCTCCGAAGTTGAGATTTCCCCTTCAGAATCTGAAAATTCATCATCTGACACAGAAGGTTCATAGTTAGAATATGCTACCTTTGTGTCCTCTGTTCTTTTGCTCCCTAATACTGATTGCAGTTCTTTGTTTGAACTTGTGCTTAAAACAGGTCCTAGTTCATCCCATGTTGGGTCAAAATCATCATCCTTTGTTGATGCATCTGGCAATTCACCAGCTGAGTTCCCTAATGCATGACTAGTATTTCCTTGAATGTTAGGAACATCAGTTTCCAGGCCAGCATTGTCCGGAACCATACTTTCAGGAATTATGTAGCAGGACTCTATTTTTATCCCAGGCACTATCTCTAGCAGGGATGCCAACTTTTTGTAACCAAGCCTTTGTATATCAAGAGGATAATCATACCTCTCAAGGAACAGTTTCCTAAAGAGACCCATATTATATCCTTCAGGGTGTTCCTTCATTATCTGTTCTACAAGTTTTTGACAGTCAGATATTATCTCACATCTAGAACGATCAGAAGATTTCTTATTGATGATGGTAGATGAAGCTCCAGAATCAGGTATATTCTGCAACTTTTTCTCTCCTTCATGCTTTGGCTGCAAGTTTGCCTGTGATGGAGTGTGCATAAAGATAGATCTCAACCCATTTGCAGCATGAGAATGACCCAAACAGGGACTCTTCTCAAAAGCCCTTGTGATCCTGAAAGGTGATGTTTGGGAGGGGCATTCTTCGATCCATTTCTTATCTGATATTAACAAATCCACCAATTGAAGAAGATCGATGTTACTGAGAGATCTAAGAACCAAAGGCCCTTCCTTAAGAAGATTCTCTGCCATCTCTTCCCTGCAAAAGATTAATAACAACTAAGACATGATTTTTTTTCGAACTCCTTCACCTTTTTAAGTTAGAACTCAAATTTCCAATTCACTAAATTTGATTCTAAAACTGCATCAGATTTGCAATCTAAAATATCATTTGTAGAAAATGCACTGTTTGGTCTTATATTTTCATTTCTGAAAAGCATTGACTCATTGGAAAAGAGAAAAAAGAAAAATGGCCATTCTTGCTATTCTACGACCTTTTGCAAGTAAACCTGCAGTCCCAATCCACCAACACATCAAAATGCATGTACCAAATCAAAGACATGCACAAACACATGGACAGCAAACAGAAGCCCCTGTACACTGACTAAGCTCCAAAAAGAATTGGGCAAGTTCCTAAGCCAAAATATCTATGTTCTTTTCTGTCAAATAAACTCATGCTTATGCAAAACTCAACAATATAAATAAAGCAATCACAACAGATGACAGGAGTGTGTAAATCTGTGAAGTTCAACAATTTAACAAAAGTCAATGCTATTCTGGGTTCCATCATGAAAGAAGGATACATATAAAAAGATGCAAACTACAGAAGGGAGCAAGCAAACCAACATATTTTTATTAGCAAGGCATGCGGTAAAAACTAGAGGGGAAGATTTAGCAAACCTTGTCCTAGACAGGTTGACAAGAACTGATCCCCTAGGTGAGTCCATTAAGATTTCCATGTCTTTCCAGAAGGAATCCTGAGTGAAAAACTCATGCTTTAAAGAATTAATGTTTATTTGGTTGAGCTTGTCAATCAATTGATCACCTGAAGCCTTAGAGTCTTTGCTACTTCTCCAAAATTTACACCAATTGGCAATCCTGTTAAGTAAACCTGACCTCTTTCCTGAGTGATTTTCGCCTGTTTCAGCACTTACTTTATTGTCAACAGTTGAATCATTACTTGATGAAGAAACGGTCACTGGATGAGAAACCTCACATGACTTTGCATCACATTCTTCCTTCATTCCTTCCCTCTCAGAGCTAAACCCAGCACATTTTTTCAGAGTATAGTTATTTCTTTTCTCAGAGCTAACTTCAGAATCATCATCTTTTTCTGGAAGGTCATGACTATTTATTTCAGAAATTCCATTGCTACCACCAAACCATCTTCGCCAAACTTTTCTAACAAAACCAACTTCAGGTGCAGAATCTTGTTCCAGCATAGGAGCCTGATGACCCTCAGTTACCTGCTCATTAGATGCTTCAGCAATCTTCTGACCAACTGGAAGGGGCTGTTGGACTTCCTCTGGAGGCTCTTCTGCATTTACTTTAACAAGATTATCATTTTCTGTTGGGCTTTGTTGTACCTTTCTTGGAGTAACTCCAGAATTAACTTCAGGGGAATGATGCAATGTGGACTTTCCATTTAGATCACCACCAACTGAACTGTCATCACCACTTGACCTAGAAGAAACAGTGAGGTCGTCTCCATATCTACAGACAGGTTCTGCCGATAAACATGGACTAGTCTCAGATAGTTCACCAGCTTTTGGGGTAATACCACGTATAAGAAACTGACCATCACCTTCAGACTTAAGCGTCAAAATGCGTCGCATTGATAAAAGAAAGCGGGAGAACTTTTTGTATCCATACAAGTCTTTGTCAAGGCCAACATTACTTCTGTCCAACTCAAGACGAAGGTCTGTAATGGAAATTCCCTTCGGATAAGAGTTTAGAATCTGACGAATTTGCTTTATGACCACCTTTGGAATTGGCCGAGGCTTAGAATCTGAACAACCCTCAGACAATTCTTCAGTCCGTGGACAAGCTGGTTGTTCAACAACTAAAAATGGGTTTTCAAGAGGCACCTTGTAATGGCCATACCAAGTACCAGAAGGACCATCAGGAGGTTGGTTATAGTGCTTTCCAGTCAGATTCTCTCCTTTAAGCAGTGCATTCCAATTCCACATGATACTGGCAGCACTGCAAAGAACACTAGGAGCAGATTCGGGACTAGCAAGCAGTACATTGTAGTTGTTCATTCGTAATCTATGCAATACACTAGCAAAGTCCCTGTCACCAGAAATTAAAAAAAGATGTGCTGGAGGAGGATTTTGAGAAACCCAATACATAAGATCTACCAGAAGCGATCTATCAGCACTGTTCTTTCCACCTGCATTGGCAGGACATTTGCATGGTATATTAACATGAACCGAGACAATCAACTAAACCTTTTGAATGCAATGTAAAAAAAAAATTACAAGACCTGCAATCCGTATTCTTTCGCAATATTTGTGCAACGCCAACACTTCATAGTAGCTCCCCCACCCCCCACACCACCCTTTCCAACCTAAATCTTTTAGTAGAAAAATGAAAAGTTTTTTTCTAAGATAAATATATGAATCATGATCTAGGATTCTTGTATCGCACAAGGCACAAACACAAACAAAAAATGCCTTAAACAATATTATTTGAAGACTAAGGCTTTGGTTGTTGTTTTTGCTATTTACTTTGCCTGTTTGAATAAAAAAAGCACGTAATAATTTTGAATAATTAAAACTTAAAACTTAATTTTTTTAAATATCAAAAGGCATGATTTTGCACTAATATAAAACAATTAATCAAATTATGTTAAAACATTTGTAATTGTTACATTTCAGTTATTTTCTCATTTTTAATCAAATATATGATGGTTAAATAAAGTTTCCCTAAACCACTAAATTACTCAATAAAAAGCCCAATATTGCACTTCAATCTTGGTTATAAACAATCACTAAATTACATAATAAAGCAACCGAAATAAAATAAAAATAAACCATGAAAAAAAATTTCTTTCGCCAACTTAAGAAACAAAAACATACCATGTGGAACATGAGCAAGATTAACCCCAGTGGAAGAAAGCGCCTCTTGATTAGTTCTAGAGAGTTGAAAAACGTCTCCGAAAGCCGTTATCTGAATAGGACCCTTAATTCCATTAGCCCTGACAGCGGCAGTGATCATATGAGCAATCTTAAATACATTGACACCTGCAGGCAAATTGCAGTTCTCAAAATCCCACCAAACCGAAACTTTAACGTGCCTTGACTCCTCCTCCTGGCGCCGCGATGGATAATAGGAATGGAAAGGGTGGTTTTGGGAAGTGGAGAAATGGGAAATGAAGGTTGAGAGTGAATATATCGGTGGAGAAGAGGAAGAGGAAAAGGAAAAAATGGTCTCAAGAGAAAAGGGTTTAAGTTTCATTGTTAATGAGAAAATGGTGTTTTTTTCATACCACAGATTTTGGATTTCTGGGAAATTTTGGCGTACGGTGGTGAGGAAGACAGGCGAGGGTTTTAGGAAGAGAGGAGCCAGAGACCTAAAACCCCCTGCTCCAGCATCAGGGCACGTTCGGTTCATGTGCATATGCATTTGTTTGGGCTTTTGAGTGTGTTGGGAAATTCAAAGCTAGTCTGGGTTTATTATTGGGCTTTTATTTAGGCCCTCAAGGAATGCGCTAGTGTTTGTTTCGATAAATTCTTATCTCTCTGTTTATTCTTCTAGGAAAAAAGTGTGAGACATTTGTGGTTTTTTTTTTCTTTAAGGAAAGATTTAAATATTGCTTAGGGATGGCAGTTAAAATGAGTTCGATTTGATAATATTGAAAACTCCTTGACTTGATCAAGACTCTACTTTTCTCAAAATGAATTCGACTTTAAAAATATTGATTTTTTTTTACTTGATCAAAGTTCGACTCATTTCAAAATGACATAATATCCAAAAAAGGTTTTAAATTATTAAAATTTTTTATTTAAGTCTTTATATTTTCATTGTGTTCAATTAAGTCTTTATATTTTTGTTTTAAATCAAATAAATCTTTATACTTTATTTTGAGTCAATTAAGTTATTATAACTAATGATTAATTGAGTCAAAATGTCATTTATCATTTTACGTCGTGTGGTATTGACGTGGTATGTTAACATATCATAATGATGTGATATGTTGACATATGATAATTGATAATAAAATAACATGCTAATTTGGTATGATAACATGGTTATTTGACATTTTTCATTCTTTATATCAATGTTATGTTAATGCCATGTGAATATAAAATAATAAGTGATATTTTGACTAATGATAATTAGTCAATCATAAATCATAAGGACTTATTTGATACAAAATGAAAATATAAGGATTTGACTAAACGTAATAAAAGAATAAAAATTTATTTGAATTTTTTTAAATAGTTTAAGAATTTTTTTCAAAATTATATACTTTTTAAAATAAGTTTGATTTGAAAATATTAAAAACTCCTTGACTTGGCTAAGGCTTGTCTCTTTTCAAAATGAGTTTAATTTTGAAAATATTGAGAACCTGAAATATTCATCCAACAACGCTTTATAAAGTTTGATGTTGACTCAATTGGACCTAACAATCCTCGTGCCAGCTAGATTGGGTTTGAAAATCTTCTTTCATTTTATTCAATTTTTTAAAATTTGATGAAAAACCCTTTAACTTAATCGAGGCTTCATAACTTGGAAAAAAGTTCAAGTTGAATGGGCTTCTACTCCTAAAAGCCCGAAAAACATGCTTTAATTGCTTTTGCATAATAATTTTCAATTGTGGTATTGCATGGTCAAAAGGATATGTATGCAGATTGCAAGATGGAAAGACTATGATACCTATTGGTCTTAGACTATGATACCTATTGGTCTTCCCTTGCTTTACTCATCGTATTTGCCTGGTACTCACTTGGTCAACATTCTCTTTGTCTTGTTGACAAACACTTGTATGCATTATTTGGTGATGATCTCATGCTTTTGGCATTTTCCTTACTCCAAAACATCTGGTATTGATCTTGTCATGTTGACATAGATTATTGAAACCATCTTTTCCTCATCCTTCTGTAACAAACATCAAAAGATAATTAGGTTTTATATATGTATCAATTCAAATCTGGATTTCAATAGTTCCTATTGATCATTGGGACTATTCTCTCAAAACATTTTTCTTTTTCATTGTTTTTTGAGAAATGATTCCATTTGACCCTTTCAAAAAAAAATGTTTATTTTGTCATTGAAATTTTTTTACAAAATATCTAAAAAAACTCTTGAATTATTCAAAAAATTCAAATAAAATCCTTATTCTTTTATTATATCTAATTAATCTCTTATATTTTTATTTTAAATCAAATAAAATCTTTATAATTAATGATCGATTAATTGTTGCTATTCAAAGTGCAAGTTGTCATTCTATACTATATGGCATTAATGTACTATGTATGTTGACATGTCATAATAATAATGATATAACAGATAATGATGAGATCATGTGGTGTTTTTTACTTTTTATGTGTGGACATAAAATTACAATTGGTATTTTGATTAATAGTAATTAGTCAATTGTTAATTATAAAAATTTATTTAATTTAAAATAAAAATATATAAACTTGATAAAGGTAATAGAAGAATAATTCAAAGACTCTTTCCAAATATTATACCAAAATTTTTTATCTTCGTGACTACAACGGATGCTCCATTGTGACCATAGAAATTTTCTTTTTGGAAACACATTTTTCTCTTCTTGCTTTTTCACTTTCATGAAATGCTCATCTTGCCATGATAAACATTTTGAATTTTAACAACAAAAATTACCGCAGCGACATTGAGGAACCTAGAAGAGAGCTTCATGGGGGTGGGGTTGTTATTGCTTTTCGTGGAAGGGGTCCCTCTGCTGTTGGGGGGTTTTAAGGCCAAATAGAGGTGTGCCAAGGATGTTTTTTAGGTTGGCTGCTTCTGTTTGTTACGGTTTCAGAGGTTCGTCTTGATGGTGGTTGTTGGGTTGGGTGGCTTGTGGTTTTGCATCTTATGGAGCTGTGGGATTCTCCTTCGTTGGTGGCTGAACTGTTGAGCCGGTGGCGGCTTTGATGGACAAAACTTTTTGGTGCAGAGCTGGTTTTCTATTTGAAGACTTCCCTTACTCTTCGTGGTGGAGTTAGTCTTCTCTTTGAAGACTTCTTTCTGCGTTTAATCTCTTTTGTGTATATGCTCATCTCTTTGCTAAAGCTGTAGGGACAGTCAACTGAGGAAACTACATTGTCGGGTTGCGAAAGGATGCTGCTTCTGATGGGCTGTCCTGCTGATACAGGCTGCCTTTTTGAGATTTTTAGGGTGCTTTTTTGTTGTTTGTTTCTAATAGGTGGTTTGGCCGTGAAAAGTTAGTGGCAGAGTTTTCGTTTAAGCTGCCAAGTTATTGTTCCTGGGGAAACTTGTTCTTTTTTATTTGGGTGGATACGATGGGTCCTATGTTCAGTGACGCTACCAAAATCGTGTTGCCTAGTTTGTTCATTTTGAAAATTGTACAAACTTCTTTCACCTTCACTAACCATTTTTTTTTTTGAAAGTGGTATTTTATTATCCAGCCATTAAACCTGCCATTTCGAGTCTAAAGTCCTTCATTAACTGAAGACTCTTAGTGGCATATGGTTTGCCTTGACTGGTTGAAAACTACATAATTACATCCAGCAAGCTGCCCACTTAAAGAATGGCAGCAACATAGCCCTTTGGAAATTTCGGAACCTAAACAAAGCTGTCCTAGTTTTAATTAACAGCAATAAAATTTCACTGTGGCTTGCCGGAACATGAAGTTGAGCCACACACAAAAGTAACAGCTGATACCAGGGCACAATGCAAAGGAGAATGGCGTGTTTCTCCACATTTCCAAACCAAGTCGACAAACACCAGTAACCAAGAGGTAGAGAATCACCGTAGCCAAAAAACACTCTTAAAAGAGCCACCGCCATTCCACTCAACTAAAGGAGAAGGAAAAAACAAAGAATCTTCAAAGCAAACAGCGGATGAAAACTGCCCTGGCACCACCTTTTCTCTTCCAAGTTGAATCAGCTTCCCCCGCCACAACTCCTGGTGAGGGACAATCTCCATCATTTTGCAGTGATCAATCACACAGAACGGTTTCGAAAGGATCAATGCCAGTAAAACAGCTACAGAGTCCTCCGAAACATCCAAGTCAGGCCAATATGTCATGAGAGTCTCTTGTAATCTAATTAGTTAAAGACTTTTTTTTTTGAAAGATGGATTTTATTATTCACAGAACCGATATGCTATTGCTAGTTTTTAGTTGTAATTTTCAGAGACTTTCATTGACATGAAAGATCGACTTGGCAATTAGTTAGAGACTTGAAATAGCATGTTAGTAATAAAGTTAATAAAAATCATTTTTCATTTTTAAAAAAAAAAAACTGTTTTATCTATTATTATTACATCTGTTTATTTAAATTTCCGAATGGAAGTAAATCAGATGTTTAAAGTTGTGATGACTTGGTAAAATAAAGCTAACGTAGATTTCATGTTTAAGTTGTTGAGAAACCTGAAAAGCATGGCATAACAAGAACCTTATCTAAAGCCAATCGGTTGAAAAGTTGAAACATTTCTCCACCCCTACCCTACAAAAAAGTAAGTTAAAGCTGTGAGTTTCTTTCAATTTCTTTTTCCTCCTTCATGGGGTTGAAAGAGGGCACTAGAATTGGTGCAAACACTAATAATAGAATATCTTGTCATTTCAGATAGATGCTGTGACCAAATAATACGAACTTTTTCTAATAATTAAATTTCCTGTTAACAGGATATTGGGACCTGTAAAATTTGTTTTGTTGAGGATATTTTTCTCCTCTTCTTTTCCATAAATTATCCTATATATCAATAATGGAAAATTTTAACTCCACGATGAGATTTAAAAGTTTTGTTACATGTTCATTAAGTTATAATACAGAAATTTTGCATACCAAAAATGGTTCAAATCCCCATTTGCCATTCATGATCGGACAAATTAACTGATCTATTCTACAAGTCTCTTGCTTGTTGCAATAAACTTTTCAAGGCACACTATCATGGTCCAGACATTAAAAAACTATACACTTACAAAAGAGACTGCATTAATACCAACTAATGTATATGATGACATAAAATACCCATTGGACCGTCTTTATTTTTTTAACATTCAAGTGATCAAAATAATAATATTTATAAGCATTAGTGATCAAAATGTTTTTTTTCAAAATTAGATAACCAAAAAAAAAACTTGAAAAGTTTAATAATGAGAATGATAATTTATTTCTTGAATTTTTTTATTGTTCTTAAAGTCAACTATTCAAATAAGATTGTAACCAAATCCGTAATAATATGAAATATTAAAATTCGAAATGACTGAAGTTGAAAGATCCAATTCCAACCGCCACTGATTTGCTTACCTCTAGCTAGCAGCTACTGATCACTCTCTGTATAATCTCACAATTTATCTTTGGACAAACTTGCAAATGAAAAACAAGATATCAGAGTGAAATTGGGGGAGTAAGAAACGAGAGTGATTTAATTCTCTGTTTTACTTTGTAAATTGCAAAATTATGAATAGATTCGTCATGATTTTGAAGCCTTTGACACCGGCACAGTCATAAAACGTGTTTGGAATGACATAAAATTCTGTGAATCCCATTCTGTTTAAAAAAGGGATGAAAAAGCAATAAAAGGGATCCGGGCGAATTTAAATCTCACTTTATTCAAATAATTAAGTACACAATTTTAATATATGTTTGTCCCTTCCTTTTGTGTTTATGCTGTTTACTTTTTACATGATATAAATTGTTCTTTTGGCTATGGAAAAGAGCTAAAAATTTAATTACTTATAGCAAAAGCTAGCTTCATTTGGCAGACCTTTACTAACGAATATTTCCTTTTTGAGTTGTGTTCCACAGTTCCACACAATCCTGAGAAATCAAAAGAACTATATGCATGAGATCAGCTAATATATATATCAAAAGGTGATTTTATTAGTTTCAATGATTCATATGTCATTTTAAATCTCTTGCTTATTACAATAGATTTTTTATGATACATTGACATATGATCCGAGCAATGAAAATCTGTATACTTCCAAAAAATTCATACAAAAATTCATTGACGCTGAAAATCATGAAACCTAAACTCTTAAACTTGAAACACAAAAAAGGATAAAGAGTTACATGCCCCTAAGCAAAAAGATGAGCATAGCAATGTTACAAAACAATGTCTCGAGACAAAAAGTGAGACACAGCCCTGGGGTACAGACCAAGCACACAGATCCAACTGATGAGACGATCACAATGGAAAAAACCGAAAGCACTACCCCACATAGTTTACAGTCAAATATGTATTGAAGATGCCTTGGTTTGTATGCATGAAAATTGAGGTAGACATACTACAATTAGTATACTTTTTGAAGGCATATAGTAGCGGGAAAAATATTGGGAAACAAATGCTTTATCAAATTCATTCCACATTTTTTCCCCTTAAAGCGTATTGTTATACTATATATTATGCATGATTTTATTATTCACGTAAATCAACCACATGTTTTGATATGTGAGTGTCACCTATTTGGTCACATATTAATATTTATGTGAAAAAAATTCAAACTAAAATTATAATATTAATAGTTTTGTGGCAAGAGTAATGGGATAATTAAGTTAAATTGTATAGATACACGAGGCAACTTATCCGTACAACAGTAGCAAGCATTCCTCGCTCTTTTTTGCCCAACTCCAAAAACACGTCAACTTTGTTAGGAAAGGAGCACTCATCTACGCACTTCGTCTGGTCATTAATTCGGACATCACATCAAGCGCCTAATGGTCAAGGGCATAATCTCTAATGTGAAGAAAAAGAGAAATAATAAATGTGACTAAATAGTAATATTTTTTGTTTTTTTTTATTATTATTGGTTTTTGTAATTGTCATGATAATATCTCTGCACATCTGTGAGGGTCCTGAATAAATGAATCGATAATTTGATACATTGTAATAAATAATGTAGTATGTCATAGGTTTAACTTTTCCTTTTTATGAACAAATATGGAATAAATAAAAACTTATATGTTTAGGTTTAAGTTTTCTTTTTGGTGAAGAAATTAATTCTCGAGATAAATAAATTGTTTCCATTCTCATAAAATGCAATAGGTGCAGTTTACTTGTGTTTTGTAAATATGAACGCCTATGAGAATGGGAGAGTGACATGAAAAGAAAGTGAAATCTGTGATTCCTTTTTGATGTGGATGAAGCTTGTTTTTGATTGAGACAAAATCGGCCATGGAGTTTTGACTTCAGTATGAATAAATTTGTTTACAACCACCAGCTCTATATCAACCTCCAACAAAGTACTGCAATTGGCACCACTCATTGCTGCTGACAGTGGCACCATCTATTAAGTCACAAGGAACAAGTGAATCGACCTATAAAAGCTCTCTCTGCTGATCCAGTATGGACCTCTAAGCAGAAGAAAAGATCCTGAAAGGAACATAAGGTGAGAAGAAATCCGAGTTGTTGGCTTGTTGCTATCCTAAAGTAAGTATTTCTTTGGATGGAAAGAAAACAAACAAAATGATATGATTATGATGCACCACTAACAAGAATTTCTGCATCTTGCTCTCTAATTTCACCTCCAACAGAGAAAAGCATATGCTTTCTGATCAAAAGTTCATATCCAATACAGTATTTATTAATTGGTGTGTCTATATAAATCATTTCAAGTACTCTGACACTTGTAGTTGAAGCCTGAAGGTAGTGAAGAAAATGGGCTCAAAGAAACCTTTCCTGGTGGCCCTGCTGGTGCATGCTCTTTCTTCTGGCATGATCTTACTCTCCAAGGCAGCATTCAATATGGGTATGAGCACATCTGTGTTTGTCTTCTACAGACAAGTGGCTGGAACTATTTTCTTAGTCCCTTTCGCCATGATTTTTGAAGGGTAATGAGTTTCAGTTTCTTTATCTTTTTTGATAATGGTTCCAAGCAACTATTGCCCACTTTTCTCTCTTCCTTGTTTTGCATCCCAGGAAAAACGCTAAGCCACTTTCATTACTGACCTTCTGCAAGATTTTTATGCTTGCTTTACTGGGGTATGTATGGTATTGCAAGATTTTATACGCTAAGCCAATTTCATTCTGCAAGATTTCCTTTCTGCTCGGAGGACGAATATTAATTTGCTCATGAATTTTTTAACTGTTAATTTCAAGAATGAAATTCGTCTGAAATATATGCTTCATTTGTCTTTCCGATATTCAGGATTACCTTAACCTTGAACCTTTACGGGGTAGCTCTCATTTACACATCTGCGAGTCTTGGTGCTGCCACGATTAATTGCATTTCCGTCATAACATTTGCCTTTGCAGTTTTACTCAGGCAGGTGCTACTAACAATTTTTTTGCATCTTATGGTTTTGCCTTGCTTTTATTGTTTATTTTTTTCATTTGCTTCTTTTTTATTTCAAAATAAAAATAAAAATTTGAACTCAATTTTTTGAATAGGAAATATATACACTTATTATTAAACTAATGACATAGTTTATAATTTCTTTGATGTCAATCAGTAAAATTAAGCAATGAATGAGGAAGAGATTAAAATGTTCTTCGAATATCTCTAGAATAAGTGAAAGAATAGTAATCATTATTTGTAAAGTTAGTGGAATTTCATTAACACTAGCATCATCTTAGAAAATGAGATTCTGGAAATCATTAAGAATATATAGATGTCATACGTACATGCACCTTTTAAAGTTGTGCACTAACTAATATAATGCATGTAGCGACTTAATGGATTTTTATAACATTGAATACTTTTTTTTCGAAAGGTATAAAATTAAATACTTTACTCTAAAGTTTTAAATTTAATTTTTTAATATTTAAATATTTAATTCAATAATAAGTACTGTATGTAATACTTTCCTTTCATTTCTTCTTATCATTCTAGTTTGTTTTGTTCGTCTTTCGTACTAGTAATATTTATATTATTATAAGTAAAATTTTGGTACAAGTAGTTAATTGAAGTAAATTTCTTCAAAAAGTTATTACTTTAGCAATTAAGCTTGTACTAAGGATAAAATTTAGGCAAAAATTTTTTGGTTAAGTTGGCGAAACTTCCTATTTGATTCCTATTTGAATCCCTGCCTTTAATGTTCTTTACAAAAAGGTTTAAGGTGAATATTATGAAAATTTGTGTGGCTCAAGAACTAAACGGATCCTGTTTCAGACATGGCTCCAGCTATATTATAGGATTCACCCTTCTTGGCAGTTGGCACCGAATTCAAATTCTTGCTCTCTCTCTCTCTCTTTTTTTTTTTTTCCTTTTTGATATTCAAAGAGACATACATACAGAGTCATAGAGGATTTAGAGTTTAAATCTCTCCAGACTTTTTAACTGTAGCAAAAGAACTAGAAATCTTTCGAGGCATTGACTTGTCCTGCTCATTGGTGACTAGGATTTATATTGCAATCAGTTATTACTCGCATAGACAACAGTGTCAAAGACGTACGTGCAGTTAAATTTTTATTCTCAGACAGCTCATTTACACGATGGGTTGCCTTGCAGGATGGAAAAGGTGACAGTGAAAACTGTCCCCGGCATTGCAAAAGTTGCAGGTATAATGGTGTGCATGGCAGGCGTTGTTACTCTAGCCTTTTACAAAGGTCCTGTCTTGCAACCTCTATGCCATTTACATTTCCAACCTCATAGCGGCCAAGATCACCATGCTGATGGCCAGGCTTCTTCTGGCAAAAAATGGATTCTAGGATGTTTCCTCTTGTTAGTTTCCTGCATATGTTGGGCCCTGTGGCTTGTACTTCAGGTAGCCCCTTGCACTCATTAACCAATTTTCTTAAGAATTCTCATATTCACAGTTTTTGCTTTAATAATCAGGTCCATGGAAAGAGTTCTTAAACCTTAAACACCTAGTCTTGAGAAATTAGAAAAGGATTTTTTTACTCTTTCCCTTTTATAAATACGGTCTCTGTTTCAGTTTCACCTTTTTAAAATGATGTCTAAAGTTTAAAATCTAGGACCCAGGTTAAAGAACCCTTTTTTTTTTCTTTTTTTACCCTGTCATATGAAGAAACTTGAAGGCCTGCGCATAATGAAAGCTCAATAGTAGATTTTACCATCCCTCTAACAGTTGTTATCAGTATCGTTGAACTGCTTCCACAATCTATGAAGTCATCCACTAGTGACAATGAAAGCCACTTATAATTGTCAATTTGATGGTTGTAATTTCATAATAACAGGCTCAAATTTTGAAAAGCTACCCTTCCAAGATTACTTTCACAAGTATTCAGTGCCTGTCAAGTGCAGTTCAGTCATTTATTGTTGCTATTGCTTTGGAAAGAGATCCTCACCAGTGGAAGCTGGGATGGAATTTTAGACTACTCGCAGTAGTTTATTGTGTAAGCAAAGAGAAAGCTTCTACTACTACTAATTTTCTAAGAGAAATCTATCTTTTGAGTGATGGAGGATCACATAAATGAAAAAAAAGGAAAAAGACATCAAATAGTTAAAACCGATGTTCTCTCTCTTGCTTCTGCATTTTTTACAGTGATTTCATTTTTTAAAAAAACATTATTTTACTGGTTGCATTAATCTGTAACAGGGGATTTTCGTGACCGGTGTTGCACACTACTTGCAAGCATGGGTGATTGCAACGAAAGGACCAGTTTTCCATGCTGTGATGACACCATCGAATCTGGTCATGACAATTCTTGGCTCAGTGTTTCTCTTAGGCGAGACCATTAATCTGGGAAGGTAAACTATTTTATCTAAATGAACTTCACTTAAATTGTGAAGAATGGACTATTCATGAGTGAATTTTCGTTTTGTTAGTCTAGGGAGGAGAGGTTTAAAGTTACTACTTCTTATGTAAGTCTATCAATTATTTTGATAAAAAAAAGGGGAGTGGATGATAATATTGTTTTCAAGTTAAAGAAAAGAAAGCTAAAATGTCATATGCCTTTAAATTTAAAAAATGGGGTATGTGACTATATTTCTTATTGTGGATGTAGTGTTTTGGGGGCAATCTTGTTAGTGATAAGCCTTTACAGTGTTTTGTGGGGAAAGAGCAAAGAACAGAATATGGATAATAATCTGGGTTGCTTACCGGTTCAAGCTCAAACAGACCGTAGTACACAAGTGAAGGAAACACCAGTACTTAGCAGCAACCCTCGGCCATCATTATCTATGTAACATCCATGTTCTTTGATGTGTTTTGCGTATCTATTATTTTATCCCTGCCTTTTTGTAATTGTGTTATGGTTTTGGACAAGCTGCTTTGTTTCTTCTTTTCTTGATGTTAGTTAAGATTCTTAATCCCTTACAAATTATATAATTTTTAAATCAAGGCGAAAATAATAAGCTATACATTAAGAACTCTATCTTATCTCTCTTCGTTAATCTCTTATCACTATAACAAAATTGAATTTTAAACACATTTCTTTAAACGATATATTTTTTTATAATAAAATCTTAAAAAGTGTAACTATTTAAATTTTTAATTTTACTTTTTTCACATTTAGTAGCAATATAAAAAAGTGTAATTTTTGCTAGTATGTGCAATTTTTATAATTACATTTTATTTATAATACATTTACAAATTTATATAGTGAAGTTATATCTATAAAAATGTTCTAAAAAAATATAAAAAAATTATTAAATATATTTTTAATAACATATTTTAAAAATATACTGTCTTCAGTCAAATTTATTATAGTGTATTCAATATTTGAGTTTGAGATTTCTTAAACAAAATCTCAAATTTAAAAACTAAGATGTTCATGAAAACCAATTTTATTAATGTCTCTAACTAATTAATATGATATACTATTAAATTCGAATTTAATATGATAACAACCCAACATGGTCTTTCAACAAACCAGCTATGCAGTCACAAAAATATACAAAAATAGAAGGAAATTTCGTCCAAACATTCATAGCTCAAACATAGTTTACATTACCACCGTGCAAAGAGCATTTTTTTTTTTCCTTTTCACCAAAGCATCCGTAAAACTAACTAAACTCATAGTTTTCAATGGAGCATAGACATGCATCAATGTTATCAAAGATCTTTCTACGGACCCAAGGCCTCTTGCGTGGCTCATTAACTCAAGATGGTGCCACTGTCGAATCAGATTCGATCACCAATCTTTTTCATGTCTTTCTCATCCCATTGAGAGGGAAGTTATAAATATTTGTAAAGCATGTTTAACGGTCATTAATTTCGCAAAATTTGATTCTTGAATGTTAAGTGAATCAAACAACAGTTCAACAATCGAGCCTTCTACATCAAGAAGCATTCCACCATATCTAGTCAAATCCGGTTTACTTTTAGTGGATCCATCCATATTAAATTTGAGTTCATTGGATTGAGGTTTGTCCTCATCAATGGGCATTGTCCTACTATCAAACTTCTAAAATTCCACCCACCACCTAATGTCATCCACCATTTCATTTACCACATAAGCTTTCACCTAATATAAAGATCTTATTTCTGTCTTATTAGCTAGTTTTTATTAATTTTTTTTGAAATATGATTTTATTATATTAAGTCTCCCTGTTATCCAAAATCTTTATCTAATTGATAGACTTCTACTGGCATTAGACTTGCAAAAAGAAGATATATACACTTCAACAGGAAAATTACTTCACAAGTTTGAGCAAAAGGTATAAAACTGTGATCTCTCTACTCTTAGCCTAGCGACAAAATCAAAGAGAGCGAGAGCTCGGAGAAGCCATAGCTCGGTAAAACGACCACAGTTCCCAACAAATGTGGAGCCTAAGGAATAAGGAATCATGTCTAAACAAAATTCAAAACAAAGCATGGCATCCAAAAGAGGATCCGAACATGAGCAGTGACAACTCAAAAATCAATGCTCAATAATCACCACCATGACCCATAACAAAGGTTCCTCGACGAAACCATCCAAAAAACAGAGCAGTGACCCATACCAGACAAGGAAGCCACCAGCAACAAGACTGCATGTCCAAGGATGTAGGAGATGGTTGGAATCTCAAAGCATCAGACAGCACACAGAATCCCCCGAAGCCATTCAAGTCCTGGCCAAACCAACCAACGTCCCCGATGAAGCATGGTGGTATACATGTTGGTGTTTCCTTATTTGTTAAGTCAAAGAAATTTATTAAGCAACTATGTTGTGGAAATTGCCCAAGAATCAACAAAGATAAAATTCAGAGAAAATAAACAAACAGAAAAACACAAGAATTTACGTGGTTTGGCCTCTTGCTTACGTCCACGGAGTGAAACTGTTCTTCTATTATTGAGAATTTAAAATACAATAAATTGACTTTTATGGTTCCCCAAAACAACCTAAGATCCCTTGCACACTCTTCCTCAATAACCTCTCAAGAACATTCACTCAAACCACTCTAGCTCCACTTAGAGCAAAAGATAGAGTTACAAGATGTTCCATCTCTAGAGCTCTCAAAGCATTACTTACAATTCTAAAGCCTAGAAATCCACTTTTATAGTATAAAAGTCCAAAGTAGAATGTGATTAGGATTCGATGTGGAATAAGAAGTTTAAAATCCCATACAACTACTTAATGTTGTATACAAACAAAAATCCTAATCAAATAAAATCTAGAATTCTAGTCAACCTAAAACTAAACAAATCTCCACCTTTGACTTGAATTCAAACTCTTTAAACCTCTTCCACTAGTCGCACCTTAATTGTAACTTCCTAACTCCACCTACTTTTCAACACCTTGAACAACTCTCCAAGCATAAGATTTTCTAAATCATTGACCTTTATAATTACCACGACTACACATACCAAATCAAGTATGGTCCAACACTTGATTCCACAAAACGGCTAATGCACCTGTGTAGCCGTCAAGTTAATGGCACTAATTGACTTCGGAAAGGGACCTCGACAACCCTTCCAATTCACTACTGGCAAGATTTTTCGTCCTTTCATCATCGTCTACACCATGGGAACCTTTCATCACCTCCTCGGCAAATGAAATCTCACTTTGGTAGCTACCATCCCCTGTGCATTGTTCCCATCCTTTCGAGGCCTCAAATTCTAGATGATACAAGCCATTATGCAAATTCCCCCTCATCAAGACCGTGTCGCCTTGTGTGACTTTTACGACTCCATCACAAGTAGAATATCCATACCCTTTGGAGTCTAACAGACTCAATGATATTAGATTCTTACGCATCTTTGGGACATAGGCTACACCACCCAAAGAGCGCACAACCCCATTAAACATTTTGATTTTCACCACTCCAATACCCATGACCTTCACTATTGACTTATTACCCAAAGTCAAATTCTCAGCCACCCCTTCTTGAAGTAAATCAAAAAAATCCTTTTGATAACATATGTGAGTAGCAGAAGCAGAATCTAAATACTAATTAGAATTTGCATCCATATTTTTTGAAATTGTAAGAACATCACAATCATCACCTTCAGTAACGAAAGCAAACTCACCTTTGTTCTCGTTACTTTCATCCCCTTTTATAGGACAATCCCTTTTAATATGCCCATACCCTTTTCATTTAAAGCATTGAACATTGTTGGATCTAGACTTGCCACCCTTAGATCCTTTACTAGTTGACTTTCTCCTATTAGCCTCAATTACTAATACCAAGCCATTTGGATCTCTATCCCATTCTTTACTTTTCTTTCGGGCTTCACAAGACATTAACGTTACTTGTGCTTGTTTTAACATTATTGTATCCATCCCATAAATTAGAGATTCCACAAATACCTTATAGGAGTTTGGAAGCGAAGCCAAGAACAATAGTATATTTTCCTCTTCCTCCACCTTGACGTCAACCTTCTTCAACTGATCAAAGATTCCATCGAATTCATTCATATGCTTCATAAGGTCTCCATTCTGCTTCATCTTTAAGTGATACAACTTTCGCCTAAGCTGCAACTTGTTAGAAAGACTTTTCGTCAAGTAAATTTTCTCTTTAACTTTGCCCATAATCTTAGAGCAGAATCCTCATCAATAACATGATTAAACACATTATCTCCAATGCAAAGCCGAATAGTGCTCACACACCTTTGCTCCAACTCTGCCCATTCAACATCCTTCATGTCATCTGGTTGCCCTTCCTCATTTCCTAGCAAGGGGCGCATTAAACCTTGCTGTACAAGGAGATCTTTCATCATTCTCTGCCACTGCGTGAAACTAGTCTTCCCATCAAACTTCTTAATTGAAAAATTCACAGAACTAGTAACTTTCGACATCCTTGTTGAATCTTGAATTTACCGAACCTGAAGCTCTGATACCAGTTTGTTGTGAAAATTGTCCAAGAATCAACAAAGATAAAATTCAGAGAAAATAAGCAAACAGAAAAACACAAGAATTTACGTGGTTTGGCCTCTTGCCTACGTCCACGGAGTGAAACTGTTCTTCTATTATTGAGAATTTAAAGTACAATAAATTGACATTTATGGTTTCCCAAAATAACCTAAGATCCCTTGCATACTCTTCGTCAATAACCTCCCAAGAACATTCACTCAAACCACTCTAGCTCCACCTAGAGCAAAAGATAGAGTTACAAGATGTTCCTTTTCTAGAGCTCTCAAAGCACTACTTACAATTCTAAAGCCTAGAAATCTACTTTTATAGTATAAAAGTCCAAAGTAGAATGTGATTAGTATTCGATGTGGAATAAGAAGTTTAAAACCATACAACTATTTAATATTGTATACAAACAAAAATCCTAATCAAATAAGATCTAGAATTCTAGTCAACTTAAAACTCAACAAACTAAGATGTTACAAAATTAGTAAACAATTAACAAAGCAAAAACAAAATTCTATGCAAATTCAAACTCGAAATCTACTTGAAATTACCTAAACCCGAAGTGACATAACTTGCCCAATCGCCATGAAGCTTTGAAATAAATCTAATTCCATCTCTACAATTCCTTGAAGTTTTGAAATAGTGAATTTCTTTGAAGAGTTGTATATGAATGCGTGGATTCAGCCTCATAAACTTTTGAGCTGAAAATAGAGGTTGGAGCTTGGTTTATTTCTGTTTCTTTGCCATGAAGAGTCTTCAAATTTAATGGAAGAAGACTCCTTTTGGCATAGCAGCTAGCTTTGGGCAGAGCCTGAACTGTACAATTACAGAAGAATCAAGCTGCTCAAAGAGCAATTAGCAGCATCCTCAGAAAAGATAGCCCGCAAAACAAAAATTGAGTTCAAGCTAATTTAATAAATGAAAAAAGAAGAACAAAATCTGACAGCGACGAGGACCAAAATGGTTTTCCTAAATAGAGAGGTGAACTATTCCAGTCGTAGAAACTGACAAAGCAGGGCCTCAAAACCAGAAAGAATCTCGCCCTGAAGCCTCCTAAAAGCAGTCATCTCTCTTGAGCTTTCCTAATAGCCATCAAAACAAAGGTCCCCCTGCAAGCTTAATCACCCGCCTCCTATCCATGATCTGCACTCATCTCTATCAAGCTTACCCAACAAGACATCACATCTTCTTTGCCATCCCCATGCTACCAGGAAAAGGCATCCGACAGCAAAACCGGATCATCCTCATGAAGCACGACATCACACATCCCTCACCCAGCATTTTGCCTCTGAGCAGGAAGAAGAGGCATCGCGACAAATCAAGAAGCCATCATTTCAGCCAATCCAAAATTCACAGAAAGAAATCAAAATTCCAGCTTGAAAGTGGATCAGAAAAAGAAGAACTTGCTATACCAACAGGACATCGCAGTCGAAAGGGACGTCACGCTCCGGCAAACCAACGCTCCTCAAATTCAAAACAAGCAAGAACAGTAGACCTACAATGTATCCAAACAGAAATCAAGCACATGATTCCAGCACCCGAAAATGGAGACACTCCAATCAACCAAGCCACAAGAATTCCTCAAAAAATGGATCCAAAAACAGAAGACCACAGCCGTATAGACTCGATCAACATTCCTTAGTGCAAAATCGGCAAGAACAAGCTGAAGAAATGATAAGGGCATATAGAAGCCCTTAAAGGACACCTGCTCATGAAGAAGAATGGACACCAAATCCGTAGATCCCAGCAATCCAATCCTAATCATTCACATTACAGTCAATCATCAAAAACTCTCCACCTCTAAAGCCTACGTCAAAGATAAATCGTCTCAAGGCAGCACCAACTAGCCTTCCCATCACCAGACCACAAAACACATGAACACAAAGAAGGGCATCCTCATCACAAAAAACATACACCCAAAAATCCCATGAAACAACAGTTTTTTTTTTCTTATGTATTTTTCCCTTTCTCTTTTTTTTTTCTCTTTGTTCTATATATAAATAAAATTTTTTTCTTATCTTTTTTTTTTAAATTTTTATAATGATATAACTACCTAAATTCCTTAACGGAAAAGGCTAAACCTACACTTAGGGGTGAGTAAATGGATGGATTGAGTGATTTGATCCGTCATACGTAAAGATTAAATAGATCAAACATTTTTAGAAAATCGATCAAAATCGACCAAACATAAAAGACGATCAAATCGACCAAACATAGAATTGGCTTGGTTGGTTTGGTTTTGAGCCAATAGATCAAAATTTTATTATTTTTTTAACAAATTATAATATTAAAATTTATAAACTTTATCAATAATTATAATATATACAAATTATGTATAAATTAAATATAGGTATATATAATATATTACTTTATTATATATATGAAATTAATTACACAATTTATATATTATAATATTTTAATTTTTATATCAAAGTTTGTATAAATAATAATTAATTATAAACGATATGTTATAAAAATTAAGACAATAATTAAAAAAATTATTAAGTATAATCATATAAATAAAGTCGATTATAAGTTACAGTAATACTTATATATAAATTAAATATATATATATATAATATTACTTTATTATGTATATATGAAATTAATAACACAACTTATATGTTATAATATTTTATATCAAAGTTTGTATAAATAATAACCAATTATAAATAATATATTATAAAAACTCGAGTGATAATTAATAAGATCATTAAGTGTAATCATATAAATAAATATTATAAGTTATAGTAATATCTATGTATAAATTAAATATATATAATGTTTATACAATTAGATATATTTAAAACATTTTATATTATGAAACATTACTAAGGTGTAATAACTATAATGTATTAATATATAAAATATTTACTATCACATATTATAATATTAACATATTAATTATATCATTTCAAATATATACTTGNATTATATAAATAAAGTTTTATTATAAGTTATAAAAATACTTTTGTATAAATTAAATATATATAATATATTTATACAATTATATATATATTTATAACATTTTATATTACGAAACATTAATATGACGTAATAATTATAACATATTAATATGTAAGACATTTACTATCATTATTATAATATTAACATATAAGTTATATTATTTAAAATATATAACTTATAATTTCATATTAATACAGATAAATAAATAAATAAATAAATGTATATAACTAAAATTAAATTGCTATGATTATGATTTGTATACATATATATAATAAACGAATATCTTTTAAGTATATTATTAATTAAGTTTACTATCAATTCTTCTTAATATATATAAAAAATATTATAAAAAATTCATTTAGTTTTTAAGGTGGATTGATCTACAAATTTTAAAATTGAGAACCGATCAAAAAATCAATTGAACCAAATATTTTAAATTAATTACACCAAATCATTTTATTCAAATCACATTTAATTTGAGTAGGTAATTAGTCGAATTTGATTTTGTTCACCTCTACCTACACTTACCTTATTGAGCAGTGAACCTTCTTTAATTGTAAAGTGATTTTGCCCTCACTAGGTTTCCTATGCCATTAAAGTTTTTGACTAATTTGATTAAAGATTTATCATGATATGATCAATGATGAAAGAATAAAACTAGCTTTTTTTTAAAAAAAAAAACTTAAAAAGAGCAAGCTGCAAAACAATCCCTCCGTCCTCCTAATCTCTCGTACGCAATGTGATAATGGGATCTTTGAAAAAAATCAGCGACCCCTCCCTCATCAAACTCACTCTCCCCGGCACACCTAGGCCTTGTTTTGGGCTTTTGTTTATATCTAAGATAAGAAGGACTAAAGCTACAAAATTTGGGTCCAATTGTTGTTATGGGTTGCCTATACTTATATTTCAGATAGTTGTCACAATTTCGGCCTCCCTGGCCAGCACGAGAACACAATGTCCTAATTCGATATAGCAAGGGTTAACAGTTGATTTATCCTCAACGTTTTTTCTTTTTAGTTTGAGTCATTTTGAACATTGGGAAGAATTTGTAGCATAATGTCTAGTTCTTTAACTTTCTTTCTTCTAATTTTAGCCTTGCCTTGGACAGCCCTAATTCCATGGCTAATCAAGCCAGCTACGCCCAAAACGACTGCTACGGTATTGTCATTAACACAAAATAATAAACAAAATCGAATTATTGTCCATTACGCTTTTTAATTTTCTTCAAGTAAAAACTGAAACATTAATGTCTTTCTACTACTTTACATCATAGAGGTTATGGAAAATTTGCGAATCTTTTTGTTTTATATTTTGTCTTACAAATCATGAAAGACAAATACGGCAGGCACCTTCTTCCATCACATTTTTATTTTCGGCCAAATCTTCTATGATCGTCCAAACTAACAATGGATGCGCAAAGCTTTCCCCTTTATTACGTGCCTAACTCTTGCATTTCTCATCATCAACGTGTTCAATACTCAAAACCACCTTGAAATCGACTAATATTGTCATGCAGAAAAGATCTTCATGTATCAATTCAAATTGACCTATCAATCCATAAATTAAAAGAAAAAGGCTGTTTGAATTGTTATACATACCACAATCACCAGAAAACACTTTTATCATTACCCATTCTTTAATAATGGGGACGGCTTCTTAATTTCCATTATTTTTAATTTATAGATGAATGCTACATATGCATACGGAGGTGATGGATATATTGAGAAATAATGAGCAGAAAAGTAAGAAAAAGGAACCAAACCCTTTTTCTTTAGCACAAATTTAATATAAAGCTACAAGTGGACGGTTAAAACAAGAAAAAGATTACAAGCAATCATGACATTTGGGCTTTGTTATCAAAAGCAAATAAGATATATAATTACCTATATGATTATAGCCAAGGGCCGCCCATGTTGATTGTCATAGCGACACTTTCCAAGTCCAAAAGCAATAAATTAATTGGCATGGGATCCATAAGAACAACGTTACTGCATGGAAATTAATTTACGTTTTGGAAATTCCTTACTCCCTGGTCTTTTGCGACGACAGCATGCAAATTTCGTCATGGCTCTGATGCAAAAAGAAGTAATAATAAAGTCCTAGTATTATTGGAAATTTATGGTTCAATGTTATTGATTCGATCTTTTGTTGTGAACACGACTATTGGTCTCGAGTTATCAACATCTTGCTTTAACGTCCAAAGTTGATTTGTGAACATCAAAGTATTTTTCACAAGGCTGGAAAGCAAGACCCTTATTGAAAGACACATGCCACTTTATTTCTTTGTGATTCTGTGGACTTTGTGAAATTAACGCACTCTTACTTTCAAGCAGTGTCAAGATTGTTTGGTCCAAGGCCAAGCACATGACCATTGTTGGATGAAATTATTGGGCTTGGGAATATTCTTTTACTCTTTTCTCAAAGGAAATTCATGCAAAATCTTACAAAATTAATTGAATTTTGTTGTTTTGTACGGATACACATTGCCAAAATCTACAACAAGTAATTCGAGTCATGGTGACTTTTTCATGTTCATTGTACTTTACGAGAACAGCTCTTTAAAGCATTATTGATTAATGATTGAAGTGCTTACAACAAATTCAACTTAAAACAGTACATTTTTAAAATATGTTATTAAAAATATTTTTAATAATTATTTTTTATACTTTTTAGAACATTGTCGTAGATTTAACTTCATTATATAAATTTTTAAATGCATTATGAATAAAATGTAATTATAAAAATTGCATACATTAACAAATGTTACACTTTTTTATATTGCAATTAAATGTGAATAAAGTGAAATTAAATATTTAAATAGCTGTATTTTTTAAGATTTCACTATAAAAAAATATGTTACTTAAAGAAGTGTGGTTAAAACTTAATTTTGTTTTAGTGGTCACATTATGTGTTACTAAGCTAGAAAAACTCTGTTCAAACTACCTTCTTTTCTCAAAAAATGAAATTAGTTGCTTACAAAAGATTTTCCCATCTTTGGCATGGTGGAAGATAAATTTGATTGAATTAACTTGATTCATATGAAAGTCAATCGTAGGCTTTGGTTGTATAACGGGAGTTAGATATCTCTCTTATTTCATAAAATCAATTATAACCAATTAACTATTTATAAGATTGGGATAATAATTTAAAAAATTAATCAAATATTTATAAAATTTGGATTAAGATATCTCAAAAATAATAGGTATCTACCTCATCGGTTAACATTCCTAAATTTACAAATTCCAGAAGATTTTTTTTTGTAGTTTTGTAATGTTAATAAGTATTGAAAACAAATTACACAGCAAACTAAAGATGAGTATTTTTTGTTCAATGCATATTAATATACAATTAATTATTTAATTAAAAGCAAAAAGGCAACTTATTCCTTATATGGTATTAGTAGTACTCATCATATGCCACCCACCCAAAATATTCAGGAATATCATGTTTCTTTTTCAAAAAGAATCTTGCATATTCTTTTACCGAAGAAAATAATTGCCATAGAAAAAAAAAGATGCCACGTGCAAAGATTTGATAGTCTTCGGCTTGTATTTGAACGTAATAATATTATGTTCATATCTTGTTGTTGCTCTGATTCGGACAAGGACGTGACCCTCAAGCGTATTGAATGCACGTTTGATGGCTTTTTCTGACTTAATTGGCATACTGTTCAATAAAATTCGTACAGATAAAGGGCTCTTCCTTTGTTTTTCTTCTCTCTTCCTAACGTTAATTGAATTAATAAAATTGGTTTAGAAGATTCAACCAATAGTTTGGGATCACAAAATTGGGTTGGAAAATTTTTTTGCTATTTATTTTTTACTTGCTTAATTTAAATAATAAAAAGCAAAATTTTCAATTAACCAAGCAAATATTATATCATGTAAAATTACAAAAACACTCTAACTCTATCTTATAGAAGTCAACAAAATGGTGGCTGAAGACCCTTTGCGAAAAAACCCTACCCGTTCCCTTCTGGACGATAGATCCAAGAAGAAAGTTAGGTTAAGAAAGGAGAACAATGATCCACTATCTGCTAATGCTTCGTTGACAATGCGTGGTAACCACTCTTTTAAAGAGGCGTTAATGCAGTCAGAAAGTGATGGTTTTTTGTTGGAAGGAAATTTGTTATTGGATGAGGAGATGGAAAATGGTAACGAGTTGAATGATAACAGTGAAATGGAGAACACTGATGGAGTGGATGAGCTTTTGGATGATTTCTGGGTTGAAATGGTGAATGACATGCCCTCTATCAAAACATCGGATAGGAAATAGGAAGAGCTCATTAAACAATGACAAAGATCGATGATAGTTAAGATGCTTGGTCGTCCAATTTCATATCGATGGTCATGTTATAAAATAGTGGCTTTATGGGCTCCTAAAGGCAGGTATTTGGTTGTGGATTTGGATGACAAATCTTATTTGGTGAAATTCGCTAAAGTAGGTGATTACCTTAGAGCTCGCCCTCTTGGATGGTCCTTGGATGATTCAGAGACACTATCTGATGGTCAGGCCGTGGTCACCAAATTATGTGCAAGGTTCAAAAAATTTGCCTGCAGTAGCAACATGGGTAAGGTTTCTCGGGATGCCACTGCATTTGTACCATAAATCCATATTACAACAGATTGGTTCTATTCTAGGTCGTTTACTGAAAATCGATTACAACACGAGGCAGGAAAAGAGAGGCAAATTTGAGCAGATTCCTGTGGAGCTCGATCTGACAAAACCATTGATCCCAAAATTCTATATTAAGGGCAGAATGCAAATGGTGGAATACGAAGGTCTCCCTAGGGTTTGCTTCTCTTGCGGAGTGTATAGGCATGTATAAGAAGAATGTCATAAATTTGGTGAGAACCAAATGAAAAACATTCAAGAGGATCGGTGTTGTAAAGAACAGCATCAAAGGGATCGCTATTCAAACCATGGATGCTTGTTTCCAAGAAGAAGCTTAGAGGTGCTGATGGAAGACATATTGCTACAACTATGGCTAGGGTTAATAGTAAGACTGGATATGGATAAAGATTTTAGTATTAGAGGAAGGTTTTGGTTTTGATAATTTACTTAATGATGGACATAAGAATAGTGTGAAGATTAATTGGAAAGTAGAAATTTCCGCATAGGCGACCACAAAAGAGAAAACAAGTCCCATTCCCATGATCCAGAAACCTGTTGGAAAAGAGAATAATAGCACCGAGATGGAACAGGAAAACAATGGGGATGAGTTTTTTGTGGATGCAGAATTGATAGCTAGGCTAGAGGATATTTCGAAAAAGAAAGAGAAAAAGGTACGTATCACTGAAGATGAAGGTATGGTTTCGTTCTCATCACAAAAGTCACAGCATGTGGAAGCAGTGGTTCAAGAGAGATTGTTGGATTCTATAAAACACTCTACTATTCTTATAGTAGATAAACAAATAGCTAACAAATACATGAGGTCGTCTTAATGCAGATGGATGATAATGTTGTTAGGGCAGAAAAACTTGGTGGCATTATTATCAACAAAAAGAAATATAAAGCTCCGAAACAAAAGATGTTCTTTCGTCCACAAAAGGTCTCTCTTAAGAAGAAGGCTAGGTCGAAAAATGTGGTTTCTTCATCTCAATCTAATGTATTATCCCAAATGGTAGGAGGGGAGGAGACAATAAAAAGTAATCGATTGGATTGAGAAAAGACTAATTCGGCAATGGAGTTAGTTGATAGTTCTTCTAAGAATAGCTCCATGTTGGTAGAGGATAAAAATAAGGGTTTAAATAACTTATGAATTCCTTCACTTTATTTTTAATTTTTAATTTTAATTTATGGAATTAAAAATTTTAGTTTGGAATTGTCAAGGTGTAGGTGATAGAAGGTTTGTCAGGGTGATGAAAGATTTTGTTAATCAGTACAAACTTTCGATTCTTATTTTAATGGAACCTAGAATAAGTGGGGTGGCGGTAGATAGAATAGTTGGTGCATTGAATTTTGATATGTCACATGAGCAGAGGCATTGGGTTTCTTTGTAGGTACTTAGGTTTTGTGGAAGAAATGTGTTCACTTTTCAGTGATCAGAAATCACTCCTAGTGTATACATTTGGCTTTGAAATGCCCAACAGGTTATAATTGGTTCCTATTGGTAGTGTATGGACACCCTAATTCTTCCATCAGATGAGCTTGATGGGATGAACTTTCTGAATTTTCAAAAAGAGTTAATAGACCGTGGTTAGTGATAGGTGATCTTGATGCATTTTTATTTTCTCATAAGAAGGCGGGGGGCTCATAGAGAGGCAGTCGTCCTTGTTTAAAATTTCAACAATTTGTTATTAACTTTGATTTGATTGATCTTGGTTTAAAGGTTCCTAAATTCACATGGAGCTGAGGTTTAGTTTTGAAGAGGATAGATAGGGCATTGCGTAACACAAAGTGGTGGCTTTTATTTTATGAAGCTATTGTTCATCATATGCCCCATGTGCATTTTGATCATAAGCCACTATTAGTCTCCTTAGTAGACAACTAGAATGTACATGTACAGGCTAGCTTTCATTTCCAAGTGGCTTGGCTTGCTCATAAGGAATTTAGCAATTTTGTTCAACAAACGTGGCGTAATTTTGGTGATCTTGAAGCTCATATGTTGAACTTTTCTGAGAAAACTCACCAATGGAATAGGGAGGTATTTGGCAATATTTTTTTACAGAAAGAAACGGTTGCTAGCAAGATTGGGTGATGTGGAGAAGACTTTAGAACTTAATTTATCTTGGCACCTTCAAGAAATGGAGTACAGTTTAAGGGTAGAGTATGAAAATGTGTTTCGCTAAGAGAGAGCTTTTTGGTTGCAAAAGGCTGGGATGGAATGAATCAAATTGGGAGATGGAAATACTAAATATTTCCATCTTAGAGTAACTCGACGAAGAAACAAATTGCGTTGATTCCACTTTACCCCATCAGAGGTAAGTTCGCTACACTTATTGATGTTGATTATCTTAATTTGGTTAAACCAATTGAGGGGAACGAAGTACATGATGCCTTATTTGAAGTGAAACCTCTTAAAGCCTCAAGAATTGATGGATTCTATGCATTATTTTTCTAGTCGCACTAGTCTATGATAGGACAAAGCTTGATTACCTACGAAATTGAACTAATTGAAATTATTTTGACAGCCGACCAAACTGATTGAACTCTTTGGGACAACCGAACTAACCAAAATGTACTTTGATGAATTCGATTTGACATGATTTAAACAAAAATTTTTCAAGTTTCTATAATTTACAAAATCGAAATATATAACATCTAAATTAAGTAAACAACTAAACATTCAAAATCCCACAAACATAATCAAATTAAGAAATTAACACAAACAAACATAAAGAAAAAAATTTTAAGTAAATATTGATCACATGGACATCCACATGGCATAAACACTTGCCTTTCTTACCATGCGAACATCCAAGCATCTAAGACCACTTAGTTTTGCCATGTGGACTTCCATGTGACATTGAGGTGGTAAATTCCAGTAGAATTAAATAATGATTGACATAATGGATTAATTTAAAATATTTTTAAAAACTCATAAATTAAAAAATTGAAATTTAAAATTGAGGATAAAAATAAAATATTATACAAAAGTCATTGTCATTGATATCTGATATAACTTACTCCATATTCTTTTATTGAAGTTAGTAATTTAAAAATTAACGTAAACGTTTTAAAGTGATTGATGGTGGATTTAAACAAGGGTGAAACGAAATGAAAAAGAAGAATCCAAGAATTTAATCTCTACTTTATTTAGATTAGATACCATTAAAAATGGATTTATTTCAAATAAAGCAAACCTCGCCAGAAAAGGAAATGGAAAAGAATCATTTGTTAAAATCTTAGTGCTTCAGGCATCTGTTGAAACAGGAGAAGCATCATGAAACAGTCTTTTGAACATTTATAGTAACATTGCCAAATCTATTTTAAATCAAAACAAACATTAAAGAAATAGCATGATAAAACCAAGGAATGGGCGGCCATTTATACCAATTATATTCCATGCATCGTGTCTGCCATCACGAAGTACAGTTGTGGCTCGTTAGAGGGAGACTGTTTTTTTTTTTAAAAAAAATGCATAGAAGATAAAATAATTATGTTTCTGAAATTCATATACTTTTCATTGTTGAAAGTTGGTTGGTAGATTTCCTTTTTATTTTTTTAATTAAGGGAATATGTTAATTTGTGGACACATATGTGATATGTCTATAGCTTTTTATAGTATCCTCTTGGTGTCGAAGGTGTTGTAATCCTTCTCATTTACAAAGGCGTTAACAACATAAGAATTCGATCTCAAGATTATAAAAACATACAGACCATTGACTGTAATTATATACACGCACATTTAATTCTTTTTGGTGATAGAGGAAGTAATGTAATCCTTAATCTATGAAAGAAATATACATATTTTACTTTTCAAAAACAAAATTGTAATCCTTATAAAAGGTGTTAATGACAAAAGAACTCGATTTCAAGAGTTAAAGTCATCCGATCTTAATGCAAATTCCTTTGGACCGCCCACTGAACTGTTTGCTTGGATCCCACCTTAACTAAATTATTTAATTCCTTGTTGGTTGTAGAGGAATTGTAAACCTTCTCACGCATTTAGTTGCTGCTGGCTTGAAAGTTGAAACCTCCATCTCGAAGATTTAAAGACGTCCAAGCTGCTGCTCTCTTTGGCTTGGGATGCCGATCGACCACTAACTTCAGTTACGTCAAAGTAGCTAACCCAAATTATTTCTTCACCAAAGAAGGGAATTCACCTGTGGTCCAGCAAATTGAACGTGCATGAGGGATGGTCACAGTGACGCATGAGGTTTGCTTATCTATCTTTAAAACGAAAGTGACAATAAAAAAAGAAAAGAAAAGAGGAGATCATAGATAAAAATCCAGCTGAAACATGGGGAAATTTTGTCATTCCATATATCCACGGCATCCTTGTTCAATACCTTGGCAATTATATATACAATATTCCACAATATGAGCACAACTTAACTAATGTTGATTTGCCAAAATAAAATTGGAATGCATGCAGTGCATGCCAAGTCCACAATTTTAAATACGTGACTCATTTAATATTGCAAGACCACCAGATGTTGCAAGTGATCAAAATGCTAGTAGCTTTTCCAACTTTTGACATAAGTTACGTAGCCTAGAAAGGGTGAATAATGGTCCGAGATAACAGTGGACCAATCCTGTATACTTTTGTTCGTTTAAGCTTAACATACAATGGAATTTATGGTCGGTGTGAGAAATAATTGACATATTGAACTTTTTCTTTTTTTGAGACGCGCAATTGACATAGTGTACTTGATAACCTTAAAATCAATCTTAAACTTTTTTTTTTACTTCAATTTTTTCTCACTCAGTTTTTAGAACTCAATTGATACTTCATTAAATTGAAATTTGATGTATCCAGTTAAAGAGATTAAGGTTCTTGAAACAAGAAAGTTGGCCAACATATGCACAATTCAAGATAACATGAAAATTTGATGTAAAATCAGAAGTTCTGGATCTCCAATATCTAAACAAAATTCAACTGAAAACATCATAAATTGGCATTTTCAATTAATTTATTAATTATTGATGCCTATATATGTTTTCAACTTAACAACGAAGTTGGAGATGATGGTCAAGATAAGTTCATCAGCAAGGGCGGAGGGTAGCTAAGTAATACCAAAAATTTAAAAATATTTTATTCATTATATATATTTTTTAATTAGGAATGAAAGATAGTATAGTTATTAGGACCATGGCCCCCCAAATAAGTATTATATATTTTTTAATTTTTTTAAAATAATTTTTTATTTAATAATTAATATAAATAAAAAATAATAAAATGATACTTTAAATCCTACTCAA
Organism: Theobroma cacao; assembly: GCF_000208745.1. NCBI lineage: Eukaryota > Viridiplantae > Streptophyta > Magnoliopsida > Malvales > Malvaceae > Theobroma > Theobroma cacao. The sequence goes on from NC_030850.1 coordinate 6,561,930, forward strand.
TTTTATCCTAATTCTTAGGTTTCACTATACTTCTTTCTCTCTCTTCTTTTTCTCTTTCTCTTTTCTTTTGTCTTTTTATTTTTTACTTTTTGAAAAGCATTCGATAAAATTTCATTACTTAATAGATGTGTACAAAACCTACCTCATTTTGGTAGTATTGCAACAAAAACATATAGGACATTTCCCTAATATGAGATAAGCTGCATATAATGAAGCAGTCTAGCAGCAGAAACAACCAAAGTTTAGAGCCATTTTCTTTTGAAACACATGGCTCCTACACAATCTCCATATAAAGCTCTCTAGTTTACAGAAAATCTCAGCAAGCATTGGTTGTCATCTTTAATGGACAGACTTCACTCTAACTATACATCAATACCGAAAGGAAAATCAATTCATTTCGCTAGTCTTGATTTACAGACTATCATAGAGAATCTCTATCAATTTTCAAACCAGCAACATAGTGCATAAATATGAGTCTTAATGGGTTGCATATATTATGAAGCTAGAGCTAGCAAGCATTTTCTTTTTATTTTTATTTTACTTTTTTCTTTATAACTCACCACTAAAACACACATCATTTTTCAAACATCGAGCACAACTTTTCTAAAAACTTATTGTAAATCTTTTTTTCTTGTTTTTTTTATTTATATTTTATATAAAATTATTGTATATTATGAATTTTTTGTTTATTAGTTAAGTTTAATAGATTAATTTTAAAAAATTTTAACCCTTATTCCTCTTAATCTTTGACCCTCTCAACAAAAGTTGACTAATTTTACCCCTGTTTATCAATATTGCATTATATTCGAGAAACCAAATCATTGAATGGAGCCCCAAATTTTAAATAGATCAGAAAAAGTGATGTCTATCCATTCCTCCTTTTATTTCCTCATATATATTTATATGCAAAGATCATGGCTGTCATTCCCAAGAGGGGAAAAGAAAAAAACCTTGTTACAATGTCAATTTAAGCTTCAGTTGCGTAATCAAGTGCTTGCTCCGTAAGCCTTATCTGGAAGATAAATAAAAGTAATACTTTGAGGGGACTAAATGAGGCCCGTTTGGCTCAGCTTCAAACCTTTTCCCCTATTTTATAACTTTCCAAATAAGATGACCTTCTAAATGCCTTTGTTTTTAAAATAAAAAAGTATAACATAAAAAATTTTTAAATTGTTTTTAAAAAATTCAAATAAATCTTTATACTTTTATTACGTTCAATCAAATTTTTATATTTTTATTTGCAATTAGATAAGTCTTTATATTTTTATTTTAAATCAAATAAGCTTTTACAACTAATAATTGATTTAGTCAAAATACTATTTGTTATTCTATGCTTTCGTAGCGTTGATTACTCTCTATATGAAAGCTATATCAATGTCATATGAATATAAAATAACAAGTGATATTTTCATTAATGACAATTAGTCAATTATTAGTCACAAGAACTTATTTGACCCAAAATAAAAATATAAGAGTTTGATTAAACATAATAAAAGAATAAAGACTTTTTTAATTTTTTTTCATAATTTAAAGACTTATTTGAGTATTATTTTAAATTTTTTTACATAATTTAAGGATTTATTTGAGTATTATGTAAAAAAAAAATCTTCTTAAGTGAGAGCGAATTAAGTAATGAATTCAAGCTAAAAAATATAACAAATAAATAAACTTACTAAGAAGTCAAATGTTTGGATGCTTTTCTAATGAAATTGCTGATTAATTTGTTTTATATATATATATACACCCTTTTTAAATACAAACCAAGCAATTAAGGTCATTTTATAACTTATATTGAGATTTAATGGCTAATAGTGTGAGAAAAGAGGTTCTGGCATTACTTTAAAAAATGATTGAACCGAAAAAGATTCCTCGCGGGGTGAGGAATGAGATTTCAGTGTTTAACATGGAAGAAATGAATAATAACAAAAGGAAAATAATTGCAGTATATCCCTCAAATTTAAACACCTAAAAAAGGGCACCAATCCAGCTATCAAAGAAGCCAATTCTAAGATCGCTGCATGAATAATAATGAATAGAGACATCACCAATAACTTTTGGTGGTCCCTTGCCCCTAGAAAAGGAGTCCCATTATCTTCACCACACACGTCCCAATAGAGAGAAGCATGTTAGTTTCAATGAGCATTCCCTTCATTGCCCATCCTCCCTCCACTTATATATAAACCCCTCCATTGATTCACTTCAAGTGCCAAACTTCTTCAACAATGGATAAAAGGAAGCCCTATCTTGCTGCTATTCTCGTACAATCTATTTATGCTGGCATGTTCTTGCTCTCCAAGGCTGCATTTGATGGCGGCATGAACAATTTTGTGTTCGTTTTTTACAGACAGGCTGCAGCAACAGTTTTCTTGATCCCTCTCGCCTTGTTATTTGAATGGTAAATTTCTCAATTAGCCTTTAAAGTTTTTCCCTGGTTTTTGGCCAATTTTCTTTGAAAGTTCAGTATATATTATGTATCCACTTGAGTAATTATTTTCTTTCTAACTCAAGGAAAACTGCGCCGCCTCTATCATTCATGACCTTCTGCAAGATTTTTATGCTATCTTTATGCGGGTATGTCCAGTTGAAATTGCTTGTTGAATTAACATATTGCAGCCATCGCACTCAAAGTTATCAATAGAAAATGAAAAAGCAATATACATGACTTTCAAGTTTCAATTTTCACTCGTTTTCTTCAATTTCAGGATAACTTTAAGCTTGGATATCTATGGCGTTGCCCTGATTTATACCTCTGCAACTTTAGCTGCTGCAACAACAAATTGCCTGCCTGTCATCACTTTTTTCTTGGCAGTGTTACTCAGGTAATTAGTTCCAGCTCTTGATTTTTTTTTTCAATATCCATTCTTTTGTCTTCTTTTAGATTGATGAATGATATATGCTCTCATCTTATAAATTTCACTCTATATATCCTTCTTAGGTAAATTTCTTTTAGGATATCTCTTTGGAGACAAAGTTCATCGTTTAATTAGCATGTCATATTAGTGAATGATGCTAACATTTTTTTTACCCAAAAGTGAAAAAGAAAAAGAAAAAAGAGAAGGAATAATTAATTAGTCGCGGCTTCTCATCAGAAGCGGAAATGATGTTAGCATGAGACATGGAAATATCAGCATTAGGCTTCGTAGATGCTTCAAGTTTCAGATGTATGATGCCAAATTATGCATGGATTCATCACTCATATTCTACAATAACATTATTTGATATAATTTCAAAAGAGAGAAGTACCTTATTTCATATATTCACGCGTGTTGAGATTAAGTCCTATTAATTCTTTCATTTAACTTGTTTTTAAAAGGGAAATTACTATTTTAGAATCGACTTTTATATCTTTTCTTATTTTTAACTAATACTAAATTTAAGTGGATTAATTCTAGTTTTATTTTTGCAAAAAATATAGTAAGCATGCCATGTGACAGACAGCTCATTGATTCATTAGACCTAATCATTCTTGTATCGAATGTCTTCCTCTTTAACTGTGATTAATTAAAAATTGATAGAAGGTTGCTTCTTAGGAAAGAATGTTTAGGTTGCAACTGATAAGGAATAGCTTTGTCTTAAAAATCTGGTCGGTGGAAAGGGCTTGACACTCTTATAGGAATGGGAATATGCAGGGCAATTTGCCCTTCTATTAGTCCCTGTAGGAATGTTTTAAATATTTTATTAGTATTACTATTTGCTTGATTTTACCTTTGATCCCTCTGATTATTGGTCAAGAATAAAAAAAATCCCTCAATCATAGGAAATTATCATATAAAAAAAAAAGAGCTTAAAAACATTATTTTAATACAATTTTTTATGTTGAATCCTACGTTCCAAATTTGCACACACACAATATTATAAAAAACAATTTCTTGTTTATAGTGAAAGATTTTGCTAGTTGCTACATATTAATTTTGGAGTTCCAAATTAAGCTTCATTTATTAAAAACATATTTACCAATACATACAATTTATCATTTTTTTTAAAAGTTAATTTTATTGACATTAAACTGCTATGCCATATGAAGTCTTTAACTTTATTCTAACAATTTATCATTTAAATTAACGGTAAATGTATATATCTTTTATTTATAAGTCAATTTCAAATGTTTACTTTTTTTTCTAAATAAAAAAGGCATTTATTTTAGATAGTTAATGGTTTTGATCTTTTTTTTTTCAAGATCAATCGGGTATATGCAACATCGTCAATAATGTCCTTGGAAAACCTTGCTCAATGCAACGATCTTTGTTTTTTTATTCTTATTCTTCTCATTAGTTATATTGTGCCTTTCAATCAAAGTCAAAAAAGAAACATAGGGTCCCATGGTGTAGTAGCCAAAGAGAAAATGCCGATATGTAATTAATTCAAAAACATTTAAAACACTAAACCTTGCAACATAGACAGGCTAACCAAAAATTTCCAACGCGTGATCTAATTATAGAAACTGTCAAATGCTCTTTTAATTAGCTATTTGTTAGTTTAACTCTTCGTAAAATAAGTTCTAAAAAACAACAATAACATTGGTCTTTACTATTTGATATTTTTTGAAGTTTTCATAAATCTTTTCTGCTCAATGAATATCAGGTTTGTCATAGAAGCAAACAACTAAATATGTTGTGACTTGCATTTGCTTTAGACTTTTACTGTTTCTCTAGCACTTTCTGAAGTGAATGAACCCTGGAGTATTCAGTGGAAATCTGCAAGGCCAGTTTTTGGTTGCAATCTGATAGGCCTGCTCTTTAAGCTTCTAGGCTTTAAAAAGTAATTTGTGTTCCATAGAGTTCTTACTTTAGCTTAGTATATTCATTTTGAACATTTTTGAAACACTTTACATGTATGCAAGCAAGACATTTAACGTCCAAGCATTTGACTTATTGATACATAATTTTTCTGTTTAAAAAAATAAAATTCAAATCCTCTTTCTCTAAATTAAAAAAAAATAAACAAGACATTTACATCATTAAAATGAAGATAAAATTTTCCAACAAATCCATTTTTAGATATCGGTACGTGTCTAACACTTAAATCGAGTCCATATCACACAGCTCTGAATCCTGATATATACAGCACGTGTAAGAATTTATGATATGGACTCGATAGATATGATCTAGATGCCATACAATTTGCTTGTGACAGAACTTGAACTATCAACATTGGACCACTTACTTGTTGTCAAGGATAACGGTATTGTCAAAAACCGGATCTGCTCTGATTCAATGCCCCACTAAATTTGGAGTTACATGTATTTGCAACCTTTCCACCAATGTCTCTTGGGAGAAACAAGTAAAACAAAACCATGTCAGAAAGTTTAGCAATGTCTTTCTTCTACATTCATCTCCTTTTTATTTATATATATATATATACACTATATATATATTATATATATATATATTCATTTTGTCTAATTAAGAAAGTTGGAATCCAGAAAAAAATTGTAAATTACAGTTATGGTTAATTTGGAATGTTTCGTGTATTTGTATTATTTTTTGGATGGTTTCTTTGCTTCTGTATCTATTCAATCAAATTGGCTAAAAAGATGAAATTTGAATGGCAGAATGGAGGTGTTGAGACTGAAGACAACTCCAGGGATTGCAAAAATTGTAGGAATACTAATTTGTTTGGCTGGTGCATTGACCCTTGCCTTTTACAAGGGTCCCCATATGAAACTTTTCTGCCTCCATCACCTGTTTGAGCACCACCATAGCCAGAACCTTCAGAGACGAACTTCCTCCGGCGACACATGGATAAAGGGTTGTTTCCTCATGTTGATTTCCAACAGTTTCTGGGGCTTATGGCTCGTATTGCAGGTAGGCATTTATCCAGATCAAGTTGTGCCATGATAAAATTGTACTTCCATTTTAGGACAATGAAGAAAATTTTTGGTGTGAAACAGGGTCGGGTTTTGAAGAGCTACCCTTCAAAACTTCTCTTTACAGCTCTTCAGTGCTTCTTAAGCACAATTCAATCATTTGCTATTGCTATTGCTCTGGAAAGAGACCCTTACGAATGGAGACTGGGCTGGAATGTTAGACTCCTTGCAGTAGCGTACTGTGTAAACATCTACTGCTACACTTGTTCTTATACATGCAAATATACGCATACCTATAGACACATATCTGTAGTAGGGTGTTGATGAATTCTATGCTGCTTACGGCAGGGGATTGTGGTAACGGGCGTGACATTTTACCTACAAGCATGGGTTATTGAGAAGAAAGGGCCTGTCTTCTTGGCCATGTCAACACCATTGAATCTGATGTTCACAATATTTTGTTCTGCATTTCTCTTATGCGAGATTATCAATTTAGGAAGGTAAAGTTATAACCATCTTAGCCTTCAAGTTATCTTTCTGAATTCTGATTTCAATATCTAACCTTAGTTTCTTATTGTTTCTTCAGTGTCTTAGGGGGGCTGTTATTGATTGGTGGGCTATACAGTGTGTTGTGGGGAAAAACCAGAGAGCAAAGAATGCTGGATGAGAATTGTTTACCAGCTCCTGTTGATAAAGAATGCACAGAAATCCAAGTTGTAACAGCCTGAAATCCATCAGTATTGCTGATCATGAAAGAAAGTGAGAACACCCCTAACTGAGAATGGCAAATGCCCCAGTATTCCATCACTTCCTTCTACCTTCGGATAATTTGGAGAAAAGAGAGAGTGAGCTCATGTAGATTGGTCTGAAACAGATGATGTAACTCTATTGACATTGAACTCTAAGGAGAGCTGGGACCAAAATGGTCTTTTGCAACGCCAATGTAAGCCGATTGTAGTGTTCACCATTCGCCTGGGTTTAAAAGTTTGGTCATTTTATGTATGCTAAGAGGCTAAATTTCAATTCCTAAATGCTTCCGCTGTTAATTGCAGTTTGCCAATTGATGTTGTCATGGTTCAATTGGGCAACATTTTAGCATGAATTTACAGACTTTCTCAAATAGATTACAATTAGTGTTGGCCCGCCTGCCAGCCTAAAGGCAATGAAATAATATTTTGAATTATAAAATGAATAAGTTGTACAAAAAGAAGGAATAAGAGTTTTTTGAAGCAAGGAAATATAAAAAATCATTACATATTTACATCACCTGAAAGAAAAAAGTTCTGAATTCATATTTGTTATCATCTATAGAAGTCTTTCCAATTGAATGTCTTAATTTGAAATTAATATGTAGTTACATAAAACTTGGCGGATTATGCTGAGGATTTCATTCCGCCTCCACTTTCAATTGTAAATCATACATAAATTCCCATTATAATTAATGAGGACAGAAAAGAGAATTAGACTTTTACTTATAATAATTTCAGCTCTTTTATCTTTTTTCAGTGTTCATTTCCCACCGATTTAACCATATCTTTGTCTAAAAAACAGGAACATAAAAGATTTGGCATTACCACAATGTGTACTTAAGGTAATTAAGAAAAATATATACCCCTAATTTTTATGAATAAAAATCAGAATCTTTGATTTGTACCAATAATCATAATCATAATAAATGAATGGAAAAAAAAACCTAATTAATTTCTCATCTATAAAATTCGAAAGGAAGTCCATTATCTTTCTTTGTATTGCCTTGAGAAATATAGTCCAGAGAAACCATTGAAAGCTTAAGGTAAGTTACTTCTGTGCTTTATTACACTGCCATTTCTTTATTAGCTAACCTTTGTTCAGTTGCTAGCCGTTTGTCTTTTCCTGTATTGTTCTTTTTTTCTTCTGATTTTATTATTGTTCTCTGGTTCTTCTTTTTCATACATTGGTTTCTTTTACAGCAGGCGTGGAAAAGGCTTTGAATCTAATCTAGATTAAAAAAAAAATTGTTCATGGGTTTCATTGTTTCTGTGAATGTTTACATCCTTAAAATGAAGATAAAATTTTCCAACAAATCCATTTCGGATATCGGTACGTGTCTAACACTTAAATCGAGTCCATATAACACAGCTCTGAATCCTGATATATACAGCACGTGTAAGATTTTATGATATGGACTCAATAGATATGATCTCGATGCCATACAATTTGCTTGTGATAGAACTTGAACTATCAACATTGGACCACTTACTTGTTGTCAAGGATAACGGTATTGTCAAAAACTGGATCTGCTCTGATTCAATGCCCCACTAAGTGTTAGGATAGTCTTGAATTGTGATTTAATTAGGATTGTTTAATTCTAATTAAATTAGTATACCTTATAAATAGTCTTTAAATCTAGTTAGATTAGAATAACAATTTCTAATTCTATTAGGATAAGATTCCTAATTAAATTAGGATAAGGTTATTGTATTTGATACTATAAAGGACCCTATGGGTTAAAGAATAATTATCACTTAGATTTAGAGAGAGTGATTTAGGTGTACGTGGGATAAGGGTTATGAGTTTAAGACTGTTTCTTGTAATCTCCTGATTTTTCTCTTAGTGGATTTTTCTCTGTTACTGTGTCCGTGGACGTAGGTCATCAAAAGACCGAACCACGTAAATTCTTGTGTTCTTGTGGGTGTCCTTGATTTCTTTCTTTCTTTATTCTATTGATTGGATTAGATCTTGGACAATTCTTTAGAGACAATTCCATAATTTCCCAACANTATATTTTTATTTGCAATTAGATAAGTCTTTATATTTTTATTTTTAAATCAAATAAGCTTTTACAACTAATAATTGATTTAGTCAAAATACTATTTGTTATTCTATGCTTTCGTAGCGTTGATTACTCTCTATATGAAAGCTATATCAATGTCATATGAATATAAAATAACAAGTGATATTTTCATTAATGACAATTAGTCAATTATTAGTCACAAAGCCTTATTTGACTCAAAATAAAAATTATAGAGTTTTGATTAAACATAATAAAAGAATAAAGACTTTTTTAATTTTTTTTCATAATTTAAAGACTTATTTGAGTATTATTTTAAATTTTTTTACATAATTTAAGGATTTATTTGAGTATTATGTAAAAAAAAAATCTTCTTAAGTGAGAGCGAATTAAGTAATGAATTCAAGCTAAAAAATATAACAAATAAATAAACTTACTAAGAAGTCAAATGTTTGGATGCTTTTCTAATGAAATTGCTGATTAATTTGTTTTATATATATATATACACCCTTTTTAAATACAAACCAAGCAATTAAGGTCATTTTATAACTTATATTGAGATTTAATGGCTAATAGTGTGAGAAAAGAGGTTCTGGCATTACTTTAAAAAATGATTGAACCGAAAAAGATTCCTCGCGGGGTGAGGAATGAGATTTCAGTGTTTAACATGGAAGAAATGAATAATAACAAAAGGAAAATAATTGCAGTATATCCCTCAAATTTAAACACCTAAAAAAGGGCACCAATCCAGCTATCAAAGAAGCCAATTCTAAGATCGCTGCATGAATAATAATGAATAGAGACATCACCAATAACTTTTGGTGGTCCCTTGCCCCTAGAAAAGGAGTCCCATTATCTTCACCACACACGTCCCAATAGAGAGAAGCATGTTAGTTTCAATGAGCATTCCCTTCATTGCCCATCCTCCCTCCACTTATATATAAACCCCTCCATTGATTCACTTCAAGTGCCAAACTTCTTCAACAATGGATAAAAGGAAGCCCTATCTTGCTGCTATTCTCGTACAATCTATTTATGCTGGCATGTTCTTGCTCTCCAAGGCTGCATTTGATGGCGGCATGAACAATTTTGTGTTCGTTTTTTACAGACAGGCTGCAGCAACAGTTTTCTTGATCCCTCTCGCCTTGTTATTTGAATGGTAAATTTCTCAATTAGCCTTTAAAGTTTTTCCCTGGTTTTTGGCCAATTTTCTTTGAAAGTTCAGTATATATTATGTATCCACTTGAGTAATTATTTTCTTTCTAACTCAAGGAAAACTGCGCCGCCTCTATCATTCATGACCTTCTGCAAGATTTTTATGCTATCTTTATGCGGGTATGTCCAGTTGAAATTGCTTGTTGAATTAACATATTGCAGCCATCGCACTCAAAGTTATCAATAGAAAATGAAAAAGCAATATACATGACTTTCAAGTTTCAATTTTCACTCGTTTTCTTCAATTTCAGGATAACTTTAAGCTTGGATATCTATGGCGTTGCCCTGATTTATACCTCTGCAACTTTAGCTGCTGCAACAACAAATTGCCTGCCTGTCATCACTTTTTTCTTGGCAGTGTTACTCAGGTAATTAGTTCCAGCTCTTGATTTTTTTTTTCAATATCCATTCTTTTGTCTTCTTTTAGATTGATGAATGATATATGCTCTCATCTTATAAATTTCACTCTATATATCCTTCTTAGGTAAATTTCTTTTAGGATATCTCTTTGGAGACAAAGTTCATCGTTTAATTAGCATGTCATATTAGTGAATGATGCTAACATTTTTTTTACCCAAAAGTGAAAAAGAAAAAGAAAAAAGAGAAGGAATAATTAATTAGTCGCGGCTTCTCATCAGAAGCGGAAATGATGTTAGCATGAGACATGGAAATATCAGCATTAGGCTTCGTAGATGCTTCAAGTTTCAGATGTATGATGCCAAATTATGCATGGATTCATCACTCATATTCTACAATAACATTATTTGATATAATTTCAAAAGAGAGAAGTACCTTATTTCATATATTCACGCGTGTTGAGATTAAGTCCTATTAATTCTTTCATTTAACTTGTTTTTAAAAGGGAAATTACTATTTTAGAATCGACTTTTATATCTTTTCTTATTTTTAACTAATACTAAATTTAAGTGGATTAATTCTAGTTTTATTTTTGCAAAAAATATAGTAAGCATGCCATGTGACAGACAGCTCATTGATTCATTAGACCTAATCATTCTTGTATCGAATGTCTTCCTCTTTAACTGTGATTAATTAAAAATTGATAGAAGGTTGCTTCTTAGGAAAGAATGTTTAGGTTGCAACTGATAAGGAATAGCTTTGTCTTAAAAATCTGGTCGGTGGAAAGGGCTTGACACTCTTATAGGAATGGGAATATGCAGGGCAATTTGCCCTTCTATTAGTCCCTGTAGGAATGTTTTAAATATTTTATTAGTATTACTATTTGCTTGATTTTACCTTTGATCCCTCTGATTATTGGTCAAGAATAAAAAAAATCCCTCAATCATAGGAAATTATCATATAAAAAAAAAAGAGCTTAAAAACATTATTTTAATACAATTTTTTATGTTGAATCCTACGTTCCAAATTTGCACACACACAATATTATAAAAAACAATTTCTTGTTTATAGTGAAAGATTTTGCTAGTTGCTACATATTAATTTTGGAGTTCCAAATTAAGCTTCATTTATTAAAAACATATTTACCAATACATACAATTTATCATTTTTTTTAAAAGTTAATTTTATTGACATTAAACTGCTATGCCATATGAAGTCTTTAACTTTATTCTAACAATTTATCATTTAAATTAACGGTAAATGTATATATCTTTTATTTATAAGTCAATTTCAAATGTTTACTTTTTTTTCTAAATAAAAAAGGCATTTATTTTAGATAGTTAATGGTTTTGATCTTTTTTTTTTCAAGATCAATCGGGTATATGCAACATCGTCAATAATGTCCTTGGAAAACCTTGCTCAATGCAACGATCTTTGTTTTTTTATTCTTATTCTTCTCATTAGTTATATTGTGCCTTTCAATCAAAGTCAAAAAAGAAACATAGGGTCCCATGGTGTAGTAGCCAAAGAGAAAATGCCGATATGTAATTAATTCAAAAACATTTAAAACACTAAACCTTGCAACATAGACAGGCTAACCAAAAATTTCCAACGCGTGATCTAATTATAGAAACTGTCAAATGCTCTTTTAATTAGCTATTTGTTAGTTTAACTCTTCGTAAAATAAGTTCTAAAAAACAACAATAACATTGGTCTTTACTATTTGATATTTTTTGAAGTTTTCATAAATCTTTTCTGCTCAATGAATATCAGGTTTGTCATAGAAGCAAACAACTAAATATGTTGTGACTTGCATTTGCTTTAGACTTTTACTGTTTCTCTAGCACTTTCTGAAGTGAATGAACCCTGGAGTATTCAGTGGAAATCTGCAAGGCCAGTTTTTGGTTGCAATCTGATAGGCCTGCTCTTTAAGCTTCTAGGCTTTAAAAAGTAATTTGTGTTCCATAGAGTTCTTACTTTAGCTTAGTATATTCATTTTGAACATTTTTGAAACACTTTACATGTATGCAAGCAAGACATTTAACGTCCAAGCATTTGACTTATTGATACATAATTTTTCTGTTTAAAAAAATAAAATTCAAATCCTCTTTCTCTAAATTAAAAAAAAATAAACAAGACATTTACATCATTAAAATGAAGATAAAATTTTCCAACAAATCCATTTTTAGATATCGGTACGTGTCTAACACTTAAATCGAGTCCATATCACACAGCTCTGAATCCTGATATATACAGCACGTGTAAGAATTTATGATATGGACTCGATAGATATGATCTAGATGCCATACAATTTGCTTGTGACAGAACTTGAACTATCAACATTGGACCACTTACTTGTTGTCAAGGATAACGGTATTGTCAAAAACCGGATCTGCTCTGATTCAATGCCCCACTAAATTTGGAGTTACATGTATTTGCAACCTTTCCACCAATGTCTCTTGGGAGAAACAAGTAAAACAAAACCATGTCAGAAAGTTTAGCAATGTCTTTCTTCTACATTCATTTCCTTTTTATTTAAAAAAAAAAAAAAAAATATATATATACATATATATTATAATATATATATATATTCATTTTGTCTAATTAAGAAAGTTGGAATCCAGAAAAAAATTGTAAATTACAGTTATGGTTAATTTGGAATGTTTCGTGTATTTGTATTATTTTTTGGATGGTTTCTTTGCTTCTGTATCTGTTCAATCAAATTGGCTAAAAAGATGAAATTTGAATGGCAGAATGGAGGTGTTGAGACTGAAGACAACTCCAGGGATTGCAAAAATTGTAGGAATACTAATTTGTTTGGCTGGTGCATTGACCCTTGCCTTTTACAAGGGTCCCCATATGAAACTTTTCTGCCTCCATCACCTGTTTGAGCACCACCATAGCCAGAACCTTCAGAGACGTACTTCCTCCGGCGACACATGGATAAAGGGTTGTTTCCTCATGTTGATTTCCAACAGTTTCTGGGGCTTATGGCTCGTATTGCAGGTAGGCATTTATCCAGATCAAGTTGTGCCATGATAAAATTGTACTTCCATTTTAGGACAATGAAGAAAATTTTTGGTGTGAAACAGGGTCGGGTTTTGAAGAGCTACCCTTCAAAACTTCTCTTTACAGCTCTTCAGTGCTTCTTAAGCACAATTCAATCATTTGCTATTGCTATTGCTCTGGAAAGAGACCCTTACGAATGGAGACTGGGCTGGAATGTTAGACTCCTTGCAGTAGCGTACTGTGTAAACATCTACTGCTACACTTGTTCTTATACATGCAAATATACGCATACCTATAGACACATATCTGTAGTAGGGTGTTGATGAATTCTATGCTGCTTACGGCAGGGGATTGTGGTAACGGGCGTGACATTTTACCTACAAGCATGGGTTATTGAGAAGAAAGGGCCTGTCTTCTTGGCCATGTCAACACCATTGAATCTGATGTTCACAATATTTTGTTCTGCATTTCTCTTATGCGAGATTATCAATTTAGGAAGGTAAAGTTATAACCATCTTAGCCTTCAAGTTATCTTTCTGAATTCTGATTTCAATATCTAACCTTAGTTTCTTATTGTTTCTTCAGTGTCTTAGGGGGGCTGTTATTGATTGGTGGGCTATACAGTGTGTTGTGGGGAAAAACCAGAGAGCAAAGAATGCTGGATGAGAATTGTTTACCAGCTCCTGTTGATAAAGAATGCACAGAAATCCAAGTTGTAACAGCCTGAAATCCATCAGTATTGCTGATCATGAAAGAAAGTGAGAACGCTCCTAACTGAGAATGGCAAATGCCCCAGTATTCCATCACTTCCTTCTACCTTCGGATAATTTGGAGAAAAGAGAGAGTGAGCTCATGTAGATTGGTCTGAAACAGATGATGTAACTCTATTGACATTGAACTCTAAGGAGAGCTGGGACCAAAATGGTCTTTTGCAACGCCAATGTAAGCCGATTGTAGTGTTCACCATTCGCCTGGGTTTAAAAGTTTGGTCATTTTATGTATGCTAAGAGGCTAAATTTCAATTCCTAAATGCTTCCGCTGTTAATTGCAGTTTGCCAATTGATGTTGTCATGGTTCAACTGGGCAACATTTTAGCATGAATTTACAGACTTTCTCAAGTAGATTACAATTAGTGTTGGCCCGCCTGCCAGCCTAAAGGCCAAGAAAGGCCCACCGGCCAACAACAAAACCCCATCCCCCCCAATCCAAGATGAAAGCCTAATCTTTTAACTCTTTCGCTCATATATATATATATATATTACTATGTGTTCATGATTATTTGATTTGTTTAGAAAAGTAAGATTTTTTGAACAAATTTTTAGATAACATTTATTAATGAGCTAAATGGTGACAATTAATATTACAGTTTAGTCCCTCTTATAAATTTTTTTGGTTAAAATACAATATATTGTGTATTAATTTTCTTTGGCCAAGAGTTACAATGTTAATTAATTAATTACCTTATTGTTTAATGAAATAATATTTTGAATTATAAAATGAATAAGTTGTACAAAAAGAAGGAATAAGAGTTTTTTGAAGCAAGAAAATATAAAAAATCATTACATATGTACATCATCTGAAGGAAGAAAGCTCTGAATTCATATTTGTTACCATCTATAGAAGTCTTTCCAATTGAATGTCTTAATTTGAAATTAGTATGTAGTTACATAAAACTTGACGGATTATACTGGGGATTTCATTCCGCCTCCACTTCCAATCGTAAATCATACATAAATTCCCATTATAATTAATGAGGACAGAAAAGGGAATTAGACTTTTACTTATAATAATTTCAGCTCTTTTATCTTTTTTCAGTGTTCATTTCCCACCGATTTAACCATATCTTTGTCTAAAAAACAGGAACATAAAAGATTTGGCATTACCACAATGTGTACTTAAGGTAATTAAGAAAAATATATACCCCTAATTTTTATGAATAAAAATCAGAATCTTTGATTTGTACCAATAATCATAATCATAATAAATGAATGGAAAAAAAAAACCTAATTAATTTCTCATCTATAAAATTCGAAAGGAAATCCATTATCTTTCTTTGTATTGCCTTGAGAAATATTGTCCAGAGAAACCATTGAAAGCTTAAGGTAAGTTACTTCTGTGCTTTATTACACTGCCATTTCTTTATTAGCTAACCTTTGTTCAGTTGCTAGCCGTTTGTCTTTTCCTGTATTGTTCTTTTTTTCTTCTTATTTTATTATTGTTCTCTGGTTCTTCTTTTTCATACATTGGTTTCTTTTACAGCAGGCGTGGAAAAGGCTTTGAATCTAATCTAGATTTTAAAAAAAATTGTTCATGGGTTTCATTGTTTCTGTGAATGTTTAAAACTTCTCTTTCCTTTCTTACTGTGATTCTTTGATTTACTAAAGAGAAAAACACTATTGTATGACCTTTTTGATCCCTTGATTGGTGTAAATCGCCTACAGTTTGCTAAGAACGTCCCCACCAATTTGTCCAATTTAAAGTTTACGATTTCGGATTTTAGTTGTCAATTTCAAAGTTCAATTCTGCACTAATTGAGGGGCATCGCCTTTCTTTGACCTATATTCCTTTTCTATATTAATTCTTCTGTAACATGATATGTGCATGGAGTTTTTATTTATTAACAATTATATATAAAATTTTTTATGTAAAATGTATTGTGTGCATGTATTTTATGTCCTAAGCATTTTTTTGTGCCAATATAAAGATCTATACAGATGGGTCGTGGAAAAATGAACATGAAATTCATAACGAAGGAGAAGATTCGTGTCTCAACCTACCAAAAGCGAAAAAAGGGTTTGATAAAGAAGGCTCACGAATTCTCCATTCTTTGCGGTGTTGAGACGTGCGTAATTATTTACGGGCCCCAATTGAAGGATGGCCCTGCTAAGCTTGAGATTTGGCCTTCAGATCCTGCTAAAGTCATGCATGTCATCAACAAATACAAGGGAAAGCCTTTGGATGTACGTGAAAGGAAATGCTTTAACGTGTTTGATTTCTTTGCAATTCGCCAAAAGAAGCTTGATGATGAGATTTGTAAATTGCGTAAAGCTAATATAGATGCCAAGTTTTCTACATGGGATGATCGTATCAACAACTTCTCGATCAACCAAATTTGGGCACTTCTTGCTAGGTTTGATTCAAACCTGGAAGCTGCATCCAAGAAGATCAAGATGATAAAGGGAAACCATCAGTGTCTGATTGAAGATTCAAAATCAGGGATATTGACTGGTCCTAGTACACAAGCAAGACTTAATCATTCTAATCAAGCTCGACCCTGCTTGTTTCAAAAGAATTTGGACTTAGAAGTCACAAGCCGGCAACAACCTATGTCAGGACTAAAACCATTTGACATGAATATTGTGCCTTCCTTTTACCCTTTTGTTTCTGGTGAGGCTCTCCAAATGCAGCCCTTCAATGTAAATCCTATCGATAATTCGATGATGCTGTCCACAAACGGTTCGGATTTCACTCAAGTGGATGGGGAGTCTAGTAGCAGCATAACTTACAGTTCACTTTCACCCCAAGCTTGTTATGATCCATCAGCTTCAATGCTGGACAATGTGATGTTCAATAACCCTTGGGGAGTCCCGATTTGCTTCTACGGTCCGTTTATGCAGGCAATGACACCCTTTGGGCAGTCTGCAATGCCAAGCTTTCCTTTTCAGTATGGGGAAATCTATCGTGACGCCGATGATCAGTGCGGATCAAAGAGCAAGAAACCAAAGTTTTAGAAAGTAAGGAGTTTTGGTAATTATTTTAAAGATCGCTGAAAACTCGTGAATTTAGGCTTGATTTGACCTTTTTCCTTTGATTCTTAGCTATTTTCTTGTTGTACCTAAGATTCTTGCTTAATTTAAGGTTTCAGTTTTAATTTTACATGCAGTATGATCAGTTTGGGATGTTATATACATGTCTGCTTGCATCGACAAAAAAACATAATGATTTCCCATATCGGCAACACTTATAGCATGTTTGGTTCACTGAAAAGAATAGAATAGGAATAGAATAGTCATTCTAAAAGAATAGAATAGAGAAATAATAATTATTATGTAAATTGGTTATGGGAATGTAATAGAATAGAAATTGCTATTATTACTTATTCTATTATTTGGTTGGCAGGAATAATTTTAAGAATGGTTAAAGAATAATAGGTAAATGACATAAATACCCTTTATTAAAATTTAAAGATTTTTTAATTAAAAACAAAAAAAGTATGATGAGAAATAAATACTCTTTATTAAAATTAAAGAATTTATTTTGTTAAAAGATAAAAATATTTTGAGCAATAAAATCAAAATAACTTTTACTATAATTAAATAATATTTTCATCAAAATACAAACATATTTTTATTATAATTTAATAATATTTTGTATTAGAAGATAATTAAACCTTTTATTATAATTAAATAATATTTAATATTAAAAGATAAAATATATTCTTCATTAAATTTAAATAATACTAA
>NC_030850.1:6579649-6586241 GCF_000208745.1 Theobroma cacao
CACGTCACGACATATAGTTTTTAATATCTGTTATTGTTTTTCATATTGTCTCTATACACAAGTGACTGAGAATTTCTTTTAAAGGATTGGCCCTCTCGAAGTACACTTGGCCATCTAGTCTTATTTTATTCATCCAATTTACATGATTACACGAAAAAATTGTGAAGATAAGTAATTGAATACGAGAATATATAGTGTTATCAGCAGAAACTTGATAAACAAGACTCTTATCTCATTGACAAAATATGGTTGAAGGTGCAGGAAATATTTTGGGAATGGTATTTTGATTCATTCCATGAAAAGAATTACAAGAAAGTTTATAAATATGTACAGGCCACAAAAGAGAAAAAGACAAAGAGCTGTAACTAATCTACCTGTTAACTAACATAAAGCTATTAAAAGAAATTAATTACATCTTTTTTATATAATTGAAATGGTGTAGTATAGACCCCTTTCTATACTTCAGCTTCTAATGATATGGTGCGTTTCTTCAACTTTTATTCCTCTTCTGCTATTTACAAGTAGCAGCTTCCTAGGTAGCAATTTTGTTGCCTTTATTCCTCTACTACATTTGAATCTTTCACAATCAATATTTCTGGTTAATACTCCCCCTCAAAAGGAAGCATGAACATTGTGAATGTTCATCTTGCACAATAATCTCTGAAATTGACCAGGTTGCAAAGTTTTTGTAAATGTATCAACAACCTGCAAATTTGTTGGAAGATAAGCAGGTTCTATTATACCATTCATAACCTTTTTTCGGATGAAGTGACAGTCAATTTTAATATGTTTTGTCCTTTCATGGAAGATTGGATTCTTGCGGATATGTATTGATGACTAATTGTTACAATAAAGCTTTACTGCATCCTAGTGGTCAATCTCAAAGTTAGCTAACAGATATTTAATCCAAAGAATCTCACAGCAAGTGGATGCCATGGATCTATACTCTACCTCAGTTAAACTCCAAGCCACAACTTGTTGTTTTTTGGATTTTCAACTCACTAGTGATTCTCCAATGAATGTGCAATAGCCAGTAATGGATTTTTTAGTGTCAGGACACCCTACCTAGTCGCTTTCACAGTATGCTGTGATTTTCAAGTTTGAGTCTGCTTTCATCAAGATTCCTTGACCTGGTGTTCTTTTAAGGTACTTTAATACTTTGCATGCTGCCTTGTAATACTCATTTGCTGGTTTATCCATGAATTGAGCTAATGTTTGTACTGCATATGAGATATCAAGTCTGGTGAATGTAAGATAAAGGAGTTTTCCAATCAGTTGTCTATATCTTATAGGATCTGTTGTTTCTTTTTCTGTGTTTGCCTTGTTTAACTTAGTGTTGTAATCAATAAGTGTTGATGCAAGCTTAGCCTCAAGCATGCCATATTCTTCTAGCAAGTCGAGAGCATACTTTCTCTGACATATTTAGATGCCTTGTGGTGATCTAGCCACTTCAAGTCTTAGGAAGTATTTGACAACTCCAAGGTGCTTGAGTTTGAATTGTGAACTAAGATGATTTTTTATTGTTGCCACTGCTTGAACTTATGTGCTTCCAATTAGTATATCATCAACATAAGTCAACAAAGCTGTGAATTCACCATCATTTGTACGCATAGTGAACAATGAGTAGTCTGACATTGACTGCTTGAAGCCATATTGAAGGATAGATGATGTGAGCTTGGCATTTGATTGCCTAGAAGCCTGTTTAAGTCTATATATGGACTTATGCAATCTACATACCAACTTGGAGTCATTAGGATACTCCCCCTTAACTGTATATCCTTGGGGTAAGTCCATATATACTTCTTCATGTAAATCTCCATGCAAAAATGCATTGTTAACATCTAACTGTGATAATGACCAATTGTTTACAACTGCTAAAGCCAAGAAAACTCTGACTGTTGACTGTTTAGCCAAAGGATTAAAGGTCTCTGTATAGTCAAAACCAGCAACTTAACTAAAACCTTTTGCAACAAGTCTTGCTTTGAACCTTTCTACTTTTCCTTTAACATTCAGCTTAGTTTATACACCTATTTGCAACCCACAGAATGATGTTTAGCTAGCAATGGTACTATGCTCTAAGTACCATTGTCTTCTAAAGCTTACAGTTCAACTACCATTGCATCTCTCCAATATGAATGAGTCATAGCTTGATGGTAAGTTTTAGGTTCTTAGATTTTTTACAATGAGATTGTAAATGCTTTGTGAGCAGGTGATAGATTATGAGCTGAGACATAATTGGTTATTGGATGTTTAGTGATAGTATTAGTGTATGAAGGCAAATCAATTTGGTAGGCTTCCAAGTATTTTGGTAGGTTTCTTACTCTTGAACTTCTCCTAACTTGTTGATCTGAATCAGTATATTGAACTATTTCTGTTTGTTTAGTACTGTCACTAATAGGCAGATTACTAGAAAAAGGTAAATTATGGGATATATAATCATTTTTTGATGTGGTAGGTTGTTTTAGGTCTAATAAGGGTTCATCCAAGTGTGTTTCAACTTGGTCATGGTCAAGGGATTGAAAATTTGTGCAATTAGGCTCAGAAATGTGGAAAGGAGTGGCATGCACACCAAGTGTTTGATCAAATGTAAAGTCTTGGTTGGTATGCTTTAAAGAATGAAATGGAAAAATGTCCTCATGAAAAACAACATCCCTAGATGTTAGTATTCTTTGTGCTTGAAGATCATACAATTTTGTGTCTTTTCATATGGCTCGAATATCTTATAAAAATGCATTTACTAGCCCTGCTATCAAATTTCTTTCTATGCTGTGTTTATGTGGATGTAAAACACAAATAGCCAAATACTTTGAAATAGTCATATGAACGAAGTTTCTGAAACAACATTTCATATGGTGATTTGTTTTGCAGGACTCTAGTTAGCACTCTATTTATGATGTTAATGGCTATGAACACAGCATATCCCCAAAAACTTAATGGAACATTTAACTAGTGTCTTAGAGCTCTTGCTACAGCTAGAATATGTTGGTGTTTTCTCTCCATTACACCATTCTGTTGTGGGGTACCTGTGCAGGATAGTTGATATATGATACCATTTCAGCATAAAAATTGGCAAGGTTAAACTCTCTGCCATTATCTGTTCTTAAACACTTTATAAAGCTATTAACTTGCCTTTAAACCAAGTTGTTGAAAGCATACACAATGGTTGGCACATTAAACTTACTTTTCATTAAATAAATCCATGTAAAACGAGTGAAATCATCTACAATAGTTAAAAAATACCTATGACTATTTATTGTTAGAACTTCATATAGACCCCATATGTCCATATGTATCAACTCAAAGGCAGTTTTTGAACTCTGTACATGAATTGGAAATGGCAACTTCTTCTACTTTGCAATTGGACAAGTTTCACATAGTAAATCACTTGAACAACCAATTTTAGGAAAAGCTTTCTATAATACATTGATTCTTTCTACTAAGGCATGCCCTAGTCCAAAATGCCACAAATCAAAGTCTCTGTATTTTGTCTTAAAGGAATTGACAAAAAAGATAAAAAGATTCTTAGCTAATTTTTTAAAAGAAAATTGAGAAAAATCTTGTTCAATGCTGCTATCCTGCATCATGTATAAACTTGAAAATGCTCTAGCAACCCCAATCACTATCCAAGATGGAAGGTCCTGGATAACACAATACTCATCAATGAAAAAGACAAATTTTCTTTGACTTGGTTAACTCTCCAACTGATATAAGATTGAACTTAAAATAAGGTACACACAAGACATTTTTTAGCACCAATAAAGATGATAATCTGATTGTTCCTATATGTCAAACAGGGACTTTGCCATTATTTGGTAAATGCACAAAATAATTATTAATTGATCTAGCTGAAATGAACCTATTTAAAGAATGACAAATGTGATCAGTGGTTCCAAAATCCATTATCTAGGTATCTTGTTTAAACATGGAAACATTAACTTGACTGAAATTATATGGCATGTTATTTGAAGTACTAAAACACAAGTGGTTTAAAATAGTACTTGCAAAAGCTGACTTAACTAGGGATGGTCTGTTTTTGTGGCTATTTTGTGAAGGGTTCTTACCATCTGTGCATATGATTCCATTCTCATTTAAGAGTTTAAATAGCTTGCTGACCTATTGTTTGATGACATTTAATTGGGACATATAGCCATTGTTAGTTGATTCATCATCCTAATTTAGTTGCACATCTGCACATTGGTCCTCATTTATGTGAGTGACACTGTTAGCTACTGATCTCCCTTTCTTATAGTTTGTTTTGGTCTCAGTGAACTTGAAGTCCTCTGGAAACCCAACCAATCTGTAGCACTTCTCTTTTATATGGTCTTTTTTTCCACAGTGAGAGCACATTAGGTCTTTCTTAAGTTTTTTTTTTCATCAGTGGAGATTAACATAGCTGATGACTGCAATGCAGGTTGTGTTTGGAACAACAAGTTTCTTTGAGCTTCTTCACTCAACACCAGACTGTATACTTTGTCTAGTGCTATTATAGGGTTTATCAATATTATCTGAGACCTAACAGCTGAAAAGGAATCATTTAATTCATTAAGAAACCTAAAGACCATATCCTTTTGATATTAGTCAAAGTATTTTTGAAACATTTTTTACTACACTTGCCATAAACATAGTGAGGTAAAGGTCTGTAGTTTCTTAATTCCTCCCAAATCCCCTTAAGTTCAATGAAGTATGCATCAACTGCTCTGGTTCCTTAAGTGACATTACCTAAGGTATATTGCAGATTACATACTCTGGTGTCATTAGGCTGTGCAAAGCTCTGTTTCAAAGTGTTCCAAATATCCATGGCAGAGTCCATATAAAAATTGGTTGATGCAATCAGAAGAGTGATGGAATCAAGGAACCATGCAACTATGAGGTTGTTGCATCGTATCCATGATGGATATAAAGGGTCCATTGCTTTAGGTTTTGAAATAGATCCATTTATAAACCCCATTTTGTTTTTGATGGATAAGGCAAGAATAAACAATCAGCTACATGCCAAATAGTTATTTGTGGTGAACTTAGGGTTGATGGTGATTGAACCAGGGTGATCAGTATGGTGAAAGTAATAAGGAGATTGAGGGTCTCTAATGGCTAAAATCTAAGTAAGTGTTTGTAATGGGGTATGGGTTGAAGTTTAAGATCCCTGTGATCTCGATTCACTTGTTTCAAACATGATCGAGATCAAAACTAAAAGATCAAATAGAAATAATAAAAGATTGAAAAACCAAAGAAAGATTCTAATGAATAGCAACGTTACTAGTGATGATGGAAAAAGCATAAAAGATCACATAATTTTAGCTGCTATCATTTTCGAGAGGAGTTGATCTTTTCAGGTATCATTTAACTTGCTCTGATATCATGACAAAATATGGTTGAAAGTGCATGGAATATTTTAGAGAATGGTATTTTGATTCATTCCATGAAAAGAATTATAAGAAAGTTTGTAAATATATACAGGTTACAAAAGAGGAAAAAGACAAAGAGCTGTAACTAATCTACCTGTTAACTAACATAACCGCTATTAAAAGAAATTAATTACATCTTTTTGGTATTATTGAAACGGTGTAGTATAGACCCCTGTCTTTACTGTCTTCATCTTTTAATGATACGGTGCATTTCTTCAACCCTTATTCCTCCTCTGCTATTTACAAGTAGCAACTTCTTAGGTAGCAATTATGCTGCTTTATTCCTCTGCTACATTTGAATCTTTCACAATCAATATTTCTGGTTAATACTCATAGATTTTGCTGCTGCAGATAATATCGTAACGTGCGGGTTCGAGAACCCGACCGTTAGACGTCGGTGAAAATAAAATGGTTTAGGAGTCGCCACCAATCTTTTTTATCTAGGTGTGATTGGTCACCTATTAACCCGATTCTAATCACGAAGTTCTAAATTAATTTTAGGTCCGTCGAAAGAACGAGAATTGATCCACGTCTTTTAGAGATGGGTTCGGGAGTGCGGTTAAACACGAAGAAGGGTTAGCACCTCCATGGCGCCCGTCCATGAATGGTACCATTTAATCTTAAGTTATCCTATTATAGCCTACTTTTGATTTAATCCTTGCTTATTAACTAATTTTTTTTTAAATTGGCTGATTGAGTTTTTTTATTTTATTTGGTTTTACGTATGCACATGATGCAAGCGTAAAATGATGTCATGACTTGTTTATTTTAAATAATGAATTTTTTTGTTTTCTATTTAGATCCATATCCTTTAATTAACGTTGTTGATTAATATTTTACTTGATTATATAACTTATCAAATAAACAATTAATTAATTTTTTAAACGATTAAATTAACTTTATTTAGTAATATTTATTTAAGCTAATTAACTAATTTAAGTTCGGATGCAATATTGTGTAAATTTATTTTTTTAACAACGACTATTTGACTTAATGGGTATTGGAGTTTAGAGTTTGGATTTATCCCGACGCTTCGGTGAAAATCCGTCTCAAACTCACCCCAAAAATCCACTTAAAAGAAGCAACTCTTTACCTTTTTTAGGTGGAGTTTATCAAACAATCATCTCATTTTTCTTATAATTTTTATATTTGTATCATGTTGTTGTTTTTTTGTTTTATATATATATATA
>NC_030850.1:6586714-6637692 GCF_000208745.1 Theobroma cacao
CTCCATTCTTTATTTAAAAATAAAAGAGTTTTCTAGACAAATTCATATACATACGCATATATATATAAATTATATGTATATATATATGTATAACTTTTCCTAATATGGTTTAAATTATAACAATAAAAATGAAAATGCATTTTATTTAACAAAAATAGGCAAGACACAAAATCAATTAAAACCAGAGAGGAAGGTTACTTTTCTAGGCTCAGATTAGCCCAATTCAATAACCCACAGAACGCCCAAAACTGCTGTGCCGAATCTGCTTCCTGAGGTCCACAAAACTGAGCCCAAAACGTACCGTTTTGGGTATTTGTTTGGCAGCTTTTA
Source organism: Theobroma cacao (assembly GCF_000208745.1). Taxonomy (NCBI): domain Eukaryota; kingdom Viridiplantae; phylum Streptophyta; class Magnoliopsida; order Malvales; family Malvaceae; genus Theobroma; species Theobroma cacao. Next base: position 6,587,045 of record NC_030850.1, read on the forward strand.
ATCTACCAAAACAACGTCGTTTTGATCTTAAACCTAAGTAATTAGACCTTCATTTTCCCTTCTCTTCTCATTTTCTACCTTCTTTTTCTCTCTCTAGCCGCACCTTCTCTAACTTCTCTCTAAATTTTTCCCTCTCTTTCTCCTTATTCTCTCCCTTACGCCGACGGCTTGCCTTTAACCGGCGACTTGCCTTTAACCGGAAGCCCAGGTGTTCCTCCCTTCTCTACCAGCGTTGATCTGACCTTACCCACTAGCTTCAACAGCCTCCGTCGGTCGACTTCCCAAGACCAAATACCCCCTCTCTACCGGCGTCGATCTGACCTTACCCACTAGCTTCAACAGCCTCCGTCGGTCGGCTTCCCAAGACCAAATAGCCCCTTATTTACCGGCCCCAAATTACCAGCTCCTCCTCAAAAAGAAACAAACTAAAGAACCCTAGTTATCCACAGCTTCTCCCATTTTCATTTCTTTTTCCTGTAATTTTATTTTTTTATTTTTTCTTTTTTGATTGTGGATTTCTGTTGCTGGTAGTTTAGGATTTTTTGATGGCTTATTTGTGGTATTGGTTGCTCGAATCTATTTTTTTTTTTTGACAGATTGGTCTTCTTTTTTTTTGTTCATGAATCTAGGTTTCAAAATCTTTTTTTTTTTCGGGTCCTCTGGATCGGTTTGAAACCCCCCTTTTAAGAACTGGATTGTCCAAAAATTTGGACAATCTAGAGGTGAAATCATGCTCTTCTGAGCATAAGGCTCTGGCAAACAAGGAGGGTTGGTAGCCGGAGGTGACCACTCCTCCCCAAATCCGGCTACCTTTCAGGGGCATTAATGCCCTGTAATGATGAACTAGAGGAGGGGCTGAGCACACGCTCAGTCCCTTCCTGTTCATTCATCATTTTTTTTATTTTTTTTATTTTTATTTGTTTCTTATTAATTTTTTATTTTTAAGTTCTTTTTATTTTTTATTTTATTTTTTTTTTGTAAGTAGGTGTCTACATATAACAGGACCTCTCAAGCTCAATTGATTAAACATGAACTAAATAGAGTGGAGACCGAAGAGAATGGCCTGAGTACAATTGCAACTTGATCTTACAAAAATCAAAAGAAGTAGCCGATGTTTACAAGCAACCTTCTCCCTTATAAAATGGAAATCAATCTCAACATGTTTGTTTAAGCACCTGTTAGCTTTTTCTTCGGTTTTTTAGTAATGCACTGGTGCTTATAGCTGCTAGAAATTCATAATTTTATCATAGTAGCATACGGTAGCAAAACAGAGTTCTGGTGCAGTACAGAAACTATGCTCATATATTCAATCTAAAAATCCCATATGTCCATATGAACAAGTAGAGAATATCAAAGACAAACTCAGATTATAAGAAAAAAAAATATTTCAGAACAATAGAAACAAGTCCACTCAAAAGCCGCCTAAACCAAGTGAATTGCTTGATTTCCACAACAATCTCTCCAGCAGCCTAACCTCATATCAGTCCTTTTCATTCTTCCTTTATCACACTTAATTCGATATTATTGTTGAAACTTCACTTTGCTAATTGTGTCTTCTCTTCCTTACCGTCAGCTGATGTTTCCTTGTTTTGTGTCTAGGACACATGCGCTGCTGCTGCTGGCTCAGTTGCTGGCGCGGCTTCAATTGATTGTTCTGTTTCAATCTTTCCAGGAGCTACAACAGATTCTGGACTGGAGGTTTCTTCAACTGGGTTCACAGGTTTCGCGGTCTCCAAATCCATAGCCACAGAGGCCTCTTTAAGTTTCTCAGTCTCTGATGATGCTTGTTTCACTGGCTCCACCGATTCTAGTTCCACAGGCTCCACCGATTCTGTTTGCACAGGCTCCACTGATTCTTGTTTCACTGGCTCCACTGGTTCTTGTTTCACGGGCTCCACTGATTCTTGTTGCACTAGTTCCGGTGATACTTGTTCCGCTACCTCTGATGGTGAGTCATCACTCTCAGCTGAACCCTTCTTTTCATTCTGCAAATAATACAAGTTAAACTATATTAAAAAAACAAAAGAAACTGCAGTTGCTAAAGCCTATCAAATAAAATTCGTTTAATGATGCCAAATGATGCAGCATTTTCATCTAGTAATCCATGAATGAACCATTGGAGAAGTTGCAGTAAATTTCCTTAATCACACAAATAAAGTGCTGAAGAGTAAAATAATCCTCCTTATTATTGCTTTGAAATATTGTTCAACCAATCCTAAAAGTTGACTAAGTTCCCATTGGTCATTCTCTTTGACAGAACATTAATCCTCCCAATACGATGAAACCATTTTCATCAGCCCTAATAGCAGAACCACTTGAATTCTTCTTTGCATATATTTGTTGGAAAAATTTGAACCGCTAGTTTGCCGAAAATAAAATCACCTAATTTCTTATATTTGTCATGCTTTGGAGTTAGGATCCACAGTGCAACATTACTGAGAAGAAAACAAACACAGGGAATCAAGGATGCACAGTGATGAAGCTTTACAGATAAGAATGTCTAGAAAGAGTTTCAGATACATTCCACAATGACAGAAAACTAAAGCACCTATAACTTCATCAATACGTTTAGATTAAGTAGATTATCCAAATGAACAGAACAAACCAGTACAGGAGGTCCTTAATGGATCGGTGTATCCCCTAAACCATCAATTTAAGGCATTTACATGGTTGCCCACCACCAAATATGCTGCTCAATACTAGTTTCCAATTCCCTCATGGTATAATTTTATGAAAACATTCATTTATTACAGATCTTGGATCAAAAACAATATATTTAACACAAGCAGTTTAAAACATTTTTCAGTTTTCATAGTGTCAAGAATTTAAATGTACCCTTGTAATTTGAAATCAATGCAAAGAACCGATGCCTGAAATTCACTGATGCATCATGATGGAACTACAGAAAACCTTTTGTGCAAAACTCATCTTTCTCTTGCAGTCATAATTCATATTTCTGTATAGGAAAATTAATCAAACCCCTCTTGCACGCGCAGATGGGGACATGAAGATGCGGAAAGATACAAAGGGCAAAGGATGCCACTATTCTACCCCCTATAGAAAACATTGAAACAACCACATAATGATGCAAAAAACAAAGAGGAAACAAACATTTGGTAGGTCCATAAGTCAAAACAGGTTTATTTCTGATAAAACCGAGACTTGATGGATTGGATTGAATGGTAAGGATATTATTATACTGATTCTCCAGTTCAAAGTACCTGGCGTCCATCAACTTTGGTGCTATAAGAGGTGGCCAAAAGTTTACATTGTAAAATTCACCACGACGTGTTAGGAATAGTAAATGATTGATACAGACAGGATATCAGGCAAGCAAAAAGACAAGGGGCCAATTAAAATATAACTAGACTATTGAATCTTGATATTCAATACACCAAATCAACAGGAGCTATGCGAGGAATTGTTTTTATCTTCTTTTTGAATCTTACCTTTACTCACCAACCGAAGGGTACAAAACCAGTTATAATTCAATGAAAGAGCCAGGATAAAGATGCCGTTAAACAACCAACATATTGAAAGGACAGATATGACCGTATTCGGATGAATGATCCCATCATCCAGCTTTAACGAAATCACATCAATCAATAATCAAAATGCATAGAAACATCAAGGCAATTAACATATGCTTCACAATTAATAACGACCCTGGAATCAAAAGATCAAGAATTCCATGTTCAAAATTTTGTACAATACTAGCCATTGGATTTTGTATAAAATGCAGTTTCTTTGATATCAAAAATGGCATTTTAGTCATGAACAGTTACCTTTATTGCACCCAAAGCCAATACAACCTTTGCTAACAAAAGTAATCATCTTTAAATGCCAATAAAGATTAAACCCTTTCTTCAAATTTTAGCATAAAAATTCTTTAATAGAAACAGATACCTCTTTGAACAAGTTGCTAAGAGATCGTCGCTTGTTTGCTTGATCATCGACCTTGTCATCATCAGCAACATTCTCAGCCTCACCAACGCCCTTGGCGTTAACAGCCTCGTTAGCATGATCATCTTCCACCTTCTTTTCACCTTGAGCAACAACATCAGCAGCCTCCTTTGCTTCAGGAACCGCAGGAATAGGCTCTTTCGTCGGCTCAGGAGGAGGTACCGGAGCCGGGACCTCCCCTTCGTCACCCTTCAAAACCTTAGGCTTAGTAGCGCAACCTCCCATGTTTTCCTGATCAGCTTTCAAAAACCAAAGAGCCTATTCTAAAAACGTTCTTCTTTAATGCTGTTTCTTTCTCTTTTTTTCACCTGTTTTGGGTGAGTGAGAGGAAGATTGAAGAAGAGAGACAGAGAAGATTTAGGAGATTTATAGGGAAAAGAAAGGAAGTTTTTAAGGTTTGTTGGCTTCCGACAAAAGTTCTGCGGTAAAGAAAGAATGCAAAGGGACAGAAAATAGACAAACCGACAACGGAAACAGATTGAAAGATTTTATTAACGTTCCAACAAATCGTTTCTATATCTATTAAGTATTACATAGAGAATAATAATAACAGGTGTCTCAAGCTGTAAAGCTTTTGATGACTCCAATTTGTTGTGGCGTTGATTAAGATAAAATGATTTTGGTTTTCTTGACTAAAAGCTTATCAAATTTTGGAATAGGAACCGGAACAGATGGTGGGGTTCTTTTATTTTTTCTTTTTTATTATTTTTTTGTGGACCATGGAAGACTTTGAGGAGCTGGCTCTTTGTTCAGTCATGGATGGGGGTGTAATGCGTAGGGAGAATGGACCATGGCATGCAATGGAAATGGGTTGTAAAAGAGCCAGGTGGGGTTCTGTATTCTCTGTCAAGTTTTTTACATGTTTATATTCCATGTGTGTTTGGACTCCTCTGTCCTGGAAAAATATGGAACACATTGGAATAGTTATTCTACCATGACAAGCGACAACATGATTCAATTAACGGTCAGTTACATGTTACTTGATGTAAACCATAAAAATAACAGAGAATTAAAAAGATTTATACAATGACTGATCAATTATATACATTTAGCTTAACCATTAAAAGAATATGAAAAGGCATGATAGGATACCGATGCAGTTTGATCACTTTTCGTGGTACCGGCTAGGACTGCAGTTTTGAGCCATCTAGAAACAATCCAAGTGGCAGAATTATGCTTAAAAAACAGATACAATTCCCAAGCTAAAATTTAAAACTAAAGACAGTTCCAGCATTAGGGGAAGCCACGTTTCAGGATTGCCAAATCCATGATTCGGGATATGAATGAAATGATAACAATGAGGAAATGAAAGAAAACAGAGAGCCAGAATCTAAACAGAGTTGTCTTTGTTTCCAGGGCGGCGGAATATGCTTCAATGATAATTCCTTTATTCAAGGATATTCATAAAGGCAATTAAGTAAGGATATTCAAGGGTGGTGTGCCTATAATTACATCGTGTTGGTCATAACTCCACTCTCTCCGCCATGTCTATATCTGCTATCCATTAATTCAATCTACTCCCTAATGTCAAATTCATGGAGAGATTGTAAGGAAAGGGGTTGGCCCATGTTGCCATGTTGGAGCTACTTTGAATTCTATTTTATAAGATGTCTCTTCAAAATCAAAATTCTGAAGTCACTTAAATATTTATTATTCCTATAACTTTTTTTTTTCTCAAAAGAAATAGAATGTGATTAGGTTGATGATGAGAAATCTTGGTTGATTAGCTGTCTCAATCATTAGGCAGCTATGAAACTAAAAGTACTTATTAAGACAGTCATTGTACTTAATTTGCCCAACCTAAATGATAATAATTGAATATCTAAAAGTGTACAACATATAGCAATATATGATTATATTGTATTTATAGCTTGAAATGAGATTCAAAATATATGTGAGACTATGTTAATCACATTTGTGCCACACTAAAATTTAGCTTGTCATTTAGTTTCAATTGATCGTATGTTAATTAAGATTATTATTTTATATATTCATGAAGGTTAAATTAAATGAATATGGGGTGTATATATATATATATATATTCATATAAGTTTTATCTGATCAGTAAGTATCACCGTGATGGTAAATATACCCTCTCCTACGTTTTTTTTTCTCCCCAGTAATTCCCTATTTTACAAAAAGAATAAATGGTTTTTTTTAAATGACAAAATGTAAAAACTATTGATCATCCAAAGCAATGATAACTTCATATGCTCATGCTGGTCTGCTTGCCCCACGTACGGCATTATTATTTCAGTACCTCAACAACATTATGCCTCTCTTCCCATTTTTCTTTTTTCATCATCAAATCTGTAACATAACATATAAGAATTTGTCTTGTATTTGGTGTGTGTATTATCAATTATCATAGTCAAATCAAAACCCAATTTCTACTTGCTGGGCCTTTCACTTGGCGCTTCACTTATTCCTCTTCTAGGCTTCTCCGCCAGTGGCCCAGAAACAAGTAAGGTTTCCAACCCAAAATCCTTTACGTCGAAGTTTGAACACATGTTTCAGCTTCCGACTTCCGTCCAACAAGGGAAGGAGAAGAGACCATCTCGGTCTTTGTTCTCTTCCACCACCGCGAAAAGAGTTCACCTTATTCTCACTTTAAAATTTAAACCAATTCTTTTCACCACCAAAAAAAGGAAAAAAACCCAAAGCTTCTTCTGTCTAACAACAGCCTAATTGATTGGTTCTTCGAGTTTTGGAGACAGTTGGTTTTGTGTTGATTTCCTTGATTATGCAAATATCCAGATGGCGAAACGTGTTGGTACTCAAGAATTCATTGGTTCCAGCTTTCTTACCTTCAGAACCAACGGCTACTGTTGCAACAACCCATGTTGCTTCATTCCATTCAACGCCTGTTACCTGTGAAAAATGGAAGAACAAATGGAATTATGTGAGTTTGTTTCTATTTTTCCTTTTTTTTTATGCTTATATATGTTGAATGCTATGGGTGAGTTTTGGGGTTAGTTTGGATTTTTTTTTTTTTCAGTTGGGGGAACTGAATAGCTTTGGATAGCGTATTTGAAATTGCAAGTTCATGAATTTGTGAAAGAAGGATTGGTGTCATTTCTTCAATGAAAAAAAAAGAGAGTAAATCTTGTATGTTGAATGCTATGGGTGAGTTTGGGGATAGTTTGGATTTTTCTTTTTTTTAGTTGGGGAAGCTGAAAAGCTTTGGATAGTGTATTTGAAATTGCAAGCTCATGAATTTGTATAAGAAGGATTGATGTCATTTCTTCAATGAAAAAAAAAAGAGTAAATCTTGTTTTCTGAATGCTGTGTGATGCTAACATCAAAATTAAATAGATAATTGAGGTTCAATGTTTCATGCTTGATTTTATGTTATAAATCTCTGCTTGGTGGCACCTGAACATTTGTCTGAGTGGTTGATGCATGAATCTCTGTTCAAAGAGCAAATAAAAAAAAAAAAAAATTCTGCTTGGTTGTGTTTGATGGGTGCTACTGTTAAGATTATTATTTAGTGAAGAATACTACTTCAAATTGTCTTGTGAAAGATTCAGTTGACTAATCTTGTCAGCTGATGGAGCACATCACTTAACTGGTAGATGATTGTATATTCATAATGTTTAGTTTTTGCAATTTTCAACCTCATTCTCGATACTGCCTGTTCCTAGTCCTGAGAAAAGTAAGTTGTCTTTTATATGAATAGGTTTTCTACTGCTTTTCCTTTCTGGACCACCAGCAACTGCATAGTTGAGCCTTAGATTTTAGTAATGCATGAAAGTTTTGGTTTAGGAGTTAGGATAAAGTTGTACGTCTTGCCTTTGATGAGAAAGTTTGACAATTAACATTGTTTTTGCAGGATGAAAAACGAGCTCAACAACCCTCTAAGGTATGCAGTTTGAGGGCATCTATTTGTGAAATTGTTTGTACTGCTCTCTTAATTATCTTGTTCCTAGTATGTCAAATAGGCATATTTCAAGATTGGTAATTTTCTAATAACTGTTAGCAGACCACATTATCTGACATTGCAAATATTGAATGCAGACTTATGTAAGATATGCAGTACGTCAAAAGCGTGCTGATGCAAAGAGAGCTCTAAAAGACCTTCTCTTTAATACCGGTTCCTCAAATATTTCATTTCAGGTAAACTTTTCAGGACTCCTGTTTGATTTAGAACCCTTATCGTATTGAAGGTGTGGAGTCTCATCTTCCTGGTGCACTGTTTATTTTATACTCATGGCATGATTAAATTGTGATAAAATTCACTTTTGGTTGTTTATATGGTTTTATTCCAACTTCTATTTGCTTATTCTGATTTATTTAGGAGTTATCAATTATTTTGCAAACAATGGACCAATTATCTGCCCAGTGCTTTGGAGTTTTAATTGCAAGAGTCTGTCTATATGGTTTTATCAAAGTTTAATTTTGGTTATGCTGATTGTTTTAGAACTCTTTAAGTGTTCTATAAGCCAAATTGTAAATGTTTTGACATGTCAGTTATCAGATAGTGCCATCTCATGGTAAAAGGTTGATCCAAAGGACTACTTTATAGAGTGAGAGTCGGAGCACAGGGGTGTCTGCTTTTGAAATAATTAGATAGCAAGAACACCATAAGAAATAGCATTTATTAGTATTTATTATTTATATTCATTCATGTTTTCTAATCAAAGTTTTTTATCTTTGTTTTTGCTAATTTTTAATATTTAGGTATGTTAAACCATTAGAGTGAATAAAAACATATTTAATGAAAGGTTGTAGAGAATTACAATAGTACTTAAATTGTTGAAGAGACAAAAGCTCCTGTATATTGTTTCACAATATTGACTGATAATTTCCATTTTAGTTAATGATGCAAAGACCATTGAGAGGCAGGGTTCAAAATTTATGTACTCTATTTTCTCCGAGCTATAGATTCCATTCAGTCATGGTATTGTTTGCCAAGTGCTCTACCAGACCAAATGGGTTCTAGCTCTTTAATTTGCCAAAAAAATTCAGGGATAAAGACCAGTTTCCTAGTCAAGCTGCAGCATTAATGGATTTATAGGATTTCACACTCCCTGGGCAAATTATTTATTTAGTATAGGACCATTCTGAATTACCCCTCTCAAATGGAGCCAATACCGGATATTGATCTTGTAATTAAAAAGATCAATGCATGCAGCATGTTTACATTATAAAAAATCATAAGGACAAAGCAAGTTGGATTATTTCTTGTTCACTAATCATAGGTGTATGCCTTGGAATTAATTCTAATTTTTTCATTGTTTGCATTGTTGCTATTTACATGTAACATGAAATTGCAATTTTATCATTTCATACATAAAGTGTGCATCTAGGATCTGAGTATAGAAGCTTTGGATTTTAGTAAGGCCATTGAAAGAGTAAGGTTGCAATCTTTTTGTGATGGGTGATGTGATGACAAGTTGGATATCGTTTTCTTAAAAGCTAGTGGACTCTAGTGTATGTAAAGCCTGAATTTATTTATTTCCAAAGTAAACCATTGGTCTCAAGTGTATGGGACAATACCCTTATCCTGTTTATCCATTACATTGTATCAGAGATTTAGTTTACACAAAATTTGTTCCTGAAATTACAATAAACTTATGCATGCCTTTGGCTTCTAACTAGGATGACGATCCAATATGGAAATTTGATGGAACAGAAGGCCAGGATTCAGATGGCTCCAATAAGAAGTGGGGATCAAGGTTTCCTGGACGACGTGCTGGGAAATCTAATCACAAAAAAATAAAACGTGAGCTTCAACTTTCTTTTGTTATTCCGTTCCTCTTATTGTTTCTTTAAATGAAATTTAAAATAAATATTGCCGCCTTTATGCAATAGTTTCTGCTGAACTGGATTCCACAATTTGTCTTAAATTATGCTGAGTGTGGAATCTAAGATTTTTTCATAAAATAATTCTAAAATCTGATTAATTATTTCTGCTTAGTAATTATCTTGCTTTATTGGTCTAATCTTATGTTTCATCCGTCTATTTTTCTAAAACAATGAGTAATTATGTCAGACTACTGACTTGATTACCAAAGTAACTGAATCTTTGTTTGTAACAAGACAAAGGATGGAAAGGGTATTTGAATGTGGGACCTTGAGCCTCACACGGCAGGTTGTTTTAAAGTAGCATCTGATATCATTAGTGAAATGGCAAATAAATTTTCCTGTTATGCAACAGCCGCATGCCTATCAGTGGAAGAACTTTATTTTGTTAAATAAAATGTGGGCCTCGTCATAATATTGAAAAGCAATGAAATTCTGTTATATAGCTTAGGTAGCAAAAATAACCCTGCTTTTCTTTCCTTATTCATGAATATTGTATTTATCCATCATATGCATAAGAATTTAAGCAGAGATGACTTACTAAAGTCAGAACTATGATTTGTTATGAAATTTCTTGTTTTCTATATTTGTCATGGCAGCTTGTATTACCATTTCAGACACATTCAAAAAGAAAAATGTTATTCCATTTGTTTGCAACAATAATGCCTAGATATCGTCCAATATTAAAATACTCTTTGTTAAAGAGAAACCTCTGTGGTTATTCGACATTGTTATGATGTTTTCGTTAAAGATGTACCTTTAATAGCTTGTTATAAAGTGAGATATTAGAACCTAGCTAGCTAATCTTGTTTGTGAGGTGAAAACCAAGGCCACATTTGGATTATATAGGTGTGATAGTTTTTTGAGTGCTTGCACCCTCATGTGTGATTTGACAAACTGGATGTCTTCTTTTCTCACATGCATAGGAAGGTTTAGAAGAGAGAGTTTCTCTGAGGACTTTGATCATCCTGAGACAATCTTTCAAGCTACATTTGGGAACAAATGGTATACTTGGTCTTCTAGGGGGGAATCTTCTTTCCAAAATTCAGAATCTGGATATGAGTGGAGAGAAAAATCAGGCTGGACTAATCAAAGAAGAAAACAGTGGGAGACTATGAGTGAAACTGAGTCTGAGGATGAGTCATGTGCTGTAGGATCATGTTCTGATAGATCAATCCTTGGTCTGCCTCCAACTGGCCCCTTGAAAATTGAAGATGTTAAAAATGCGTAAGTACTTTGGTGCTTTCATTCAACTTGAATGTGAAGAGGCCTGTCATCTTGAAGATTGGACATATTCCAGCTTTTCCTTTGCTCCAATTCTTTTTATGTATCCTAAAATTATTAATATTTACCTTGCAGTTTCCGTTTATCAGCTTTAAAGTGGCATCCTGATAAGCATCAAGGTCCTTCACAGGTTAGTTAGAGTTTCCAAATTCCAATATTATTTTTATATTGTTGAATGGTGGCAGTTTTATGAATACTCTCCAATATTTCTGGGTCGTTAACGCATAACCCTCGCATAATATTGGCTTCTGGTCTAGACAAAAGTTCATGGATTTTTAGTTCCAGTTTATTAAATGTGTTGAGATTCTGTGTGTGTGTGTGTGTGTGTTTGTGTGTTCTTCTTTATTTGTTTCTTCTTTTTTTGGAGTCTTTTGAGGGGAAGCTGGGGGCAGGGATTCTATTTGGGGCAATCTTTAGATACTTGACTTAGTGGAACTGAGTTGTCATGGCATCTGTATTTTCTGTGATTTATTTCCCTTTTTTTATTTATTTAATTTTCGATTTGTGATAGTTACATGATGTGGATGCATGCATGCAGGCAATGGCCGAAGAGAAATTTAAGCTGTGTGTTGATGCATACAAATCATTGTGTAATGCTCTAGCCTGAGGTGGTTGTTTCATTCAAATGCTTACAGCTCCAAGTAGGTTGTCTTGGAGAATAGCTAGTATATTGAGTTATTCTTTTATCAATTTTTTGTCTTCTTCATAATTAATTGCCATCACCAAGTTGGCTTTTCTAGGATTTGATTATTTGGCCCAAAATATTGAGAATGGGCCACAAATTTATTTTTAAGAAGGGAACGGTGATTGTAAACTTCAAAAAAATAGAATAAAAACAAGGTGATCAGAAATCTTGATGATGATTTCTAACTCAAATTTCATGGAAATTATAAGAAAATATTTATGGTCGAAATTTAATTGTGTAACAAAGCATACATGCATATGATCACAAGGTTTTATGAACAAATAATGTGTTGAGTACTGGATGTGGGAGTTTGAACTTGTGTTGAGTACTGGATGATCATGAGATGTTTCTGCTTCATGTGCCTAATTCATGGTTTTTTTTTTTTTTTGGGTTTTCATTTCACGTGGGAATAGACTACGAAAATTTTTCCCACACAAGGTTTTTCCTTCAGTTATTTAAAATTAAAACTACATAATGATTTCATGTGAATTAATAACATAAACGTGGTTCATGGAAGAAAATCTCTAATTATGGGATTTTGTCAAAAAGCTTGTACAAACAAGTCTTTTCAAGAAATATTTTAGGTAAAGATAAATTTTTAGATTTTTTTTTCTTTTTGAGCAGTGGTAAGCTCTTAAATTTTATTAAAGCATTGAGATAATTTAGAAAGTGTTTTTCGATATGAAGATTTTATTTACACAGTGATAAAAATAAAAATAATAAGAATAAAATGTATAAAATTTAAAACCAAAAATCATCCTTATCAAATATTTAACACCTGATGACGGTCAATTTGAAGGAATAAACATGTCTTCTTGAATTCTCTTGTGGAGGATTTCGAAAACCCCTACTAGTGTGTTGGAAGGCATAAGAAAAGTCTTCAAAATTTAATGATGAATAAGACTTGAAAATATAAAATATAAATAATGATTAACAGAAATAAGAATAGAATTTATAAATAAAGTTAAAATAGGATAACAAATTATTAATTAGTATTGTTATTCAAACGAGTGTCGCGGAATGCTAATCTTTCCTTACACCTAATCAAACTCCCGAATTTGTTTTCATTAAGAATATCAACACTTCTCTTTTAAGTGACCAATCATATTTAAATAAAAAATATTGATGACAGCTCCAAACCTTACGTTAAGGTAGTTAAGTTCTCAAACTCACACGTTACAATAGTTTGACAACCCTATTAAGAATTGAACCCAAAATTTTTGAACCCTACAACAAAATTTAATAGAATATCATGAACTCTACCTCAATAAGGGAGGAGGTGAATATTGAATTTACAACTAAGAGTCTTCCTTCATCTATCAAGCATATCTTTTGAATTAAAAAAGTTGACCATGAAAGCTGTTCCAAAGTTGGTATTCAATTTAGCTATGCCGTTTGTGAATAGAACAATTAAAAGTGGGGCAAAATAGGTTGGTCCTGTAGGAGGGATTTACATACAAGCGGGATTTAATAAAGAAGACTACAACCTGACAGATGCGAAAGGACAGCAGCTAGGTCCCATTGAGGGATTTTCATATTTTGGATGAATATTGCGTGGGGTTGGAGCTTTCAACGGTAGCTTCCCTGCCATCATTTTTTACCCATATGTTTCCGGTAACTCTATTATAATCCTTAATTGCGTAAGATTGATGCTAAATGAATGGGTACTAGGCCGGATGAAAGAAAATTACTAGGCAACATCACCCTTCTACCACATTTGTGGACCCTCGTACTGCAATTCAAACCGTATTATTAATGGAAGTGAAAGTGAATGAAGCAAACAAAGTTGTACCAGTTTCGTTGAGCTTACGGGATAATTGTACTTTTTTATACTTACCTTGCCCATGAAACTGGCTTTGAAAGCAACTTTTTTGTACTTTCTTGTGACATTTTACTTTTTTTTCTTCTTTAATACAACATAGTTGATACTTTTAACACTCGATGGTGAAAAGTGAAAACAAGACCTGGCTTGCCTTTACACTTAACTATATTTCTCATGACATTAAACTATCTACCACCTCCAATATTTATGTTTTCCTTGCAAGGCCAATGGTTCTACGGAGGAAAGAAGCATTTCCTATGAAGCTTATTTGCTGGTAAAAAATACTAGTACTCCTGCAGAAAAGATGAAGCATGTGAAAATAAAGGAATCTTAGTCTCATGAAAGAAAAGCAGAAGAATGGACCATCTGCTCAAACAGACTAAACATGTCATGCATCAGTTACACTCTTCTCAGAAACCTAGTTAGCAGTCAAGGAGTAGGTTATATATGGACTTCTAGTTTTCAAATTTCAAATTCAAATATAATTAATAGTAATTTTCAGGTGCTAACTCTACTCCTGTAAGAAACCTAGCAATTTATACTGCATTATTTTGTCTCCTTGTCCGGAAACTAACCATCATCAGAAGTTGAAAAAGTAGATTTTCCCCTTTCCAACCTCACAACACACCCCAAAACATAAAGGAATGCTGGAACTAAAAAAACAATTAATCACAATAATACAGTACTAGTATATACAAAAGTATCCATAGAAAGCAACCCTACCTTCATCATTGCGAATTAGAACCTTTAGCAAAAGCATAATCAATTTTACAACCCTTGAAAAATGATACTAGTAGATGGAACTGAAAAGGAAAAATAAAAATGTAAATTACATAAAGAAAAAAGGAACATCAAAAGTAAGAATAATCAACATCAGTTTCAATTTTTTTTTTTTCTAATTTAAGAAGGAGCCCAATCAAGAATCCAAGGTATTCACATAAAGCAATCAGTTGTTCTTGTCATTAACATTCCTGCCTGTTTAAATGTTAAATTAACCCTAAAAATACTCAGTTAAAATAAATTTAAAAAAAAAATAGACCTTGATCAAAGATCACCCACCACCTAAAAACAAAGCAGAACAACAGATGAAGAGACCATGAAGGCATAGATCAAGATCAAGAAGCCAAAATGCAATGCCCAGTTCCTCTTGAACTTAGCAAAGTAGCTCTCGGGAGGCTCCTGGTAATGAATCTCAAACTCACCCTCTTCTCCAAACCCATCTACAAACTCGCCATTGTTGATCCTCAACTTCATTTCTCTCAGCTTCTCAGTAGCCAACCCGAGAGTCAGCTTGTGGCACCTCCTCTGGTACTTGAACCCATTGATGCACCTCAAGGTCTGAGCCACTGAGACATAGAAAATGAGATGGGACATCGAGAGAAGAGTGATGGGAGCCCAGCAATGGCGGCACTGCAGACGAGTAGACTGAGCCTGAGCCATGAAGACAAGCCCCAGGAAGATGAAGAAGAGCTGGAAAAGCTTGTGGAGCTCCTTCTTTTGGAGGTCTATAGCCCTCTTCTTTTCCAGGGTCTTCTCAAAGTGAAGTTGAATTATGGTGTTTAATGCTTGGAGAGCGGTTTCCTTTGGGATTGCTTGGTGGTGATGGTGGTGGTGAGTCTGATGATGTGTTGGCTCGTACTCTGCCATTGATGTGCCAAGAAAGAGAGAGATCAGAGTTGTTTGGGTTTGGTGAGTGAAGGCTGCTACTTACTTGCTTTGCAAAAGAGTCGCAGTTAGTTTATTGAAAAATGAGAGACTCGGATCTCAAGGAGAGTAAAACCTATTATAATCTGAGGGTGGAGAGAAGCCTGATCTTGTGGTGTGGATGTAACTGTAATGTAAACTTAGGGTCCTTCATTTATATATACTTGTGCATGGATTTCTAGGTTTTAGACCAAAGTTTTTTATTCATTCTAAGCAGTAGCTGTAAATAGAGGTAAAAGAGCAAAAGAATTTTTGAGCTCTACCATAAAACAAGCCATATCCACACCCAATTACCACCTTTAAATCTAGTGTTGTAATCATGAGTGAAGAATAACGGATATATTCACATGAATTCAATGGAATAACTCAGTGTTTATCAAAAGGAACAATAATTAATGTCAACTACTTATATCCTTTAACATATATAAAAATCAATTTCAACATAAATTTACACAATTATTATGTACCCAAGGTAAACAAATTTAAATTATGTGCATCACATATTCATTTAATCAAAAATAAAAAAAATGAATATGTTAATCTGTTTAGTTAAATAGGCATGTCACAAAAATAAAAAATGTTGATGGAAATCTTTTTTCCCACCATCCATGTGTTAAATAAAATAAAAATTCTAAAATTGGCATGAAGAGTACACTAATTGTGTGTTTGTCAAGTTGTCAAATTTTAACACTTATCTTGTTTTCATTAAAAGACAAACACCTGAAAAATCTTATCTAGGTTCTACCCTACCATATGATGTGAGGAACTTTGCTATAAATGCTATGAGCCAATGTCACTCTCCCCCTACAAATCTTGACTTGCTACTAGAACTCATCATAATATTTATAATTCATTTAAAAATGAAAATCTCTCCCTTTCTTTTTGTTTATTTATTTTTTGTATGTGAATTTGCCGTTAAGATAGGTGCAACACTGCAACTCCATAGCTTCAAAATGAAGTTTATGAATTGTTTATTTCTTTATTTCTTTTTATCTCTCCTGGTGTAAACTCCAAAGTAAAAAAGATAAAAGGGCGTGGTTCAGCCACGTGAAACATGGTCTTAAGCCCATAGACCAATCTTATCCCCTTGATTCAATCATCGTTAAGCCAGAGGGCCTGAGCCCACGGCTTCCAAGTTCAATGCTTTTGTCCATTTTTGTTTTGAAATTATTCTTAGCGGGTAAAATGTCGCTTCTTGTTGTTGACGCTGAAGTTAAACCTTCAACACCTAAGGCCCACAGCAAGAAGATAAGGCTTTGTCAAGGGAAGATTGGCGCCACTTATTTAGTGAACTGTGGACCCCTTTTTTTTACTTGACAGTGTCCTCCAAGGCAAAATAGTATTTTACACATTTGGTTACGCAACAGAAAAAAATAGAATAAGATAATTATTTTTTAAAATTTATATAAAGTAAAAAATAAATAAAATAATTATTATATAATTTGATATAACGAATAGAATATGGTAAGAATAATTATTATAATTTATTATAATATTTAGTAGATAAAAATAAGAAAAGAATAAAATATAAAAAGATAAAAATATTTTTTATTATATATATATGAGATTATTTATTTTTATTTTATATTATTTTAAAATATTCATATTTAATTTATAATTAAAATGTTATTATGATTTATTTATTTTTTAAATTTATTTTTAAAATATTAATAATTTATAATTAATTTAAAATATTAATAATTGATCATTTAAATATTAATATTATGTTTATAATTTAAATGATATTATGATTAAAATATTAACAATTTTAATCAATTTTTAAATTTAAAATATATTTTTATAATATATATTTAAAAATTTAAACTTTTTTCTTTTTATAATAACATTAATAATTGATCATTTAAATATTAATATTTTTTTTTATAATTTAATCATTAAGATTGTAAAATATGAATATTTTATTTATAATTTAACCATTAACATTTTAATATTTATTTTATTTATAGTTGAAATGTTATTATGATTAAAATATAAATAATTTTAATTAATTTTTAAAATTAAAATGTTATTTTTTATAATATATATTTAAAAACTTAAACTTTTTTATAATAATATTAATAATTGATAATTAAAAATATTAATATTTTATTTATAATTTAAATATTATTATGATTCAAATATTAAGAATTTTAATTAATTTTTAAATTTAAAATATTATTTTTTATAATATATAATATATAATTTTTCAAACTTATAAAAAACATTTTGATCTTTATCATTTTTTAAAGCTATTCATCGACTAAAGAATAGCTAATACCACAAGAGGTGTTGGTATTAGCTACTCCTTAGTTTTAACTTATCATGGGGAGTAGTCATTTTAAAAGAATGGTTACTCCTTGGATCATGTGGGAACCAAACAAAAGAACATTTGTTTCTTAAGAATAGAGGAGTCATTCTTCCAACCAAATATGCTAGTAGTAATAAATTAGAAAAAGTCTTAATTTTGCTTCTCATGTCTTAGTAGGGTTTTTTTGTTTAAAACATTACCTGCAAAGCAAGCATGTGATTAACATGGTGTACGGCAAGAGAAAATGAATTGGGAGGAAAAGATGAGTAGAAAACTTATTTTCCTTAATTAATAAGAAAACAAGGATAACGATAGCCACAAAGCGGGAGTTATTATATAATTGAAGACTAAATGCTCTTGTTTAACTAATCTAATCATTTTGTCCTCTCAATCTTTCTTTATTTTTATGTTCTCTAAATCAGATGGAGCATTGGTTGAATTCCAACATTTTACTATTTTATCATGAACAAGTATAACAAGCAATGCTAACATGGAAATTATATTTCACATATAATTATAAGCATTACTCAACCCACTGATGGAGTAGTACATATATATATATATATATATATGCTATTTAATGTCTTAAGAATCAAGTTATGGTATGCAAAGCCTCTATGATGAACCACATTCTAATATAGGATATTAAGTCAACAATTTAATTGACATAATGACACAACGGGGAGTGCAGAAATGCAACCTTTCCAAATCCCATTAAAGAAAATTGCATATAAAAAGAAGCCTTGGCAAAGTCTAAGCACAAGTGATGAACCCCAAAAGGAGATACTGTTTTAATTATACGCTAACAAAAATTTGGCTAAAAGGATATCATGTCTAAAGGTTTTTCTTTGCCCAATCATACCGATTGCAGGCGCACGGGTGATATCATTACCACTTTGTCATAAAGTGTAAACTGAGAGTGATACAAGCACAAACCAATCAACCAACCATTTCCCCCTTTTGCACAAATCTAAAGCCAAAAAAAAAAAGAAGGTATATTTGGAATAATATATATTACACACAGCCTCTCCTTATGCCACTCTCTCCCTCCGCCTCACATGTTTATTCAAACGAATGACCATATACACTTAAGGATGGATACCATTTACCCAGATGCCTCCCACGTTGTATCAAAGAAACTTCTCAAAGCTGAAATCTGCCCCCGTACAATCTATTATACAGACACGACACTATGGACCCTGACCCACTCGACAAAACTCAGGCACTCCCACTCTAGCTCTCAAAAGAGAGTTTCACCATTTGTCTCAAATCACCCAATAATTGCCATCGGAGAAGGATCATTAGCTACAATTTGATAAGCATCTCCTTCTTCCTCTTCAGCGTTTCCATTTTCTTCCTGATTCTGATCAGCATTCTCACTTTCACCATCCTCCGTCACTGATTCTTGATGCGGTCGTTCATCTGGGGCACTCATCATGTGCATCAAAAGTTCCTCAGGCTTTAATTCATAACCAGAATTAACTGAACCATCACCCCTTTTGGTTTTCTCCTTGTATAAAGCATCTAGTTGGTGAAAGTAAGGACATGTCTTCGAATCCTCGGGTCTTTTCTTGTTGCTTTCTTTTACCCTTTTAAAGTACTTGTTCATATTTTCCCATTTCTCTTTACACCTCTTTGCACTTCGATCGTAGCCAAGCTTTTTCATTGCTGTTGATATCTCCTCCCATAGAGGGCCTTTAGGTCCGTTGTCTTGATATTGCAAATCAAGATTAGCCCTCAGCCTTATCAAAGCCTCCACTTCATCTTTAGGCCATCGAGAAGAACTTAGGTGCATATAACTCTCACTACCATTGCTATTTTCTTGCCTCTCAACAACTTTCTCAACAGGGAATGGGGTTTCAGGCAATCGCACTGAGGTTGCTTGATCTGAAAACTTCTGTAGAAATGCGAGCACTGCAGCATCTTTAGCTGCTGCAATCGATCTCTCTTGCACCAATAGCTCACGCTCCCTCTTAATCCTATCCAACTCTTGCATCTTCCATGCTTCCTCTCTTGCCATCCTATCTTGTTCAGACTTCTCTATCGCCTCAATAAATTTCTTCTGCAAATTTTCTTGCTTCTCCATCACTTCCCTCATCAACCTCCCAAAAAACTCGGTCAATTTCCTCTTTTTCTTTCTCATCCCATCCGATTCCTTACCCGATGAAGAAGTAGTCGAGGCAGAGGTTTCATTGAAACTCAAAACCGGGTTTCGGATAGAACACGGAATAGCATCACGGATAACACTAAAGGGTTGCATTGAGGTATTAATGTGTCCAGTGGCAGGTGGAAGCAAGGAAGGATGATGATCCAATGCTTCTAATTGCTCGAAAAAACGATAATTCTTGCCATTCGATCTTCCAGATCGACCTTCTTTGGTTCTCCTATGGTACTTGTAGATGTTCTCAAACTTCTCCTTACATTTCTTGGCACTTCTGTTATATCCAAGCTCGGCCAATTTCCTGGTGAAACAATCCCATTGTTGCACCTCAAAATTAATTATTTTAACTTAAAAAATTATTGTAATAAACTTAAGTAACTAAAAATATTCAAAGATAACTAAGAATATTGAACCTGAAGAGTGAAATTAAAATAAAACACAAGAAAATAGTATAAAAAAAGTAAGCACTTTTTACTGATAAAAGTTTTTTACTACATTTCATAGCTCCACTGGTTCTTTCAAAACAGTATAATTAAACAAGAAGGAATTCAATACCCCCAAGTTAAAACACAATGAACCCATTATTTGAAAACCAAATGTTTCCCACATTTTCTGTTTAGAACCCAACATTTGCCTTTATTTTCCAGTTAATTTTCTCCGGGAAAGAAGCACCAAACAGAATTCAGAAGAAAAAAAAGAAATCCAAACCTGGAAACTTCTTCCCAGAGAGGAGCCTTGACACCAGAGTCTCTGAAAGCAACATCCATGTCAGACCTTATCTTCAATAAAGCCAAAGTCTCTTGTCTTGGCCAACGGTTCCCCGGAAAATTCCGTTCACTCTCTTCGTTTTTCACCGTAACTTCTTCTTCATTCTCTAAGCTGACGTTGTCGGCGACTGTATTATTTTCCGGGAAACCTGAATTTTCCATCATCTCACAAACACTTCAGTAGAATAGTTTACAGCCCCAAAGCAAAAAAATTGCGAAAATTTAAGTTGGTTTTTCTTGAAGATGTCGAAAAAGTAAATTTTTTTAGACTTTAGGAGATGGGTGTTTTTCCTTTTTTTTTTTTTTTTTTTTTTCTCTTTTTAAGGTAAAAATTGTTTCTCTCTTTTTTCCCTCAGAATTCTACCATTTGATTGGGTTAAGTAGGTAACAAAGAGATAGGCGATTTAGGGTTTCTTTAAAAAGATAAAGAGGGGTAGGAGGAGTTGTGATCAAGTGGGCCTCAAACCAAGCTGATATTTTTGACATGTCAACTGTTCATTGGTTTACCTGTCATGCGTGTCTTTGACTTTTTTGCAGCGTTTTGACCCAACTCATGATTTTGAATTTTGGGTCAAGATAAGTGGGCTTTCCAGCAATGAGCATGCAAGGATAAGTGGCCCTAAATATCTTGGGAGGCCATGGGTAAAATTGTAAATAAAAAAATTGGATCAAGATCATAGAAAATTCCCTTTTTTAAAGGGGTTGATTTAGGGTTAGAGTTTGGATAGAGCTGGAAACAGTCCTTGCGAAAGCAGCAAGAGCAATAGGTGTGTAGATAGAGACAAGTTGGTGTTTTGTCTTGGCAACCAAATTTGGTTAAATTTGCCAGCTTCACTTTTGCCCACTTTTTGGCCTTTTCAGTCTTCATTTCATATTTGCTTTTGGATTGCTTATGTGCAAAATGACTAAACTACTCTTTAGGTTTAGAAAAAGAAAAGAAGTTTTGGAAAATAATATTGAAGATGCTAAAGTTATGGTACTTGTTTCAACTTACAATCATTTAAACTCACTCATCCACACATACTTAGTTGGAATGAAATTATCATTACTTGTTCTTTGAGGGATACAATAACAATGTTCTATTTTTCATAATGGTTTAAAGGGTAAACTCAATTTACACACTTTGTGATTTTAATTTTTTTTACATGATATTTTTATGATTTTTCCCAATTACTAGCATGTAGCCCGTAAGCAGTTACACCATCGGTTTTGTTAAAAAAAAAAAAACTTACAAAATTACCTTTTAAATGTGAATAGATAAATTCTTATGAAAACAAAACTTATTCATATGGTGTTAATTGAATAAAAAATTATAAAATACTATATATAAAAAAGTTAAAACCATGAAAAATATAAATAGAGTTTATCTTATTATAATTTACAATCATATTTGCATTTGAAGGAACAAAATTAATGAAAATGAAATTTTTATTTTTATAAAAATTTAAACTTGGTCAGAGAAAGAAAATTTTATATAGAAAAAGAAGGCATTTATGCTTAAGTTAAGATATTGTTTTTTGTAGCAGTTAAAACTAATTCAGCAGATTTTATTGACTGCGGTAGAAAAACTTGACTTGGGAATAAAAAGGTCATTATTCTTGTAGTTATAGATTAAGATTCCAAGTCATAGTGATTATAAAAATAATGCAACCCGTCTTTGCCACATTGGTTGCAAACAAAATACATATTAAAGGCCAAAAGAAGGGTCGATAAAATTAGTCAATTCTCGCCAAAAGGTTAAATGGAAAAACAAAAACCACTTTCCGTCAATTGAATTTGTTCATGTGCCCACATGGCCAAACAACTTCCTTTCGGGTAAAGCAAGTGATAAAAATTAAACACATGCACGCATGCAGTTGGATTGGCAGAGGTCAGCATCGAGTGGTAAATAACAGATTTTTTTTTTTCCAAAATGGACCGACATAAATGTTGAGTTAGAGTATGAGTTGCTATTCGAAAAGAAATAACAAACAAGATGAATATTTGTTTATTTTGATAGTCTGGTTTGGACTTTTTCACTCCCAAAAGGGGGAAAAGATATTTATCAAAGTAGGAGTATAGAATTGGTTCACGTAATGTTTTGATTTTATGGACATCTTTTCATACTACCCAGCAGGCAAGCATTCATTCGTAAGAAGAATCTGATGCAAAAAGTCCAAGTTTTCAACCCCAAGGGAATGGTAGGATGAGAATTGAGTATGTGGTCTCCATCAAACCAACGCGGCTCATTTCCGTCCAGTTAATGCAGTTTTCTTTGAGTCCCTTGTCCCTTGCCTGCTTCCAATATCTTCACTTACTCATTTCATTACTGCTGTTTATTATTTATTACATTTAAGTTCACAAGTAACGTATGGCATTATTAGTTCATAGCTGGAACACTAGCCAATCGTGTCTTACTTGGGGTCAAACTTTGTATTTTCCCTCTTTGGATTACAACCAAGTTATTAAAGATTTCTTCTCTTCTAATTAATTAACCCATAAATCCAAGAGAAAACCAAGAACAAATCAAATTGCATTCTGGTTCTATTCAATTATCATCGAAGAGCTTGCTGATAATTAATGAAAGGCATGAGATATTGATCAAACAAAGTACAGGGGTATGGAAAAACAATGGAAGGAGAGTAATTAACTAATGATTGATTATTAGTAAAACATTTAATTAATGTCTCTTTAATTTTGGAGTTAACTATAATTGCAATTTAACTTTGAGTTGTGGACGGTTCACATGCATTGTATTTTACAAAGGGTTTAAAGGCAACATGACCCCACAATTTGTAGAGTTTTAATGAAATGGTACTCGAATTTTAATCATTTCAATTAATTTGGAGAGGGTCCCCCCCTCCTTTTCTTGTGCAATGTATCAACTTGATGCACAAAGTGGAAAGAAAAATGACTTATTATCACGTTAATTGTTATGTTACGTATGTATGTATATGTATATATGTGTATATATATATATATATCAAATAAATTGAAAATGGGCTTTTAGGAATGAATGGGCCTTGCGTAGAATATAGTCCATAAAGTCTACTCCACCCAAATCGAATCTTTCCCTTTTATATTATTCTTCATTAATACTCTGGTAAAAGGAATATTGGACTTTGGGCCTATATCCGTGCCTTGAAGTTGAACCCAGCCAACAAAGAGAGAAGCGGCGACGAAGAGGCACAGAGAAAGAGGAGATGGGAGTAACCAAGGAGCAAGTTGAATCGTCGTTGACTTCAAAATTGAAGCCGTCTCATCTGGTAACCTCACCTGTATTTCAGATTCTTCAGTTTTCATTCACGTTCATAAGCCTTTATCCAATCCAAGTTGGAAAATTTCAGCCTCTGGGTTCTATTTGCTTACCTGTTTTCAATTGGTTTTAGGTCTAAGTATGCAAAGTAAAGGCCTTTTCTTTCGTCCTTAATCATGTTTCGGGAAATACAATAATGCATTCGCACTTTGATTTTTGTTTTCAAATAAATTAATTATATTTTTGAAGAATTAAAAATCAAAAAGTTTTTTGAAAAAAAATAAAATAAAATGCATGAAGCATGATGCTACTTTTATGTAGACCAATTATTTCATAGTTACACATTAGCAGTTTTCTAATAGCCATTAAGTGAAAAAAAGTTTGCAAAATGCAAGGGGATATGGGGTAGAACTTAAATTTTGTTGAACACTTATGGAAAAGCAAGTTGGAAATTGATGAGTAAGCAAGTATCATGCTGCCTTTGATGAATTTGTCTTGAGATTTTTGTGTCACTCTTGAAATTTTTGTAGGTTCACTTTAGGCTGGAGTTGTTTGAATGAGAAAGAATAATATGTCTTTCAAGCTTTGAATGGATTGAGGGGAAAGGTTGTTCATCCTGTTGGGGTGATTGGGCCTCGTTTAGGGTTTTAACACAGTTGTTATCTCTAGGGTGCATGCACTTGTTTGGGCACCATTCAGCTCACTATAATGTGCTGATTTCCAGGACCTCAAGCTCATTCTTGTCATGTAACCATTGTTGAACCTTCTTATTGTTAAACAAAATGATATTGTGATGAAAAGGGTTTTGGAATTAATCTTAATTTTGCAGCTATTAGGACCCAGTTTTAAAAGATGTCGAGAAGGGTACGCTATCATCTTAGCTTTTTATCACTTGAGAAGAGAAAAGTAAAAGATAATTTTCTTTTTGTTTCTAAAAGGTTTGACAGTGATTTTTGTAACAGTTCAGGTTCAATATTCAAGGCTTCATGTATACATATTCTGATACACATTGTTGAGGAGTAAGGGTTCCTTGCTAGTCTCTGGTTGATATATCACCAAAAATGACGTTTGAGTTTTGATTAGAATTAAATTTGTTTTGTTGTTGCCTTCAGTGATTTTGAAGACTGTTAGATTGTCTATTTGCAATTCTTCGGTTAGCCATACTGGCACTGATCTTTGCAAGAATCTGGCAGTAATTTCAATCTATTTGAAAGCATCCATAGGAAGCTGAACAAAGTTGTGCTGGATGCTTTTTGAATTTTTTTCTCATTCTGACCTGGATCCGGATGATCATAACACCAACCTGAAGGAGATCAATTTCTTAACTGTTTTGAAAAGTGTTTTTTTTGCTTGGAAAGACTTTTTTTAATTTGTTTGTTAGTCATAACTCCTTTTATGATGTACTCTCCTCTTGAAGTGTCATTTTTTTTTCAAAGAAAAAGCCCGTTAGCTCTTTTGTTTTTGTGCATTATGAGGGAGGTCATTCCTTCTTCAGTTAGAAAATAGCACCATACACTCTAATGATTTTGAGCTCATGTCATCCTTCGTCCAATGGCATTGGCACCTTTGTTTCCTATAATGAGGATTTGGCCTGAAGGTCATTGTTATCTAATGGCATTAGTAACGTTTGTTAATAAATATATGTGGAGTATGAGTTTATATGCTCAATCAAACACAATGCTTCTGTTCCTGGCAGGGTTCCCTTCTGAATCATTTTGTTTATGCATTGATGATTACTAGAAACTTATCTGCTCTTTAATTGTGAATGACACCCAACTTTTGATTTTTGAAATTTTGCTTTCATATGTCTAAGCCTTCCTAAGGTTTATCGATATTCATTTTTCTAATTTGATACCTGTACATCTGATGCTATTTTCTTGTAAACTAACTCCTATACTTGTGTGTTGCAGGAAGTAATTGATACATCTGGAGGGTGAGTATATTGGGGACATTTTTTATTTGAATTTGTGCACTAGTTCATCCTTCATTTGGATACTTTATAATGAGTTTTGTGATTGGATCAGGTGTGGTGCAAGTTTTGCAATTGAGATTGTTTCTGAACAATTCGAAGGGAAGAGGCTTCTGGAGAGGCATAGAATAGTGAATGGTGCTCTGGAAGAGGAGATGAAGCAAATCCATGCTCTCTCAATAAAGAAAGCTCTGACCCCCGAGCAGTGGAAACAGCAGCAAGAGTCAAAAAAAATCTAAAGCAGCTTAGAAAGATACTCCAGTAAAATTTGGAGGATCTAAATAAGAGTTCATGTAGCCACTTGAGAAATAGTATTTGAACTCAGATAACTTGAAAAGAACTGCTGATACTAGAAATATCAAAGCATCGTTTTACCGTAGCTTAAATTTGACTACCTTTGATAGATGTTTTAGCATGTTAGTACTATTACCTTTGCATAGCTGAGTGGAAACTTACCTATTGGACATACTAAAACAATGGAAAAGTAAAGTGAGATGGAGATCGGAGATTGGTTTATGTGTTGAAAGAATTGTCCCAAAATAGAAATAAGATCTGTTGGTAGTAAATTCCATCTCTTATCGCAATTAAGCATGTGTAAGTAATACTATTAAAAAAAAAGTATAAGTAATACCCGCCACCCAAAACATAAAAGCTCTGTCTCGCTACTGTTGACGCCTTGAAGGTAAGAATTAAGATAGTCATCAATTTGTTGATGGTAATGCTTGTCTCTCTGTTAGCATGTGCACCTTGAAGCTGGAATATTCTACAAACTTAAACAAAAAAAATTAAAAAAGAAACATGGAAAATGAAATTGAAATTGAATTTACCAACCGAAAACCGTTCACATATTAAAGGTGCCGATGGATAATTAAAACCTATCATTTATCAACTGGATAGGGCGATGCCAGCTAACCTTGACATGGCCCTGAGCTACTTCCCCTCGTCTAGACATGAACTTGGGCTTTATTTTCCTTTCCCAAAGACGAAGGGAGCAAAACTTTTTGTACCAACGACTGCATTCATGTCCAACAAGCTTATCCAACCAGCAATCCTAGCTCCCCAAGTGGTTCCTCCGATATCCAAAATCAAAGCAAGGGTGAGAACTTGCAGAGTGGTCTCAGCCACATATCCAATGACAAAGGGCAATGGATTTAGGCCTACTCATACTACCAAGGTTGCCGAGCAGAACGCTGGCTTAGTCGGTGAGGAAGATGTACAAGATCTTAAAACACTTTCCCAGCTCAAAACTAAACTCTACCAGGAAGTCAACGGTATGGCCATTGGGATTTTCAGCCCATTTGTTTTCTCTACTTCATCAAAGCTTTTGAGATAAAGATTGAAATGTTTGTTGCATCTATGTATATATTCCAAGGAATCAATAGAGGGATTTTTGGAGTACCATCCTCGAAGAAATCTGATATCGAGGCTCTGGTGAAGCTGCTAGAATCTCAGAACCCAACTCCAGATCCTACCTTAAATCTAGATAAGGTAACATTTCAGTTGTATTCTATTTGTGGAAATATGCTAAAGGATGGAGTTACAGTTATGTTTCTATATATGGAATGAAGGTGGGTGGTTGCTGGAAGCTTGTTTACAGTACAATTACAATCTTGGGTTCAAAGAGAACAAAGCTGGGATTGAGAGATATCATCACCTTGGGAGAATTTTTCCAGACCATTGATGTTGAAAAGGTATAATGAATTCATGATAAGATTTTCTTACGGTGAAGCTAATGAGTACATGAAAGAGTTGAGAAATTCCAGGGGACTTAATCATATTGTTTCTGAATAAATATCCAGAATCTTACTATCATATTACCAAATTTAAATGCTAGTGTGCCGTTTCTATATGAAACTGTGTTTGTAATGTCGTTTGCCTTCTACTAACTTTAGCATTTGATCATGGGAAAATGGAGAGCAAAGCGGTTAACGTGATCGAGTTCAATGCCAGAGGATTGAGTTTGTTGAATGGGAAGCTGACGATTGAAGCGTCCTTCAAGATCGCATCCAAATCAGTTAAAGCTCCGATTCCCCTTTTTGCCTTTTTCTTCAATAATACATTCTACACACTTATAAATCATGATGGAACTGTTTTCCTTTTCTCCATATTCTGCAGAGAGTTGATATAAATTATGATAACTCAACGATCACTCCAGATCAGGTAAGCTGCTATACTTTTATTAATTGAGCCAAAGACTGCTCAGTTTATCTATTCTAACTTGGAATTAAAAAAATGCTTGTTCTTTGTTCGAGAAACAATAGTTGATGAATGTGTTCCGGAAGAATTATAATATGTTGCTAGCTATCTTCAATCCAGAGGGGTGGCTGGAGATCACGTATCCTTTCTTATCACTGCTGATTTACTCACCCAACATTTTAGTTTTCTACCTCCTTGAGATTGGGATGGTAGAGAAAGTGGTTGTTCCTTTACTTCATGTGAACACTGCAGATATGTAGATGATACCATGAGGATAGGGAGAGATGACAAAGGAAATACCTTCATATTAGAAAGATCAGAAGAAGACATCAGTGTGTTGACTTAAATTCAATTGTTAACTTCCAAGTATTTCAACATTTCATTTCAGACAAGGCACCAAAAAGATAGTGTACAATGTTAGAGTGAGTTATTTCCAGAGGCCCAGTTTGGCAAATATGCTAAGAGGATTGCTTTTGTCTCTTCCCAAATTACTCTGTTAAGATTTTTGGAATGCAAATTGTGTCTTTGCTTCTCATCGCAAAATGCAAAAAAACCGTTTGTGCACCTTTGAAGTTCAGCTTAAAAGGTCAATTCAAGTGTTAGAAATTTGAACATCTTTTTAATTTAAAAGAATTAATACTGATGCTATCGACCACCTGACCATCGGGTGGGACGCTGACTTTATAATTTTATGAGATTTTATCTCATAAAAAACATCTTATAAGTTAAAAGTAGTATGAATCATTATATTCTCAGTATCACTCTAATACATAGTCAATATGGGATTCATAACTCTCCTCTCTAGGATCATAACCTCATTGAGAAAGAGAGTTTTCTTTGATGTGGGATTTTGTGGCTCATCTGCTGAGAGCATTATCTTGACGATGTGAGATTCAAGTTCAGTGTCACGATTCACACCAACCTTATTGTCCACTTTGGTTCGTTGAACTCACTATTTTATTTCATAAAAAACACCTTGCAAGTTAAAGGTGACGTGAACTTTTATATTTTCAATATCACTCTAATAAATGATGTGAGATTTGAGGCTTTTCTTTCTAAATCATAACATCCTCCTTTACTCTTTACTGGACTTTAATGTGAGAC
This sequence comes from Theobroma cacao, assembly GCF_000208745.1. Classification (NCBI taxonomy): domain Eukaryota; kingdom Viridiplantae; phylum Streptophyta; class Magnoliopsida; order Malvales; family Malvaceae; genus Theobroma; species Theobroma cacao. The sequence goes on from NC_030850.1 coordinate 6,616,048, forward strand.
TTTGTGACTCTACTCGATGAGAATATTATCTTTCAACGATATAAAATTCACGTTCACGCAAAAATCGTGACACTGAAAAAGATACTGACTATTGGGTGATAATTGCTGCTTGTTGTCAATGTGCTACTCTGTAGTCTATCCAACTACCAACCAACTCACATATTTAGCTGAAAAAAATATTTACTATAAAGTTGAAATAGCTTCATAAAAGGAAGGGACCTTACTGATTATAGAGCTATCGTCTTGCCATTGAAATACTATCTCATTTCCCAGTACACAAAATTCTATTGTGTTTCTTTTTGTTAATTAGGCAATAAAAAGTTACTTACAATGACCTTACCGATAAAGATAATTATAATTGCATTATTTGAATAAATATTTTTTAGAATGATAATTTTGAGTATTGAAAATATACTAATCAAAGTTTTTTTTTTTAGTTTACAAAAAGACAAAGATAATAAAAATGAGACAGGATTAAAACTTCTTGTAATCCCTTAAATCCATGGTGCAATTCATTGAGCAATGCACTTTGGAAGCCCAACGACAAATATAAATAAAAAGCTTGTCTGAATTTGGATAAAGGCCGCAGTAAAGACCATCTCACTGTCTCTTGTAATGGAGCATTTTAGGCCTTCTGCTCTCAAGCAAAGCTAGCAATGCTTTGACATTCATAAGTATGTCTTGAAAAACCACACTAAAACTTATACTACCATATAAACCCCCCTCCAATCTTTCACCTGACATACATGCTATTCCAATTTTAACCGATACCAGACATTGAAACGTACATCCAATTAACAACACCCTCTACAGATTAATTTGACTCGTATGTATTGCCAAACATTGATACTAGTTTTGGTTGGAGAGCATTCAATTAAGAACACCCTTTCCAAAAATTGGCGTATGCCGCTTCAAGTGGCGAGCACACGGTATTCTTTAGTAAAAGGCGAAAGAATAGTTCGCTCTGTGCTCACCACACGGCTCCGTGAGTTTCATTTGTGTTCGCACGCTTCCTTATAAGCTTGAGGGAAAGCTGCTACTTGCTTTCTGTGCGTGATGTGGGACGTTAATGTTTTCGTTTGAGATATTCACTTTTGTCCGCTCGTGCTCTTCCCGCCTTCATCCATCACCTTTCCTTTTACAGATAACAATTTAATTTGTGTCCTATTAATTTCCGGATTGAAAGGATTACCACCATATCCATCCTTTAACACTATGTTAGGTAGGAAAGAAGAAAACTAGATGAGAGGAACAGAGGTGAGAAACGAAAAAACAAAAGGAGAAAGAAAGTTATTTTTCCTTTCGTGTGTATTTGATATGGAAAATGGATTGAAATGAAGAGGTTAAATTAATGTTGTAAATAAAGGATTGGCATAAGCTCCTTTGAACAGAAAAGGAAAAGTACAAATCCACATATTTTCCTTTCTTCTTTCTTTTTCCCTCTTTTTAAAAGGAAGGACGGAAACATTGTTTTTACACCAATTCATATTTGTTAATTAGTGTTTGTTGGATGTCTTATGAAGTTGGAAGATATTTTGAGAAAACCTAATGCTCATTTTAATTGCATTGCCCCCTAGAATGGGCATGGGCTTTTGATATACATACTCCTATTTGTGTATTATTATATGCTCATTCAACCAAGATTACTTGGCATATAAATATTTGAAAAACTAGGATAAGTAGGAGAATACCCTTCTTACTTGGCATATAAATATTTGAGAAGCTAGAATCAGTAAAGGGGTATTCAGTTAAGCATACCCTTCTCAAAATTAGCGTATGTTGCTTAAAATGGCAAGCACACGCTATTCTTTAGTAAAAGGCAAAAGAATAATTCGCTATGTGCTAACCACACGACTTCATAGCTTGAACAATGGCCGACATACTTCATTGTAAGCTTGGGAAGAGCCGGCTATGTCAACTAGAATTATTGATGTCTTGAGTGGTATATTTGATTTGTTGAATAAAATAAAATAAAAATATTATTATTTAGTTTGGTCGATAAAAAGAATAAGTTACGAATTGTTATTATAATTTGTTATAATATTTAATTAGTAAAAATAATTTTAAAATTAAAAAAATAAAATATGAAAAGCTAAATATCTTTTATTATATAATAAATGATTTTTTATTTTTATTTTATTTTTTTAATATTAATAATTGATAATTTAAATATTAACATTTTATTTATAATTTAATCATCAATATTTTAAAATATTATTTTTTATTTATAATTTAAATGGTATTTTGATTAAAATATTAATAATTTTAATTAATTTTTAAATTTAAAATATTATTTTTATAATATATAATTAATTTTTTAAAATTTCTATTAAATTTTTCTTCATTTTCCTTTTTTGTAATAAAAAAATTATTTTACATAATTAGAGTTACAATTTTTCAAACTTGTAAAGAACATTTTAATCTTTATCACTTTTTAAGGTTTTTCCTCATCCATTGAACAGCTAAAATCATGGAATTGATCTTATCTATTCTTCAGTTTTAGATGATTTTAGGGATAATCATTCCAGAAAAATGGTTGTTCATTAGAGCATTTCACAACCAAATAAAGAAACAAAAATTCCTTAAAAATAAAAAGGGAATTGTATTCTCATGGAAAAATCATTTTGAATTATTTTAAATTCAAATGTTTTGAGTTTAGATAATTCGGATACATTTTTTTTTAGGTTTTCTTTTTAAAATTGTATGTTAGCTGTACTCATTTTAACAAAACTTTCAAGTACCAATTGTAGTAAATTTAAATTTTTCGGAGTTGAATAATTTCAAGTACGAGCTTTAATTCGTTTTGAATTATCTTAAACTCGAAACATTTTAAATTTGAAAAATTTTTCGACTTAAAGTCGTTAACTGAGTTTGGGCTTTTTGGAAATTGAAATCTTAGATTAACTTCCCTCTAGGCCTAGCTCCTAACCCGCTTACAAACTCAGACTTCCAAAATTCCTAGTGAACAATTTTTCGTACAGTATAACCTCAAAAATTATAGCCGAACAATTTTAAACTCAGAATTGTAGGGCTTTACCCCGAAGGGAGCCCTTCCAGAAATTCTCACAGGCCAGGGCTTAACCCAGGCCCATGAGGGGGTTTGGAAATAGTTTTCAACCAGCAATAGACGCGCCTCGGTTAGAACCTCACTAGCTGCGTCATTGCCCCAAGCGCAAAGATGCTAATCTTACTCGGTTGGCTCTTTATTTATATGAAACACAAACACTCCTCTTTGTTGACTTGGTGATGTGGGATCCGGACCACGTTTCCTCTATACTAAGGAAAGCGTCATCGATTTCGTTTTGCTTACCTGTTACCCCGCAACTAGTAAATTAACTTTGCTTAGATTTTGATGCAGTAAATCTGTTATAAACTGCAAGGTAGAGCTTAATAACATTCACTGTATCCAAAAATGGAAGACATTTTGCTCTCTGCCAACATTTCATTCCTCCCCTTTACATAGTATCTACCAGCCCTAGCTTTTCAGTTGATTTTTTAGATCATATTGGCTAGTAACCATGAGTTCAAACAGGTCATTGACGAGGCTATTCCATTTGGTTTCAGATGAAAAATTCACTCTAATAGCTGTTTGGTTGCAGAGAAAAAAAAAAACGAAGATAACATTTAGGCTCTTTTGTCTCATGCTTTTAAATTATCTTGAAACATGCTACAAAAGATGCAAGAAACGCCTGGGAAGAAGAACTAATAAAGGTTTTTAAGATTGTATGGAAGATCATCAAAGAGAATGCTAATGAATCAAATCTCCTAATGCTTTAGATGCTTGATGTTTGACCAATTCTATCAATTATTCATACAAAAATATAATAACTTATCTGTCTGCATAGCAGAAGTTTCCAATCTCAATAATTTCAATTTTAATGCATTCTAATCTACAGGGATTGAAATATATTAATAAGCAAATACTGTTGCACCTAGCTCATTGAAAAGGAGAATAAAAATTAAACCGACAATGCCGCAATGGCCAAAGAACCATCATTATCCAAGCCATAATCTTCATCTTTGTCTAGAACATAAAAGAAGCAAAATCTTGTTTCTACTTGTGATTGGAAGTTTGGAATCATGGCCTGCAAGCTTCTCCAGCACCCAGTTCCCACTTCCCAAGCAATTCCTTCAATACCTATGATCAGAAAAATCATAACAGCTCAGAAATTAGCCCCAGCAATGCAGTCAACAACCAAGAGCATAAGATTGTTTGGGCCTCCATCTGGTTTAAAACACATTCTCAAAAACACCACCAAAGTTGCTGAAGATAGCTGTAGCTTAGTTAATGATGACATAGAGGTAGAAGAAAAAGGGGAGGAACCATTACAGAACAGGACACCTGACCTGATCAAAACAAACTTTTACCAGGCGATCAAAGGTAAAACCTTGGAAATTTCAGCCACATATTCATTCCATCTCTAGCTTTGATGACATGAAGAGTTTGAAATGAAAATTGACATGTGTGGCAGTTGTATGTATATCTAGGAATCAATGGAGGGATTTTCGGAGTGCAGTCTGCGAGAAAATCTGAGATTGAAAGGCTGGTGGCGTTGCTTCAGACCCAGAATCCGACGCCTGACCCTGCATTACATCTAGAGAAGGTACATTCAATGCAATTTCTTTCTCCTATCACCAGTTCTAAAGCCTGTACTGTACCAAGGTACTATGGAAGGGTGCCATATCTAATTAATCCAGATTATACATACATGCATGCATATATGTATATATGTACGTATACTTTCCAACTTGAAAACAAGGTAGTGCTAATTATAGGAAGTTATGGTCCTTAATAGAAATGATCATGCTAAAGCTATCACCTAATATTTTCAGTTGCCATATGTATGATGAGGGTTTTGGTAAAGTTTACTCCTCAATATCGAATGAAATAAGATGTCTGTTCTCACAATAGGAATTCAAAATGTTCAATGACAGTTTTATTTTTATAATTGGAAGGTTGGAGGATGCTGGAAGCTTGTTTACAGTACAAAAACAATTTTGGGAGCCAGGAGGACAAAACTTGGATTGAGACATTTCCTCACCCTGGGGGATATCTATCAGACCATTGATGTTGCTAAGGTGTAAGGTTAATTCTCACCAAATTATATGTGCATTTAAAAAGTAAAAAGTCAAAAACTCATTTCGTATATGTTCCCTACTCGTAACTCTTCTCTAGACAATCTGAACTGCTGCAGTGACCCTTTTTTTTTTTCTCATGCATCAAATTCTGACAAATTTTATTAGCTTCCTTTATCTCTTCAATGAAGTTAGCAGCTCACATACTGTTAATATAACCTTTCAAAAACTGTTTTATGTTAGTATGTCGTTTCCTGATGCTAACCCTGAGCATTTGCTGATGGAAAAAAATGGAGGCCAAAGCGGTTAATGTGATCGAGTTCAACATTCCAGGTTTGAATTTGTTGAATGGACGGCTTAAAATAGAGGCCACTTTGAAGACAGCATCTATAACAGTTAGCAAAACCACTCTGTTTCCCTTCTTTTTTAATTTTTCCGACCTATCAGAATTCTTTCCAAGTTGGGTATTATGCCTGAAATGTCTTCATTTCTAATAGTTACAGAGAGTTGACATGTGTTATGACAAATCAACAATTACTCCAGACGAGGTATATATGCAAATCCAACAAGTATCTGAGAGTCGTTTACTGAAGACAGACTTTTGCTGAAACTATTCCTATACGTTGCGCTTACTGAAAAAAAAAAAAAAAACCTTGCTTTTCTTTTAGGAGGAAACAACAGTTGAGGCATGTACTTCGAAAAAAGTATGATCTTCTGCTCAGCATCTTCAATCCAGAAGGTTGGCTTGAGATCTCGTATACTTTTAGTCTCCCTAAAACAGCATTATCACTTTTCTAAGCGCAACTTGACAATTGGAGTGGAGCTTTAATTCCTGCTTGAATGAAATCGAATATACTTTGTTCCTTGATTGACCATAAGATTTGTAGATGATACCATGATGATTGGAAGAGATGATAAAGGTAATACCTTCGTCTTAGAACGATCAGAGTAAAGAACACTCAAATGATGATGTTTTCGGCATAAACCTCGCTGTGAAGCATGAGAATTGCCTTCATTTTATTTTTTGTTTGAATAACAAAACTCTTGCATATTGGATTCATGTGTGCACAACTCCAGATTACTTGATTGTAGAATAATTTTCAAAGTAATAAAATTGTTATTCATTGATGTTAGTTGTTAAAAGCTGACAAGTGACAGCCTAGTGCTAGAGATAAAAGGTAAAAAATCAGCAAAAAGAAGAGATCAATGAAATGGTCAGTAAGTGTTTCCAGCTTAAATCTTTCACTGATTAAGTAGTTGGTTCGGTAGTTCAAGAAAGGCGAAAAGAAGAGTTTGATTTTATATCGAGTGACATCATAAGAGAGCATATCTTATTTATTTATAGGAAATTGACATTTCTTATTTGCAAATTAATTAAAGTATGAAGTGTAAGCTGGCATACTCTTAAAATTGGAGAAGGGATTCGGATAGTGTCAGGGTCATAACTTGGGACTTGAGAGGCGTGCATAGTAAGGTGCTTGTGGCGAAGCAGAATCTTACTAAACAAATGACATCTAGATTTCTATATGCCATTCTACAGGAAGCTGAAGGATTGGACTACTAGTTGCCTCCTATCTAGGATTGTGGAACTGGAGCACTTGACTAACTTGCCTTGTCTTAAAAAAATTTTCCATCTCATTTTTCTATGAGCTAATTGATGCACAAAACAAGAAAGCCATTATTCAAAGGAAGGCATGGATTTAGAGGCAAACTATTTTTCTTTATCAATCTGTCAAGCTTCACCTAGTCTTCTGGCTTTAAAGCAAAAAAGTTTATCACTTTATCAGGAAGCGCTTCTCCTTCTAATTCTTACTTTCTCTCCTATCACCTCTTTCTGAAACATGAATCATCAACGAAAGTTATGAACTTATTAATATATACGCATTTACAAATAGCCAAGTCACAATAGTAGCAAGTCAATGGTACTAAACACTAATGTGGCAGGGGGTTCTCTGCTAGATAAGCTCTGTGGACCGATCTTCCATCCAAGGCTGTCAATTTTAACGTTGAACTCTGATTAGCCGATTTCATGAATGAGAGGACTCATTTTGACCAGGGCCAGCATCAGGCAGAAATAGCGCCCAAACAAGAAACTTGGTTCAGTTTTGGATAGTGACCGCGCGTACGCAGGCCCCCACGACCATAAATTACGACGTACTTGTGGAGACCTTAGACAGTTGCACCTCCCAAGTGCAATGGAGGCCACAAGCCTAGGCCATAGACCTTATTGATCGCCCATCGACCCCGTCCAGGTAAGTTAGTTTCAATGTTACTCCGGGGATCAACTTTATTGTGAGTGCTCATCCATTATCTAAGGCTTTCTCCAGATGCGGGAAGTGAGTCATTTCTTATACCAAGATATCACTCTACCTATAACTATAAGCCTCTCTTCTCTCAAGAGATTTGAAGTGAAAAGTTGAAATTCTAGAGATTTTATTGACACTTTTTTCTTTTGAAATTGAACAAGAGAGCTAAGAACCTGTCTCGACCTAATGTCTTGGTGAAAATTTTCAGCAAGCTGCTTGGTTGATGGAACATGGGCAGTAACTACTACTTTAGCTTGAATATGCACCCGATTAAACTGGCAATCTTTATCAATATACGTGGTACATTCATGGAAAACTAATTGGATGCAATGTATAGGGTAGTAGCTTCATTGTCGCAATATACCTTGATACTAAGAATGCAAAACCTAGAGATCACAGACAAAGAGGGCAAAGCCAAACGAATCCGCTAGTAGCAGCAGCATGGTAGTTACAACTAGTTAGAAACAGTTGCTAACTTGTTTCTTGGAAATTTATGTAAAACCGTGGTCATCAATCTTGAGATTCTTAAGAACACTAATAAAAGTACAATGTCAATGGTGGTAGTTCCATTGGCGCATTATTCAGATACTTAACCTCCCATCTTACAGAAAGGAAACTGCTACTGCCCTAAAATTGACAGGTCAAACTGAAGAATCTATTAATTAAAACTTTTAACTGGCCTTAGTAAGAGGCATTCTTCAAGAAATGCCCCTCCCAAAAATTGGTGTATGCCGTTTTCAGCAGCGAGCACACGGTATTCTTTAGTAAAAGGCGAAAGAATAGTTCGCTTTGTACTCTCTGCACGGCTCCTTGAGTCCTCTGTAAGGCTCAGGCGATTGGTTATAAAGAAAAGGGGGTGACTGTTGTTTCCTGTCTTCCTGCCATGTGGGACTTGCCTGGTGAGGGCCCTAAAATTTAATCTCCTAAACTTCACATGAGGATTGACACAAAGATGGGACTTGCTTACACTATACAAATAATATGGCAAGACAAATAGGCAGCAAAATAATGGCATTTGTTAGTAAAGCATGATAGTAGACACTCATTGGCATGTATAGTTGTGAACTTTCTACAATTCACCTTTGTAAAAACAAATTTTCTAATGAGATGATTCTATGATGCCATTAGGATTGCCTGTTTTCAACTAAGCTGCAAATCTTAATTTGCAAATTGAGCACTAGTTCACAGAACATGATATTCCCATGTTCATCAACAAACTCAGTTTTCACCTTTGATTTTTCTTCGAGATTAAAAGAGTTGAAATATTTTCCTTTATTTTTTACTACATTCATCATCTTCGTTTAATCATGACTTCTAGAGTCTACACATACTTAAAATGATGATGACACATTGGGTAAGAACTGAAGCTAGTCAAGAATTGAAGAGTCTCTACACATGTAATTGATGATGAAAAAGATTGGGTGGGTGCTTAAAGTTTTCACCTGTGGTTACTTTTCCTCCGTTACATTCGTTACCAACCGTTAATTACATTCCATGAATGATTAACGATACCCCCCATGAATTGCAATCCGTAAATGAAGAAGGTCATGCTTATGCAACATTCAAAGACGGTTGCAACGAATCGCCACTTAGTCTCCGGGTCCACAGCAACCCGCACAGGTGTTCATTAGCTTCATCTTCACCTACTCCAAAACGTTTATATTTCCAAAATTGGGTAGGGGCCGCGCGCACGCAGGCCCCCTCTGCCACAAATTATGACGTAGGCTCTCCCACTTGGGGAGACCTTAGACAGATGCACCACCGAAGTGCAATGGAGGCCATCTACCTAGGCCATGAGCCTTTTTGATCGCCCATTGACCCCGTCCAGGTAAGTATGTTTCCCAGTTCGCCCATGCTTATTTTTTATAGCAGCTGGTCACATCTCCTCTTCAGTGTTTCGACGGTGTGGGACTCAAGTTGTTATGTAACGTCAGTCTACTTGTCAGATATGGCAATCGGGAAAATCTGAAATGAATTGTTGAGACTCTCACCTCTCGAGTAACCTCATGCCTTATAGTATGTTGTGATATAGGAAAGATTGGATTCTGAAGGAAGGATTCACTTCAACAGTTGGGCCACTCCTCTAGCACTCTGTTTGGCATTGAAATTCCAGGCACAAGTCTGCTTCTTGTCCTTGTGACTTGAGAAGCAAGCACCAAGAGGTTCTAAGATTTTGCCTCCGAATTAAACGTTTTAAATTTAATCATCAGTCCTTCCACCAAACCAATTCATAAATATGAAGCAAGTGAAAAAAAATATCCATTTTGCTATCGTTGTAGCTGCAGAAACACAACTTTGACAAACCTTACCCAAATGTTCTCGCCTAAGGTTCTACCTTACCATTCACTTTGCCATTGATATCGACATCTAATTGCAAGCAAAATGTGTCGAGCAACTTAAATAAGATATCATATGTCTTTGCTATGATAAAAAATGGAAGAGGCAAAGAGTTCACCTCCAAGACTAGCGGAATCCCGGTGCGAAACCAGCCTCATGCATTTTTCATTATTGACCCTTTTAGAGAATTTGCCTGACTGAGAAGCAAAAGCTTTTTCTGCATCTCGTATAACTAAGTTATGTTCGCATGTGTGCACAAGTTTCCTTGGCTCAAAGTAGAATTCAGGCAACAAAACCATCTCATTCTCATCTCTCTACCCCTCTTCCTCAGAAAAATATTTAAAATCAACCAGGCAATTATGCAAAAATCAGTGCTTGCGATGGTCACAAATTGGATTCAACCGATTTCAAACAGTCAATAGAAAGGCAAAAGCTGCACACCAAATATCGGTTTCGAAAAACAACTTGATAAAAGCAAGCACATTCCTGAACGGTGTGTATAAGATGTCTCATTTGGCTCTCAACTGTAGACGATAAGATGCCAAGAGAAAGTGGAATACTCTGTGTGAAACATCAGAAAAGTAGTTCACTTTCATCCTAAATAGTTTTATTTTGATAAATGAAATATATAATCACATAAAACCCACTATCCAAGACCACAATGATTTTGTAGCTGCACAGCAATTGAGACACATTAACACAGTATATAAAATACATGGCCTGCAGTGAAAGGATAAAATTTTCTCTTCATCTTCTGATGTCTGCATGCAGATATACATATCGAACCTCTTAACACACGCACTTCAGCGATTGTGCATGTTTATAATATAGTGTGATTGGAGGAGACGAAGTAGACAGTTGGAATTTCTTAGAAGGCAATCAATTTGGCAATGATTAGACAACTAAAAAAATAATTCAAAGATAAATAGATTGCATACACTGGCAGGACACAAAATGAGGCTTTCACCACAAATCATGAACCATAACATATTCTTTTAGCATTGTAACTGCATCGATTTGTCTCATTTTGACATCATCAAGGCTAGAAGCATAGTTGATTTACAACCTCTTTGAAAGATGATCTCCAGTAGTCTTGGCTTGAGGTAGTATACTAAATGAAAAACAACACTGTCGACAGAATTTAGAAGCATAGTTGATTTACAACCTCTTCAAAAGATGATCTCCAATAGTTTTGGCTTGAGGTAGTATACCAAATAAAAAACAACATTGTTGGCAGAAGTTTTGTTATTATCCACATTTTGTTTCACGAAAAAAATTGCTCTCAAAAAGAATAAAAACGATTAGAGAACAACCAAATGGAGCTATAGAACTTCAAAGCTTTTATGGAATCCATTACACTGCTACACTATATTGTCCTAGGAGTTTTCTTAATCAATTCAGATCAGACAATCATGCCACACAAGTCCACATAACCCATGCATGGTCAGATATCCTGAAGTTACTTCATAAGAACTGTAAAGTCAAAATCTTAACACATCATATATGGGATGCTTGACATTTAGAATCTATGCCTTGAACATAAATTCATACATGTTTATCATCAGCACAGATCTTTGTAGTGTACATTGTAATTAATTTTTTAAGTAATAGTTTGGAGGAAATCTTTTGTTAATAAAGATCACAAGTGCCGCGTCATTTTCCTGTTTGATAGCAAGTATCATTAATCGACATGAATGCTACCATAAACTGCAATGACACCAACTTTCTATCTATTAAAATGATTACTCTATTTTCCACTGATTGTAGGAAGGCTATTCCCTCAAACTAATGACCTCTCCATGGTGAAAGTGAAAGTCTGAAACCTGTCCACAAGGTAAAGGTACTTAAACAAGTTAGGAAACCTACAATAACTCATGTACCAAAACAGCAACAGAGCATGATTTTTCTTTTAACTAAGATTTTTATCAGTTAGAATCAACTGCCATATAGGAATTGCACAGATCATGCTATCCTCAAACATGAAGTTCGTTCAACAGTTATATATCTTCCACTTAAAAGTTAACCCCTAAAATAGAGTTAATGCTTACAGAATACATCGTGTTGAAAGGCCAGTATGGATTTAAATGGTACAAAACCTGTTTTTATATATCATCAAATCTCATAAATGTCATCTATAAGCAAAATTTATATCATTCAATTAAAAAAACTATCTACAGCCTCACCTTAAACTCAAGAAAACTTGTTATAGTGACTGTTATAAATATCAAAAAGACTCAGAGGTCACAGGCAATATCATTCGTCCAATGTCAAGTAAAACTTTACCAAGATAACTATTCAAGGTTTACAATCAAAACTAGAATGAATGGCTATCACTCAAAGTAGCATCAATAAGAAACCAACATTCTGTTATAATCTCTAACTTCATCCAACAACCAAAGATAACAACAAGGTATGAAAGCATCATCAAGAGGTCAGGTGAGAGCTATCACAAGATTAACAAAAATATCATCACGATTCCAATCATGTCTATCAATGACAGAAAATTAGTGCAAATATTATCAAAATTTGCAAATATAAACAATTTTCTTGCTCATTTGGACATGAATACCAAGCTGCATATGGAAAAGTACTTCTACAAACTCAAATTCCACATAATTCACATAAAATTTAAAGCAATCTAACCAAAACAGAAATGTTATATCACCAGTCTAAATTCAAAAATACAACATTACCATCATCTATTCTACCGATGAATATTAAGCATATCTTTTGCTTCACTCTGTTCCTCCAACAATCCTTCACTCGCATACTTATTCAATAGCTCCATCTTCTTCTTCTCCACAACCATCCTCTCAATCTCTTTCTCATCCGGCAACGGCACGTGAACAACAAACTCCCTCTCCTTCTCCATCCTCTCCTTCTCCTCTCTCTCCCTCTCCCTCCTCTCCTCCTCCACCACATCCTCCTCTTCCTCAAACAACACCTCCCTCACCGCAGCCCCCACACTAACCACCTCCTTCGCCCCTCTCCTTGCCTCTCTCCTAATCTCCTCTACTCTCCTCCACTCCTCCTCCGCTTCCGCCCTTATCTTTGCCTCCGCAGGCCCCTCCACTCTCTCCAAAACTCCATCCTCATCATCCCTATACCCATAATAACTCGCATCAATCCTCTTATATATATCATATCTCGTTCTTCTCTTTCGCAATTCCGGCGGCTTCTCAAACAACTCTCTAACTCCCGGCAACTTCTTTGCAGCTCCAAAATACCGATACCCAGGCCCTCGTCCGCTAGGGTTTGGAACATCCACTATATTCCCTTCTAAATCCGTCATTTTAGGAGCGTGTTTGGCATAATTCGAGCCGCCAAGTTCGACAATACGGCGTTCCCAATGTGACTTTTCCCGTATGAGCTTGTTGATCTCGTCGTTGAGGTCGCGGAGGCGGTGCTCCCCGAGACCTTCGTTTTGGATCTCGGCGACTTTGCGGCCTATCTCTCGCATGATTTGTTGACGCCATTTGTCAGCCTCGGCGAGGTCGCGGCATTCCGAGGCGAGGTATGGGCGGCGCTCTTTGGGTTTCTTTTTTTCCTCGGCTTTTAGGGCTATGAATCGATTGAGCATCGATTGAGCTTTCTCTTCGTTTCGAGCCATTTTCTGGATAGGGGTTTTAGAATGGAGATTAAGGTGTCTACGAAGGTTATATTGACGGAGAGTGAGAACTAAACCCTAAAAAAATCAAAACACCTGATAAACCCAGCAAGAAGAGGGAAGAAACGAGGGATCTGGATTCAACGTTGGTACCACTGTAGAAACAGTTTAGGCGGCACGTCTGATGTCGTTCTTGATATTTTTATATATATATTTTAAAGAGTTTGTCCTTAATTACTACTCCATTTAGAATTTAAATTTATGAGTTAAATAAAAAGTTGGAGAAGGAAATTTAAATATATATATATATTAAAATGATTAATATTTTCTATATTTGATAATAACTTTTTCTTAGACTATTTTGTTAATTAATCTTTAACAAATTTGTATAATCATCTCCAGTTCTCCTTTTTTGTCAATCATACTATATATTATCTTTATTATACTACTTTAGCCCCTCAATTTTGATTATTAGAAATAAAATTAAAAAAATAACTTGATTTTTGAAACTAACATAAAATAAAAAGAGAACATAAAATTTGAACTTGAAATTTTTTCTTTAATAGCTTTTTGAATGTTAAAACATAAATAAAAAACCTACCTAAATAATATATTTCAATAGTAAATATATATTTATACTTAAAAAAATTAGCTAGAATAACTTTAAAAAATTAACTTATTTAAAACATTTTAAATAATATCTTATTCTTTTATTACATTTAATTAAGTTTTTATATTTTTAATTTTGAGTCAAATAAATCTTAAGAGTTAATGATTGATTAAATATTATTCATCAAAATATTACTTGTCATGCAATACTATATAACATTAATGTATCGTAATGGATAATAATTTATCATGCCAATGTAACATGATAAATCATATGAAATTTTTCATCATTTATATTAACATCGTATTAATGCCATATCAACAATGCATGAGAGTAAAATAATAAGTACATTTTGACTAATGATTATTAATTAATTATTAGTTATAAAAACTTATTTGATTCAAAATAAAAATATAAAAACTTGATTGACTATAATAGAAAATAAACAAATTATTTAAATATTTTTAAATAATTTAAAGATTTTTTAAAATATTATATAAAAAATTATTTAGATAATTTTAAACTTAATTATGAATCCATATAAAATTTGAATAAAATGAAATTTTTGCCATGGGGCAAAGAGAAATGTAAACACATTATATGCGTGTCTAAAACCATTTTGGTTCAACTAAGTAATAAAAGTGAAATGAGATTTAAATAGAAATTATAAATTCTAATTGTAAAAAAAAATTGATTGAATTATAATAAAAAAATTACTCAAACTAATGATTAAATATCTAAATATCTGAACTTTTATTTTGAATCAAATATACATTTCTCGCCGTACATTAATAAATTTTTTTATGTGACATCATCATGCGGTACAATCAACCGTTAATAAAAAGATTTTATTTGATACAAATAAAAGTTTAGGAGTTTTTTTAAGTGTAATAAAAAGATAGGGACTAAATTATTATTATTTTTTTGTATAGTTCGGAAGCTTATTTAGATATCTTACCTAAGTTTTTATTTTTCTATAGTGTTTAATTAAACTTATTTACTTTTATTTTGAGTCAAATAAATTTTTATAACTAATTTTTAATTAATTATCATTAATTAAAATATCATTTATCATTTTATATTCATATGACGTGGACAGTAAAAAATACGAAGTGACAATATCATCACACATCACATTCATTATAACATGTCAATATTACGTAATAGTAAATGACAAACGACATTGTAACTAACGAAAATTAATCAACCAGTAATAATAAATGTTTATTTAATATAAAATAAATATACAATAACTTAATTAAAAGTAATAAAAATTTATTTAAATTTTACTAAATAAAAAATGGATTTCTTTAGATATTATATATTTAAAACTATATTATTAATAATGAACTTTTCAATGAATTTTACTTCAAATTTTAAAAATTAAAAATAAATAGAAATATTCGAACATACTGTCCCTTCTAATTAATTATCAATCTATCTTAATTAATCAAATTCAATCTGTTTTAATCAATTAACATCAGGTTCAACCAATTAATAGTTATGCCGCTGATGATAGAAGCTAACAAGAAACTGAGCGATGGTTGAGGTACATATGAAGGGAGAAAGAGGAACTGCGGAAGATTGCAGCAGCAACTGATTTGGACGACTTACAATGGTAGCTATAGCCTATGTGACTAAAATTGATTCTTGAGAGACCCACCACCACCAGATAACAGTTTGACAGATGAATTGTTCTCGAAAAGGCACAAAGTATTGTCTAAGCAGTGAAAGCTCAAGAGCTTGGTCTGATAAGAAAAAGTGATTTAACATTATGCAAAGAAAACAAAATGCGTTTCTTGGAGGTGTTAATGACAACAGAGTTTTGCCGGCTGCACGCAGAGGGCCGAGACAAACCATAGAAATTCCGTCCGGTTGCTCATAGGGCTGAAAGAGATTGTTGTAGCTTACGACGGTGCCACTGCTAGCAAGCTTTTATTTGGTAGGAACTAAAGTACTTTACAAGCTGACTCATATGAGGAGATTGAATTTCCTCTTCATTAGTGATGAGAATTTATGAAATAACAATAACTAATAACCTAGTTAATGGAGTCAATGAATACACACAAGCACAAAATGTCAAAAAACGTTGAAATTGATAAGAGAAATCCAGGCTCATGCCACTTACTTCACCTTGCGCAAGAAATAGCTAAAGCTTCTATGCTGGG
This sequence comes from Theobroma cacao, assembly GCF_000208745.1. NCBI lineage: Eukaryota > Viridiplantae > Streptophyta > Magnoliopsida > Malvales > Malvaceae > Theobroma > Theobroma cacao. Next base: position 6,632,152 of record NC_030850.1, read on the forward strand.
AAAACCACGGAAAATTCACTACAACCTTAGTAGGCTATTTAAGCCATCAATTTCAGTAAAAACAACACCATCAATTTTGAGCCATCAGATTATTGCATGCAAGTCTTGAAAAACATCATTGTAAGTTGCCTATGCTAGGATTACAACACATCATCAAAGAAGCCAGTTTCAATGTTGAACCAGAAAATAGTACATTGATAAGTTTTCACAAAACTATTTTCAGGTACCTAACATTTAGATATTTTTAATACTTTAAAACCGTCTGCTGTCAGAGAAAACCACACTACACTGCAGCTATAATGGATCACCAATTTCATAGGTAAGGAACGTCCCTTCGTTCTGCAGCCACAAGAGATCCTAGAGTGAGAAAAAGATGGTATTCACTAAAACAAGCAAGTTCATCTTATAAAACCATCAAAGTTCCGAATTGTAGAGCCACAAGAATAGCAAGCAGGTGGAGAAATTGCAAACGTTGCTGAGACAGGAACAGTAAAGAAAGTTCTTGCCAGCTAGCAATTGACGAATCAAGCAAATATACATTCAAGATACCTTGACATCAAAGACATACTTGCTTGGCCAACTCTTTCGACACCAAAATATAGCACTGCTCATAAAGACTTCATGAGTAAGAAATGCATGTGTGATATTTGGATTATTAATATATTCCACAAATGTTTACTCTCAGATAAAACCAAATGTCCAATCCACATCAAACATGGAAAAAAAAAAAAAGAGTTGCTCAAAAATCTCTCAAAATTAGAAGTCTGAGTGAACAACATGATGCCAATGCTATGAAAATTTAACGGGCCAACATGTTGAACTCATCCAGAGAAGGAAAAACTTTTCTATTATGTAACTTGATTGACATCAGGCAATTCAAGAACTATTGATCCAACAATGAACTTTTCAAGTAAAATCCTGTTTTATGTCCTAATGAACATTGTCAAAACAAATATTTCAAACAAAGCTATAAAGTAAGAAATGGAACATCTTTAATGCAAAATCAGTCACAAAAAGCATCCTTCTAGACTTGGGATGTCCCATGAGCAGGCCCTTTCTTTCACAAACTGACATTGTGATACTCTAGGTTGGAAAATTTCCAGTGACAACAAGTTAAAAAAATCAGTCAGCCACATATCACTTCTACCTTTGATAAATTTATTTCAAGACCAGAGATCAGTTAACTAAGATTGAAAATGAAATAGTCCAACCATTCTGATCCAAACCCAAAATGATTTCAATAATTAAGGTCAATTTCAACTATCAAACAAATTCAGAATTGTCAAGTGATGCATCGGTGATACCTAACTAACAAAAACTAACTCATATTTGGTTTTTAACTGAATTACATTAAACCCACAAAAAAAAAATTGCATATACACTCCATCAAAAATAAAACTTTTAATATAAAGAAAACAGCTTTTGTTCTAAAACACCTAACAATTCATCAAGAACCCATTTCATAATTCTAAATTAAAACACTTAAACAGCAAAATGTACCTTTCACCTAGACTTCACCTAAGCTTCTGCTTCCCGGAACTTTTCCTAGCCGCTTCCTTAACCTTCTCAATATACCCTTCAATAGGCGGAGTCAAAGTGGCCATAAACCTATTCGCCGGAAATGGGGTCAAATCCGGTACCAAAGCCGCCTCCTTAAGCTTCTCTGGCAAGGCCTCAATCGCCTCCTTTTTCATTCTCAACAAATTACTCTCAGCCGCCTGCCTTGCCCTATGCTTCCTCATTAAAACCCTACTATACTCCTTAGCCAATCTCCGTCCATCCTCCACCGTCAGCTCGTATTTGGGTATCTTATCAGCATCAATAAGGCCCAATGTGATCAAATCCAGCCCAGGTGTCCCCATTATCATAGGATCATCAGGAACTCCCATCGCTTTTCTTCCTCCTTTCTTCAAAATCTCCATTTCCCTTTGCCGTTCTTTGCTTATTAATCCCAATTTTTCCCGCTCGGCTTCGCGGGCTCGCTCCTTGGGGGAGAGGTGACGGACTGGAGTGGGGGCATTGAGGCATTGGTCGTAGAGTCTTTGCTTTTCGTCGGGGATTCGGCCACCTTTCGGGAGTGAATCGTCGGTAGGAGCACCGCCTTTACCTTTTTTAGTGGAGACTTTGGAGCGCTTTAAAGATTGGCCGGCTTTGAGTTTGGCTTTGCCCTTGGCGGTTCCGCTGACGGTGCAGCGTTGGAGGAGTCGGTGACCGAGTGTTGTTAGAGGTTTGGGATGGCTTGCGATGCGGATCATGGTTTTTCTGGGGTTTAAGAAACTCAATAATTAAAATGCTTTCTATTTCCTGAAATGAGAAAATGAAAGAAACTAAGGTTTTGGGTTTTTCAGAAAATGAGATACGGCCCCCCGCCCCTCCCGTGGATTTGATGTTAAACCTAGTTGGAGACCGTCTGAGTCCCCCAACCTACTAATGGCCCATATTATTTCCAAGGTGACTTTTACGGCCCATTTATTTTTGTGCAAACTATTGTGTTATGAATTTAAACCAAATGAAATCATAATAGAAAAAAATGCTATAGTGTTTATCAAATATTCTTTATTACACTTATTTTATTTATTTATGAATAATAACAATTAGTTAAAACTTGAACCAAACCATATGATTAAATAAAAATTTAAAACTACTTCAATTTTAAGTAAACACAAACTTTTTTTTAAAAAAAAAACATATTTATCGCAATTACGAGTCAATTAGAGATGACTTGATTTAGTGTCAGGTTTGAGTTCAGCTCAGTTAAAAAACTCAAGCCTGATGCTTAATCAAATTTTATTTTTATTTGTGTTTAAGCTCTACATTTGAATTATTTAAGTTAGATTTGATTAAAGGTAATTATAATTAACTTAATTTAAATTCAAAATTGATATAAAAATTTAAATAAATATTATATTATATTATATATATAATATTGAAAAATTCAAAATGAATCACTGGAATGGAATATTATAAAATTTAATTTGGTTCAACAATAAATGAGTCAAATTTAAATAATCAAACGGGGTTCAAAATAATTTACCAATAATTTGCACAATAACATTATTAAAAAAATAAGATTGGTTTGAAGGGAAGAGACTCATGAGAGCCTAAACGCAGTGGATTTTTCAAAAATACCTACTTCCTCCAAAAACCGACAAAATGCATTTTGGAAGTAACTGAGCGCTGAGCAGCCATCGTTTAGCTGTCTTTTAGCCCAAACCCAAAGGCAGCGGTTTATCACCGGTAGCGTTGTTGTAGCTCAACGCACATAATAAAAACCCTAAAGAAGGAAGACAAGAACATTTTCAGAGAAAAAAATGGGCATGAAAGCTGTGGATTTTTCGCTTAGAATCAACCCTTCTATTTGCTTTACTCAAAACCCTCCAAAACCTTCCTCCAAGCTCGTCAGATGCTCTCTCTCCCCTGACGGTGCCGCCACTGGTAAACTCTTTTCCGTTTTTCTTTTCCTTCTAAAGTTTGTCTCTTCCTTTTTTCTGTGATATTGGGTGGTTTTCAGGGTTGGCGGAGAGGCCATGGAAGTTAGCGGATGCAAGGCTGGTTCTTGAAGATGGTTCTGTTTGGAGGGCTAAATCTTTTGGTGCCTCTGGAACCCAAGTCGGTGAAGTGGTTTTCAACACTTCTTTAACAGGGTAAGATGATACATTATTTGAATTTTGGTTTCCTTTTAGAATAAACAAAATTAAGGAAATTTTGACTGCTTGTTGATGCTTAATATTATATTTCAACATGAGATTGCCTTAGCTTTTGGTTTAAAATCTTAAGAAATTTCAAAGTTTCTGAATGACAATAATGGAATGACGAAAGAAGGTGGGATTTAATAAACTTAAGTTGCAGTAAATTTTTTAATTTGAAGCTGTGTTTGATAAGATTATCTAGATTTTGTGTAATAATGGAATTAATGAAGACTTCTTCCTTTAATTCATTTTTGTTTTAAGGCTTGTCATTGCTTTTATAGTGGAGTTATAAACTTTGTTATCTGTTATGTCTTTGTTTTGTTTCCTTCTCGTTGTAGAGTAAATATGTGGACTATGGAAACTGAAGTTTATCATCTGTAGGCATTGTCTAATTCATCGGCAAAATATAATTGTTATGCAGGTATCAGGAAATTCTAACAGACCCTAGTTATGCTGGTCAGTTTGTCCTGATGACCAATCCACATATTGGCAACACTGGAGTAAATTTTGGTAAGTAAATTTTACCTTTCAAATCCTTGCAAGTCTTACTTGTTGAAAAACTATATATGATCTGATGTTGATGCCTACCCCATCAGATGATGAAGAATCAAGTCAATGCTTTCTTGCGGGCCTGGTGATCAGAAGTCTAAGTATTAAGTAAATTTCGTCCTCTTCTCAATCTCTTAGATTATGCCATCTACAGCTTTCACACAAAAGGTTTGCTCCTTTGTTTCCCAAATTCTAATTAAATGTTTTGCAGCACTTCAAATTGGAGATGTGCAGAAACCCTTGGTGATTACTTAGCAGAAAGAAATATTATGGGAATTTGTAAGTTGTATATATGGCACTGGATATCTAGATAGTTGACTGCTTAACCTAAGATGTACTGTGACAAATCTTTTCTTTGGGCATAACTTCTGGCCTCCTTTGATCTCAATGCTTTCCTATAATGGCAGATGATGTTGATACACGTGCAATCACCCGCAGATTGAGGCAAGATGGAAGTCTTATTGGGGTTTTGAGCACGGAACAATCTAAACCAGATGAAGAACTTTTGGAAATGTCACGTTCATGGGACATTGTAGGTAAGAATAGCTATACTTATTTAAAAGTTATGAGCACTTTTTAAAGGATAAGCAATCTTATTCTTCTTGTCTTTATTTTGCAGGTATTGATTTAATAAGCGGTGTTTCCTGCAAATCCCCTTATGAGTGGGTTGATAAAACAAAATCAGAATGGGACTTCAACTCCAATGGAAGAGATCGAGAGACTTACAGAGTTAGTATTATTTTTTAAATTTTATGTTGGAGGTTTTAATCCTTGCTTTGTGTCTGCTCTTACACTGCTCCATTTCTTTTTAAATTGAAGGTTATTGCCTATGATTTTGGGATCAAGCATAATATACTTCGGCGCTTAGCATCTTATGGCTGTCAAATCACTGTTGTCCCATCCACGTGGCCTGCTGCTGAAACCCTAAAGATGAAGCCAGATGGAGTTCTTTTCAGCAATGGTCCTGGAGATCCTTCGGCAGTTCCTTATGCTGTTGAAACGGTTAAGGAAATTCTGGGAAAAGTTCCTGTTTTTGGAATTTGCATGGGCCATCAGTTACTTGGCCAGGCCTTGGGTGGTAAAACCTTTAAGATGAAGTTTGGTCACCATGGAGGAAATCATCCTGTTCGCAACCTTCGCAATGGTCATGTTGAGATTAGTGCTCAGGTGTGTTTAACTAGCCAAAGTGTTTCCATGCATAAATAAGTCCCTTGTGTGCATGTATAGTTTTGTCAGCATGGATTTAAATTTTACTCTGGGAACCAACTCCACTCCACTTAAACACCCCCTTGTCTCCTCCCCA
>NC_030850.1:6637705-6668588 GCF_000208745.1 Theobroma cacao
CCCCCAACCCCCCCCTAACCCCTACCCCCCCCAAAAAAAAAAAAACCGAAAAACAAAGAAAAACAAGACACACACACACACACACAAAAATGAAGAAAACAAAGTTTTGATATATTCATCTGAATATTGCAGATCTTATTTATATTTTTATTGCAATGTTTTGCATTTATACTATTTATAAGTTTGGATGTATATCTACTTGGTTAGATTTGTTTAAAAGTGCATTGTATCATTTGGGTTGTGTTTTCACCTTAGAATTTATTATTTGGCAGAATCACAACTACGCAGTTGATCCTGCATCACTCCCTGAGGGTGTGGAAGTGACTCATGTCAATCTTAATGATAGAAGCTGTGCTGGTCTTGCATATCCTTCTTTAAATATTATGTCTCTTCAGTACCATCCTGAAGCATCCCCAGGACCTCATGATTCAGATTGTGGTGAGAACTTTGTCCTACATCTAATTTTGACGTATTGGTTTTCAGTTTTTCCTTTTTAACCAAGATCAAAGATTCCCATGTTTGTTAAAACCATTTCTTTTGCTCAACACACGTTGTTTCTTGCCACAGCTTTTAGAGAATTCATAGAGCTTATGAAGTCAACAAAACAAGCTGCTTGAGGGAATCTGTGATATCCAAAGGTTCAAATTTTTGGGTATTGTCTTTGATTGGCGATGTTTTGAAGAGCTATTGTTTGGTTGATATTTGCTTTATCTAGAGAGAAGGAAGAAGGGAGTGCTCTATGTCACAATTTTGTATGAAATAGTTTAGATACTTTGTATGTTTTCTATTTTTGAACTGTACTTGATGACTTATAGAAAGATAAACACTAATTATTGGCATTTACTTTTGGCTCACAGTACTCTTTGTAGTTTTAGCATAATATTATCTTGTCTTCAAAGTGAGGCGGCATGTTCATTTTCCTATTACTAGAATGGGAGTAGGGTATTGTATTGAGATCCTGGTGTTAAGGAGATGTGTGAAAATAATCTACTCTACTGCTGTTAAGTCCCAACAGCACGAGTGTATAATGCTCACCTCTGGTGAAGATGGAAGAGACAGCTGCTAGCACTTGTCACTCTGTATCCGTATTGGGTTGCACTTATGTGATAAGTAGATCCACAATTCAAATTATGTTTTAGCAAGATTCTGCAGGTGAAAATCACTTCTGAAGGTAAGCAGGAAGTAGCTAGAAATGTACATGGTACAATCAGCAACCCTCTAATAAAACAAGAAATTTTCCAAATATACAACCATTTGGAACAAAAACCGGCCAGGATGCATTTGATTGAGAAGAATCAGCATTTATCATCTATATCTCAGGCATATGAGGGATAATATTTATTTAAAAAAGAAATACTAATAACAACATGAATTTTAGTTAAAATCACACTAAGCAAAGAGTAGGAAATGCTGGCCGGCTTCAATCCATCGGCCTAATATTGGCTTTGTTAAAGTTAAAATGTCTAAATGCTAAATAGTCCGACTGTTTCACATAAAATGACATTTGAAAAGTCAGCCTGGGAAGCTGAAATTTGATTCAGGTTGTCTTGCAGCTTTCTGAACATGACTGTCATCTCCAAAATAACTAGTTCTTTTTAGGGTCTTGCCAAATAAGAATTGGTGGCAGGCAGGCACCTCAATTTAAAAATGTAGCAAAGCAACCAATTGAAGGATGAAGAATCAGGAAAGCGTGCCAAAGCACCAAATGCGACTAGCTTCATTCTACATTCTTTCACTGTTTCTGTTTTCTTTTCAAATTGTTCCATTGTTGATCGGGTAGGTAGGGACTAACATTTGACGAGCTGCTTCTCTTCATGGCCAGAGTTGCAATTCCATCAGGTTGTTTGTAGGGTGATTGGAGTATTCGCCTTTGCACCTGAATTTCATGGCAGGCAGTATATGGTTAAATAACTAAAAACAAGTTAGTTCATCCAATATATTTTTATTATTATTTGCAAGATTAAATTATTACAAAATAAATTAGGAAGCATTCTTTGCATGCAAAAGTTGAAAAGAAAGTATAAGTGAGAGAATTAGTAACTGAATTGAGCAAAGTCATCAGTCCATCTTAAACATTAAACAACTGACATGGTTAAGTAATATTGTAAATGAATAAGACATCAATCCGTTAAACCATTGAAATCCAAAAAATACCGAGTTAGATGTGATGCAAACTAAGAGATTGGCATTATATATTAATATGAATTTTATGAAGCAATGCATGGAAAGATCTACTCTCAAAAAGTGTCATTCACCCTAGCAGCAACTATTAGCCAGTTCATATGAGAAGCAAAGATTTCATGTGTGAAACGGGCAGACATACAAAATCAAGCAAATAGTATCCTAAAAGAAATGTAAATAAATCTGCCAATATTGGTGTCCAAGAATCACCAATAGCAACATGGAAGCAAAGATAAATCACAAAAGGCAAACATGAAACTATTAACTTCTTTTGGAAGCTCATCCTTATGCAGGAAAGTCTTCAAGAATGAGAGGTAATTTTCTTATTTCCATGATCCAGAAACCAAAAAAGAAAAAAACTATAGAGCATTTTACCTGAAGAATAGTTTCCATTGCCTTGAAATATTAAGATTTAGGAGATCATTTCGACTGTGTTTGATACCATGAACATAAAAAAGAGAGTATGACATCAAAAAATGGAATGCTTCCAGGTAAGTGGAAAGCAGTAGGATCTAACCAATATTAATACCAAAAGGACCTACAATGCTATTAAGAAGACCTGCCATTTACCACATTATGTTTTCTGCTATATTTAGCTCATCGTCATAAAGAGAAGGGCATACAGTTATCATCTAATATAAAAATATAATCAAAACTTAGAATCCTACAGGGAAAAAGTTTTAATGAATAAATACAATGTATTAACTCTTATCAATTGTCGTAAGATTCTTCAATTATTGGAGGTCAAAGAAGATTTTCCAGGAAGCTGGCAGCAGCTTGGCCACCAGCAATCCCCAGTACAGAATCTACCGTGTATGATCTCTTGAGCACCAGTTCCAGTCTCTGCTTAAATAGGCAAATTCTTGTGCAACACTGAATTCAAAACTAGGAAGTGTTTGTTCACTGGGTTTTTGAGATGGCTGAGTGAACTGGAGCTTCTGAATTCTCCAGCTCACTGATGTGGTTCTTAAGCTTTTACAAGATGAGGGTCACTAGCTTCCTCCCTGTTTTACGAGTTTCATATTGGTTTTGGGAAAAACAAATCTCCTCTCTTCTGTTGCTTTGGCTGGTTGATGACTTGTTACAGGGGCAACTGACATGCATGCTATGGATATCTGATCTGGCAATGGACTGCTAGATCTGATGTAAACAATTAGCACTTGTTGCACCCAAAGTTGAGAAAAGAAAGGAGTAATAAGCTCAGCAAAGCAGAAACAATAACCACTAAAGGATGCTGCAGGTTGCCAGAACTGAAGAACCGTCTCCACGGATTAGACCAGTTCCAACTTTACTCAATATTGAGCATGCTACTCTTTAGAAAATCTTCTGACCATCAATGTGGAGCTGCTTTATCATCTAAGAGGTTCCAGAAAGAAGCTGAACCACAGAGCTATCCTGAGAAAAATAATCCCAGTAAAAAGTGTGAAATACAAGGGAAGTTGACAAAAGTTTCAAATAGATATGAAAAAAGAGTGGAGAAATTTTGATAAGTAGGAGTGAAGCAGTGATGTCATTTCTGTTTTCTCATTTTATTTTTCCAAACATGAAAATAGTACTTCCTATAATGTTTCTGATAAGCAAATCAAGAAGATTGTGGTTTTCTGCTTCTCTAAAAGAATGGTTAAAACAAAATTGTATTTTTACACAGAAAAGTGTCCGCTATCAAGGGGCTTACTTTTTAAGAAGCAATCTAGAAAACCCATACTTAACCCTATGTTTGACTCTAGACCAGAGAAGAAAGAAATGAAAAGAAAATGGTAAATTTGTCTTCCAACACTTTGATAATATCAGTGGAGAAAAGAAAAAGAGAGAATATTATATTCCACACATACATGGACACAGCTATCCACATGCTTCTTTTCTGATGTTTATTTGTGTTAGTGAAATACCAAAGCTATCCCCAAGTGGGAGGTGGGGCAGCGCCAGTGGGGATTACAGCTTTTATGTCTCAGATTATGGTCCATAGAGATGATACAAGATGAACATAAATGCAATATGCCATTTGATGGCAGAGGAAAGTAATAACATCCAGAATGCACTCCATTATGTTTACAGGACCTGCTCGTTCAAGCTTTTTTCTGTCCATGCACCACAACAGTAAAGCTGTCATGACTTGGGCCCAAGCACCACAGGCCAGCAACTTCTTGGGCCAAAGCAACATGGCCCTTAAAAAGTTTAAGCTAAAGTTACTAGTAGCAATTTACTTGGACCCTTATATGGTCTTAAAATCACTTGCATCAAATGTGGATAAGGTAACAAAATCCCATCCACTCAAATACTTGATGTCTTTCATCAAGGCCACACATCCACAATCACAATCAAGGCCCACTCCATAGCACCAACATTTCATTAGCACCATGTGGAGCACACACCGGGCTGACACATGTTTTGATACCAAATGCAACAAGTTAAGCCCAAGCACCACTAACTTAGTAATTTTTCAGGCTTAAACCACATGACACTTAAAAGCTTAAGCTCAAATTGTTAGTAGCGATTGACTTGAACCTCTATATGAGTCTTAACAATCACACTCACATAAGATGTGGGATGGGATATCTCAAAAGCACAAACTAATGGTGCTCTAAATCCTATCTAAAGAATTTAAAAGGAAGCAGTGTCGTCAACATGGACAATTATTTTAAGTTATAAAGGACACAGGCAAGCCAAATAAGATGCCACCTTCCAATGACACTTTCTTCTTCTCTTTTTGTTCTTGTTCCTCTTCATACTGCTTTCTTCGTTGGGTGCTTGCTTATGGTTTTTTAACCAGGCTAGTAAATCCATAAATCCAAGAGCTCATAATAGGAGAAGAAGTACCAAAGATAACGAGACAAGCATATCTTAATTTGATAAGAAGAGTTGCGACATTATGTAAAGTGTGTCAAATTGAAAGTGTGCAGTAAATTTACCAACAAGAAACCCACATCAGAATTATACCAAAGATTGGCATTTAGCAATCATACTTCGACAGTGGCATATATTTATCCACTTCAGTAAATGTGCAACATCATCCATTGTTCTTTTGGCCAACATGAGATTAATGGAGCTAAGCTACTGCCAATGACTATTTTTCTTCTCTTCTTTAGCATCTCAAATAATATCACCAGACTAGTAAAATATGACACAAAAAGCTATAACCTATTTCTTTCATTCCAAATAATCAGAAAAATATACTAATAACACATCAATACGTTGATTAGATAAACTTCATCCTCTTTGGAAACCAAAAAGTAAGATTATGAATTAAACAACAAAGAAGTCCTCTTGCTCCAAGAGAAGATGTGCTTGGTAGCTAGTTCAGCATTACAATAGTAATTAATCAGTATAGTTGTTTTGGCATCCAGAGGTACTTTGGTTATTTTATGTATTGCCGGAATGGCCCTTAGAGTTTTATGTTCATTCAAACTGTTGGATTTTAAAGTATTCTTTATTTTATATTAGTTGAGTTCTATTCCTGAGTCAAATGGTTAGGAATCTAGTCCACCAAGTAGGACAAGTTAGTAATTGCGTATTATATCTCTTTGTCCGGTCAAAAATGGTAGAGTTGATTTTAATAAAGATTTGAGTTCATGAGAATTCTTGGAGAATTTGTGATTGAGTTTTCCCTCCCTTCTTATTCTCTCTTGCTACAAGATTCTCTGGTGACTGTTCACAGATTTGAAACGGCAGCAATCATTTGCTCTATTCTAATTGTACTGCTACAAGAAAATTCCAGCAACCCTTCCCTGACTTTCCAGCCCTCTTTTGAGTTCTGATCTCAACTGAATTTATCCTAGTTCAATGCAAAACCCTAACCTTAATTTTACCATAAGCCCTTAACTTATATAAAGGGCATTTTATGGTCTAGACACCATATACCCTAACTGGGCCAACAGTTTCCAGTCTGTCCTACATCATGTATACATTTAGCCTATCTGCAACTGTCAAACATCATTCTTAAGGTGATCACGATCCTTACATTGATGTTTCTACATCCCTTATAGAATGTTGAACAATAGAGTAAAAATGCAATTCAGAAATGCACTTAATACTTCAAAACCCTTTTCTTGAGGAGACCAAACTTAATGCAATTTTTGTGATCAAAACAGGATAAGCTTGTTAATTTGATGAATATTATTCAGAAAGCATTAAATTTGTAATTATGAAATGGTTTTAACTTGCACAGTTTCCTCCTAAGAATACCTTGCATCTTCTCTTCAAGCTGCATGATGCTTTCATGGAGCAAATTAATTTTCCAAACCTGAAAATCAAGTTAAAAATAAGGAGAAGAAACACCATTAAAAGAAAAAAGCAGAGAGGTATCCAGCGTCTTTGGAGCAAATTGCAAAACAGAATAAAAAAAAATTTAACCTGAAGTTGTAAAAATTCATCTCTCGTCCTCCAGTATCAGATCTCGTGAATACAAAGGTTTGCGCAGCTTCACATCCTCAAGCTACACAGTAATTGCAAGCAAATTCAGCATATTGAATTACTCGAGTACCAAAAGGATTATTACGTGCTATTATAAGTACATACTTTGAACACTCAAATCTTTACACAAAAATTAAACAAGATAAGAGGAAAGAATGATTTATCCCTTTATGCCAGCTTAAACACTGCACCACTCTCGAACACTAATTTTTACATCAACATCCAATTCCCAACAGAAACCTCATTGCATATCACATATATGAAAAGAATCACCATAAGTTCATCCAAGTGCTAAAGTATCATATGCGTGGTTTCAATACCTGAGTCCTGAAAAAGCAAATAACTTCTACTCTTGTTGTGAGAAAGCTTTCCTTCTTCAGGCCTGCCACATACTAACAGGCCACTTTCAAATATAAAGATAAGATAAAAGGTCATGTCTGAGCATTTCTATCCTGCAAGACAAAATATAATGACAATCACTCAGTAGCATTCTATGATTCAATGTAACTTATGTTTTAGATAAATCACCCACTTGAGTCACAGAGGTCCTTACTTCTCACAACTCTCTTGGCTATCAAGATGTAATGGTGCAACATGGTATGGGTATCTGGCTGTATGCCCTTACTTAGCAGTTCATTAACAAGGGTTACAGCTTTGTCTATATATCCTCCTTTAAAATAGCCTGAAATAAGAGCTGTATATGTCACAGTATCAGGTTCCAATCCTCTATCTATCATTTCGTCAAAGATCCTACTTGCATCCTGAAGATTGTTTGTCTTACAGAACTGATCAATCAAAACCGTATAGCAAACAACGTCAGGTTCTACTCCCATGTGCTTCATTTCACTCCAAAAAGGTGAAGCAACCATTATTGTCTTGCCATTCTTTTGTGTCACATCAGGATTAGAAAGAGACCTCAAATTCATTTTCATATGGCTGTTAAGCAAGACTGTATAAGTGATAACATCAGGTTTAATCCCTCTCTCCTTCATATTATTGAAAAGATCCAAGGCCTTCTGCAAAAGTTTCACCTTACAATATCCATTTATCATTATTGTGTAAGTAACTAGATCAGGTGTTAGCCCCTTCTTAATCATAATATTAAACAACAGCTGGGCAATACTCAAATTTCCGGCCTGACAAAATGCACCAATGAGTTTACAGTACATTAATTTGGTAGGTTCAGCATTCAAAGACAACATTATCTTGAGTAACATAAGAGCTTTGTCATTATCACCTTTCATGCAAAGACTACTGAGGAGTTTTGAGCAAGAAGCCTTTGTCACTAGAAATCCCTGCTCAGACAGCTTAACAAATAATTTAAAGGCTTCTTTTGTTAGGCATGCTTCACGATAACCATCAACTAAGGCAGCATAATTTTCCAAACACTTTCCCGGCAAACTATCTAGAAAATTTTCAGCTTCCTTCACCTTATCTCCCATACATAAGCCTTTAATGATCATGTTGTGTATGACAGTATCACATTTCAAGCCTTGTGCCTCCATAGAATTTAAAAGATCAACTGCCTTTTGTGCATGGCCATTTCTAGCTAAGCCGCCAGCAAGTACACTATAAAAAACAATATCAGGCTTGTGGCCGTTGTTCTTCATCTCCTTGAACAAGTTCCATGCATCTTCAACTTTACCTTGACGACAATATCCATTGATCAAAGTGGTATAGTTAATAACATCGGGAGAAATCTGTTTACCCTTCATCTCATCAAGCAATTTTTTAGCTTCTTCCACTTGTCCTCCCTTGCAGAGAGCATCTGCTATTACATTATGACAAACCTCATCAAGAAAAATCCCAATGTCCCTAAACTCCTTAAATTGATTTACAGCTTTAAAATCCAGGCCCATCTGACACAGGCTTTGAAGTATTGAGGTCAAAATCACACAGTTCGTTTTGATACCCTTTGATACCATTTCATGGTGAATATCCAAAGCTTTCAATATATTCCCACATTTGCAGTATCCTCTTATCAGGGCACCATAAGAAGTCACATCAGGAACAACCCCATCGTTTTCCGCATCAAATAAGACATCTTCAGCTACTTTCAATTTCATCTCCTTACTGAAGCCCCGAATCACAACACTATAAGCGAAGGGATCAAGAGGAACCTTTGCCTTCCTGCACACTTTAAGCACTTCATAACCTAATTCTGTCCTACCATGCATACAAAGCCCTTCAATATAAGTTGTGTAAGCAAAGGCATTTGGTCTAACTTCTGCTTCCTCCATCTCTCGAAAAACATTAAAAGCTTCCTCCAAACTACCCTTTTTGCAAAGTGCCTTAATTAGAATGCTATAAGTATAATCATTTGGCTTCAGTCCAATTCTTTTTAACTGTTGATAAGTAGCTACAGCCATATCAATTTTCCCACAGTGAATCAAACGATTCATAAGAAAATTACATGAAAATATATGTGGAACAAATCCACATCTTCTAGTTTGAAACAAGATATTAATAACTTCATCAAACATCTCGACACTAACATATGCCTTAATTAATGCATTGGACAATCGAACCAACAAGTATGAGTCTTCTCCCTCAAGCCCCTCTTCAAGAGCTTCACACAAATCCATAATTTCAAAGCCTAAACGTTTCTCTTTCCTAATGATTTCCAACAACACCGAATCCAGTTTCCTGTCCCAACCCCAATAACACAATATTCTCACAATAGCAGTGTATGTACAAAGATCATGAGAGAACCCATCTTCATTCAATTGGTTAAAAAATGACAACGCCTTATTGGGCTGTTTTATTAAATTATTCAAAGTTTGAACAACTTCAACTCTATCTAATTCAAAGAAGTGGTCACTGTTATGATTCATATTTGGGATACTGACAGTTTCTTGCTCATCAGATGAACTGGAAGCTAATTGGGCAAGAGCATAGTGCATCTGCTGGAAAACAAAGTATTACAACATTCTCAGTTTCCCTTTTTTAGGTTACATTTAATTCTTATTTCTTACTTTTTGCTTCTGGAATAGAAAAAAAAAAAAGGCAAAAGTGCATTTAAGTACCAAAAAAAGGAAAATTTTGAAGAACTAAAAGTTAAATATGTAATTTTTTTAGAGAATAAAGTGCATGATTTTACTTTTACATAGAACAAAACGATATTAGAGTTGGTGTTGCATTTTAGTTATTTACTCCCTCTATCCATAAAGTTGTCACTGACTTTGTTTTGATAAAAAATTTCAACTTTCACCCCTATAATTTAAATATTTTAATTAATTAGATTTTACAATATATATATATATATATATAAACTACTTCATTCAAAGTTGTTAAAAAACAATTTTATAATTTTTATAATTATAAAAATAAAATAAAATTAAAAATTTTCAAAGTTTAAAATGTTTTATCAGCAATTAGTCAACCAATGAGAACTTTATTGGGACAGGAGTATTCATTTCTAATCAATTAAGATTTTGGTTTTTACTATTTACTTTTACTTTATAGCAAAATTTTAAGAAGCGAAATGCAAAGAGCAAAAGCAAATACTAAGTCCTTAGCTCAGTGCCTGAAGTAATGAATTATGAAGAGAAAATGGAGAGACAAATCAAGAACAGAACCTCTTTTGTAGCAGTAGGAGAGTAAGTTGGAAAGGCCGAAAGTGCAGGCCGTATCTTCTGTAAGGACTGTCCCAACATCTAAACAAACAAAACCATCAATACCCATAAATCAAAATGGGAAATATTGCTCAAAAATAAAGAGAAGTGGCAGTACCAGAAGGAAAAGAGCTTGGTTGCAGTAGTCGAACTTAGTCGGAAAACGGCTCAAATTTCAAATACTTAGGATAGAATTGGGGTTATTCGATTGGAATCTATTAAAAGATGGAGAAGCTAGAGGGCTTTCTGGGTTCCAAAATGAGGGAGAGTTTTTTAAAAGTTCGGTGTCGTGAGGCAGGCAGGCTGGTAGCTGCCGGGGAGAAACACAAAGCAAAGAGCTGCTGTGCTGAGGAAGACGTGCCCAGGGTTTACTCAGGGTTTTACGAAGAGCGTCCGACAAAGGTACCTTAAAACTAAAACTCCTCAACATATCCGCCCTTCAGCTAACTGCTACCTAAAGGTGTTCAGGGCCGGGTTACCCGTAAGTTTAACCCGCCCAATATGATTAGGTTTGGATTCAGTTCCAAAAAAGTTATTTTCTCAATGAAATATAATTTTTTAAAAAAATTATTTTATGTAAATAAAGCCTAACCCATGACTACTTAAGAAATGTACCAATTTTATATATTTTTTTGGTACCATTTTTCATAATTGCATTAGATACCTATACTTTCTCTAAAAACATCACACGTGGAATATCAAATTCTAGGCGTATACAGGGGCGAAGGGAGAGGGTAGCGGCCGCTACCTCTCAATTTTTATTTTATTTTTTATTTTAGTATATAAAATTCATAATATGTAATTTTCTCACCCTTACACAAAATAGATGAGCTAGTTTGAAGTAGTGGTAAAAAATTTAAGTTAATCTTCAAAAGTTAGATTCAATTCTTTTTAAGTTCTAATTTTAGAATTTTTTTTTTATAAGTATAGGCATAATATTTATAATAACAAATCAATATATCATATCATTATTAATCATAATATATCAACATATCATATCAATTATGATATATTAATATGACACATTAACATTATACAATATAAAATAATAAATAAAATTTAACCTAAATCAATTATTAAATATAAAAAATTATTTAACTTAAAATAATAATATATAAAATTTAATCAAACATAATTATAAATATAAACACTTATTTTAATTTTCTTAAATAATTTAAAATTTTATTTATACATAATGCTATAAAGATACTAAACTTTCTTTTTTTTTCTCCTTTATAAATATATTATTTATAATTTAAAAATTTATATTTAAACTATTAATAATATTTTATATTATAATTTAATTTAATTTTAATAATAATTAATATAATTAATTTTTTATTTTAAAACAAATTATTGAATTATTGATCCGACCTATATCAACATGCCAATTATTTCCCCAGAGATGCCTTCGAAGCCAAGTCAATAAAACGTAACTTGACATCCCACTCTAGGTGACGTTTCACCTTCACCACCTAAACCCATAAATCAGCAAGGACAAACATGCATTATTTCTAATATTTTCCCATAATAATCACAACTGAGCTGACAAACTGTCATAAAAAAAGAATTCATGATAAGATTTCAAAACCAAGTATCAAATATAATTTCCATAAAAGTTTATGACCGCAAACTGACACTAATTTAAATTTTCTCGTACAATAGCTATTAACATTCATGTTCTCAGGGGAAAAAAACCTTGAATATGAAAATTAAAGAAAATAAAAGAAAGAAGCAGGACAATCACTCTCCAGCTACAAACATCCTATTAAGCAACATGGTTGAAAGATTCATGGAAAGGAAGGAATTGAGAGCACCAATTGTCTGCCCACCACCATATCCAGAGGGCCAGCATCTCAATCGCGGTGACACCAGCGGTCATCACAAGTCACAACGGATGAAAGGCTTACATAATACATCAAGATCAAAGTACACCCTCCTTCAATGATCTCCACCTTCAACACTTCCCCACATCAACCAGACTTTGAGTTCACTTGACACAGGACACAAAAAAGCCAACTAAATGGAAAATGTAACTCACCATCAAAGCACTAATAAAACTTAGAAGCACTTCCTGTGGACAATGGATGGACCAGACTCATCATACTCGCCCTTGGAAATCCACATCTGATGCAACAGGTAAAGCAAGAATGTCAGTCTTGGCCCTCTTGGACAACCAACTTATGCATAAAACATAACCGAATGTAAGTAAAAATATTTCACCTGCTGGAAGGTGCTGAGCGATGCCAAGATAGATCCTCCAATCCAAACACTGTACTTTCTCTCTGGTGGTGCAACGACCTTAATCTTCATGCTGCTTGGAGCAAGGGCAGTGATCTCCTTGCTCATTCGGTCTGCAATACCAGGGAACATAGTTGAACCACCACTGAGCACAATGTTACCATAGAGATCTTTCCTGATATCCACGTCACACTTCATGATAGAGTTGTAGGTAGTCTCATGGATTCCAGCAGCTTCCATCCCAATGAGAGATGGCTGGAAGAGGACTTCTGGACAACGGAATCTCTCAGCTCCAATAGTAATGACTTGTCCATCAGGCAACTCATAGTTCTTCTCAACAGATGAGCTGCTCTTAGCAGTCTCAAGTTCCTGCTCGTAGTCCAGGGCAACATAAGCAAGCTTCTCCTTCATGTCACGAACAATTTCCCGTTCAGCAGTGGTGGTAAACATGTAACCTCTCTCAGTAAGAATCTTCATCAAAGCATCAGTGAGATCACGACCAGCAAGGTCTAGACGGAGGATGGCATGTGGAAGGGCATACCCTTCGTAGATTGGCACAGTGTGAGATACACCATCACCAGAATCCAGTACAATACCTGTTCCAATAGGGAGATAATTCAGAGTTAGCTTGATTAGTTGCAATCTAAAAATATGAAAAAATTCATATAGGTTTCTATTTTAACAAACCTGTTGTACGACCACTTGCATACAATGAGAGAACAGCCTGGATGGCAACATACATGGCAGGTACATTAAAAGTCTCAAACATGATCTGGGTCATCTTTTCTCTGTTGGCCTTGGGGTTGAGAGGTGCCTCTGTGAGAAGCACAGGGTGCTCCTCAGGAGCAACACGGAGTTCATTGTAGAATGTATGATGCCAGATCTTTTCCATATCATCCCAATTGCTGACAATACCATGCTCAATGGGATATTTCAAAGTAAGGATACCTCTTTTGGATTGAGCCTCATCTCCTACATAGGCATCCTTCTGACCCATCCCAACCATGACACCAGTGTGTCGGGGTCGACCAACAATACTGGGAAAAACTGCCCTGGGAGCATCATCGCCAGCAAAACCAGCCTGCACAATAAACAAAATATCCAATTAACCATGATAAAGTGACACATTTTTCATAAAGAAATAAACAATAATGGAGAATAAAACTCATGTCCGCAAATCAACTAACCTTCACCATTCCAGTTCCATTGTCACAGACAAGGGGTTGAATATCCTCAGCATCAGCCATCTTTTACAATACTGCAAAAAAAAATTAAGATACTGAGCTGGATTCTATGTCCTTCTCAACAACCTAAACAAGCAAAAGTAAAGAGTTGCACAAATCAAGTTCTAGTTTCTCCAAATGACAAGTCGAAACACTTAAGTCGACTACTTTCTTCAGATATATATGATAAAATTGTTCAGCATTTTAGCAAAGCTAAAAACAGTAAATTTTGCTACTGCAGCGGCACAACCAATTTTTATCAATTCAAAACGCATACAACAGTCATTAGAGTAGAGCATACAGCATCTAAGGGACTGAAAATTGAATCAATTATCCAAAGAAATAAAGATCAGAGTAGACCCTTTCTTCAACCAAAATAAAATTTCGAAAATCATTAAATTTAGACAGGGAATGCATTAATCCGTACAAGTGGAAGAAGATCAAGTTAAAAATAAAGGCAGAAAAATCAATTCTCATAAGATCTACATAGAAATCGCAAATGTAATGAAGCAGATCAAGCCAAGTAAAGATCCAGTGACTAAGAGAAGCAGATCAAGCTAAATCTAACTTTCTAAAACTCTACAGAAACTTCTAGAACCCTAGATCTCAGTTCATCATCGAAAAAGCATCAAAATCAAGCACACAGAATCCACAGATCGGTCGATTTGAAGTAAAATAGAAGAAGAATTAAAAGATTTACCTGAAGAAGAGAAACGAGAAGGAGATTTTAGAGAGAGAGAGAGTGGTAGAAGAAGCAGAAAACGACGACGCTTTTTCCCTGTTCTCTCTTCTCTCTGGTGCTGGAGGTGGAAATGGAAAGTGAAAGAGGAGAAAGGGGGTATTTATATAGTATAAGCAGAGTTGGCAAATTTTTGAAATGCAAATGAAATTTGTAGCAAATTGAAAAGAATTTGGGAATCCAAAGGGGGAATCATTTCCACCACCATGAGAAAAGATAGGGTGACCTGGCTGACAGCTTTTATTTCCGTCACCCCCCCAACCCCACGTTCTTCGCCTTGGGATTTTGATCTAATCTCTACCGTTGGATTAAGCCTCAGCTACGCTTCTAATCTCAGCTAAAGCTATATATTCGCCCTCCGTCTTGTTGGGGTCTGGTCGGCATTTTTATTTAAAGACAATACCAAAAGAATGTCTTTTGCCGGCACTGCAGCTCGGCTTGGCTTGGTTTATATTGGCTTCACTCAACCTGTTTTTTCTTTTTCCTACTACATGCTTAGTACTTAGTTGTTCAATCTGTTAACCCTTAAGTTAGGACAAAATATATTGTAATTAATAATAAAAAATTGTTTTATACATAGTCGTGACTTAAAAATGAGGTTACAGTATGTGATTTATTTTCTATTAGGTATATTTAATAAACTTTTAATTAATTATTAAACCAATTATAATTATTTAAATATTCTATTAAGTATATTTAATAAACTTTTAATTAATTATTAAACCAATTATAATTATTTAAATATTCAATTAGGTATATTTAATAGACTTTTAATTAATTATTAAACCAATGATAATTATTTAATTCCCATTGATGATTTTTTTTTGTCAAAACACTTATAAAATTTAAAATATTCCACTACCAATATAGTAAGAACAACTAAAGATCACTAGTAAGAATGACTAAAGATCACTCTTTAATTTAAGGATGTCAACGGGTATAATGTTTTTTATTTTTTAGGTATTCTAACTTGAATCTTATTATATAATAGGATATTTAGACTTTATAAATATGTAATTAAATTTTGAAATTGTTATCTGAAAACCTACACGAATATCTTACATACTACCCGTTAAATATTCATATCCATTAAAGACTTGATTAAAGTAAAATTAAAATCAAATTTTATGTGTATTATTAATTAAAATTAAATTAATAAATTAAAATCAATTCATTAAAAATAAATTAAAGCTTAAAATCATATTTATAATATTTAATGAATTTTAGTAAGTATTATATTAATTATAAGAATATTTATAAACAAAGAATATTATATATAACTAAAATTTAATATTAAAAATTATTATTTATAATTGAGTTCGAGTAGTGAGTATCTTAAAATCACTATCCGATTTTCACTCAAATCTTACTTGAACCCGATTATAAGTATCCTTATCTTACTTAATCGTGTCAAGTAATGCAAAGTATCTATTGATATCTCTATTCTTTATTAAGGTGGATAAACTTATCAATTGAACCTTATTGGTATCAAAATATGTTTTGTTTTCAATCAAAAGTTAGTATTTCATTTATATCATACGCTAAAATAAATAAATAGCTGAGAATGCTAACATTTGGCTTTACTCGCTCGCGGGGAGGCAAATCCCCAAATCCCAAATGCACCTAAGAATTCTATAATTTGTGTGCTAGTGCTATCTTTGTTTCTTTACCTATTTTTTAAACATACAATTATTCTATTCTATTCTAAATTTATGATCCAACGATAACTCGTGTTATGTGCACGTGTCAGGGTTGTTCAAGTTTTTAAGCAGTATGATTTGTTTACGTTGTAGTAGTACTAGTTGAAATTGCATGGTTTAATATTTACCTATTATAATTAAATGCAGTGCATGACACATTTTTGGTTATTTTTTCGACTTACTCATTTACCCTTTTGGTGGACCTTCGAATAATTGGGCTAAAATTTCAAATTGCCTCCACTTCTTCCCGACGCCCGTAAAGAAATACTGAAATATTGAAGTTGAAAGACAAAAGAAACATTTTCTCTTTTTATTAATTTAATTTAATTTATTATTCTTTCTTTTAATGCAAATTATAACAATATGGTCGCAAATTTTTTGACATTGCGGATTAAACAGATATTATGGTTATGATTTTTTTATATATATTTTTCATAATAGAGTGAAAAAATAAAAGAAAAGAAAAGAGATTCCTTCATTATTTGCACCTGTGATTGATTACGGAGCAGGGTATGTCATAAAGCAAAACCTAAAAATGGATCATAAATTTTTCCCTTTTGCCTATAAACTTGCATGTGCTAACATGTGGCAAGTACAATCACATCTATCTAAATTTATCAATGAAGTTGGAAAAGCAGTTGCTAGGTTGGCACCTAAAATACCCAAAGGCATTTTAAGGAAGAAAATGAGGATAATCTAGCTACTAAATTATTGTTACACCTTAAAGTTTGGCCTTGGGGCTATATGCCACATTGTAAAGAGACACTCCTTCCATATAGATTAGCGAAAAAAGTGACGTTTCTTTTATGTAGCGGCACACCATAACTTGGGCCATCAAGCTTTCTTGATATGATACCGGATATATTACCATTTCTTTTAATATATTCTTCACATTACAATAATGTTGCACGTTTCATTTTGATTAATTCAATAACTTTGGTTATATCTTTGGGTAATACGTGTTAATAAGTTGCACATGCATTGTTGTATTTGCTTACTCACCTTTCATCACGTTTCTTTTTATAATTATTTTATCAAAAAGTTTATTTGCATACCCAAACAACTAGAATTTAACATTTTAATTTTTTAAAAATAACATGTCAAAATCTTAAGTGAAAGAGATAGAATTTACGAGATAAAAAAGTGTTATCTCTTTTTGTGTTATTCAAAATTATATATAATAAAAAAAGAAATATTCGTATTAATAAATTGTTAAATGAAATATTTGTTTATTCAATTATTTTTCTTCTTTCATTTTCAAAACTTTTTGGTACCCCATTTTATCTAAATAATATTTCAAGACATCTAATGATTGGATTTAATTAAAAAAAAAACAAAGAAATGGGAAGATTCATTGTTTAGATTGTATGGTAACAAACAAAGTTTATATTGTGAACATTGAATCAGTGTAAAAGTAAATTCAAAGCAAAGAAATAATTATCATTTGAGGGTATATATGTTGTAATGGTATATG
This sequence comes from Theobroma cacao, assembly GCF_000208745.1. NCBI lineage: Eukaryota > Viridiplantae > Streptophyta > Magnoliopsida > Malvales > Malvaceae > Theobroma > Theobroma cacao. The sequence continues at coordinate 6,655,288 of NC_030850.1, forward strand.
TAGCTACAAATGGTAGCCTAAAATCATTAATCTTTGCTTAGCTATTAAGAATAAGAAGAAGTCGCCTAGTTGGAGTAGTGTCCAAGTCAGAGTTGGTGGGAGAGCCATCACCAAAATATTACTAATAATAATAATAATAATAAAATCTAACAAATAATTCCCAAAAAAGAAAATTAATACGATGACAATGGAGTCATGTGTGCAGATCCCATCCATGACTTAGCCGAAAGAGCAAAAACCAATGGCCATGTCGTCCTGATAATGACATGGCTGCCAATGCATTTAAATCTGTCTGATTGGACTCCACCTTCGAAAGAGCAGAGGAACACATCTTTCTCAATCAAAAGAGGAGTAGTGGGTAAAATGGCTGCCGTATTTAAATTTTGAAGGGAGAGGATGAGTGTACTCAGCCATACACCCTTTTTAAATTTTAAGGAGCAATAGTGGAACCCCGGTTACAGTTGGACAACCTCCAAACTGCACTTTCAATGAACTTCAAACTCCTATGTTTTAAACAAACCCATCCATTTCAATTTTGAATGAGAACAAAGCTTTTGGTTTTACATGAACTGCCCTTGTCCCTACTATCTGTATACATTTATGGGACCACCCTGTTCTGTTGTCACTGCCTTTGATAAATTTATCTTGTCATTGGATTTGATGACAAATTGTGACCGGGGTTTGCGGATTTTTGGTTTGAATTTATATGAATTGTTTTGTTCATGGGATAGATTCTGACTTCTGACTTCAATTTTGTTACACACAAGTAGAGATTCAAAACCTTTTTTTTTTTTTTCATAAATCTGTAATTTAACTATTATTACCAATTATAAGTTTACTCAAAGTTTATATTGATTTTGTTTGATCTGTTTGTTTAGTTTATTTATTTATTGGTTTCATCTATTCAATGCAAATAAAAGTTATTTCATTGCAATTTTACTTGTAAATGCAAACTTATTAAAAAAAACTATTTGTCATATTATTTTTTAAATCAAATTTATTTTAAAGTTGTATATTTGATTTAATAATAAGTATATGTATTATTCATTCAAAAATTTGCATTCAAATTTTCTCTTTCTAAAATTGTATATGATAAAAATAAACATTCATTTTTAATGAACTATAGAAAAAGTTAGACCTGGAAATTTTGTATATAACGAGATAAGATGAAATAGAGTTAAGTTAGTTTGGATTTAAAATAATTATATTTTGTGTTTTAATTGTCTTAACACGATTAGGACACGAAAATTTTGTGTTTTAAATGTGTTACACTGATTTAACCCATTTAAAACATGTTTAATTAATTATATTATTATATATTCATATAATTCGTATCTGTTTATTATTTGTTTAATTAATCTTATAAATGTGTCTACCTGACATGTTTATAACTCGATTATGACCCGTTTAAACTTTATATAAATACTTTCTTTTATAATAATTGATGATGGTGATGTTGGATTTTATTCTACTTTATGGATCTTATTGTTTTATGATTATTAATTTTAAATTTGAATAATGAAGTTTTATAATTCATTTGTAATTGTATACATTTTAATTTAATCATATTAATTGTTTTTAAAATTTTAATCATACTAACTGTTTAAATATATTATAAATCGTGTTGTGTCACATAAAATTTAACTTGATTTATTTAATAAATGTATTTAGCGTATTGTGTCGTGTTACATGTTTAATAAATATATATGTATTTGTATTTAAGATTTTGACATATTTAATTAATCATATCATATTCCTGACTTCTTATACAATTGCTGATACTTGAACTTAGTTAAATACATGAATATGAATAATCAACTCTAAGAAAAATTACAAGACATGTGAATATGAATAGTCAACTCTAAGAAAAATAATGGACAACTATTTTATAGAAATCTCTTTCATTTTTTTTTTTATTAATTTGAAAATTGGAAATAATACAGATTGATTCTATGTCAAGTTATATGTCACAAATCACAATTAGCACTTGCCAAAAACGTATGGCATATTTGTTTTAAATTTTTTTCAAGGATATACATAGCAATTAAAAAGTAAAGCAAGGCTTGTGTTTTAAAATTTTAAATTAAGGGAAAAGTTAAAGAAAAATACTATGAGAATTTAAACCTTAATTTATGTTTTTTCTTGTCCATGTTAAAATAATGTTTCATTTTTAATAGTTTTCATAATTTTTATGAAAAGAGTGATAATAATACTATTTCTTTTTTTGTTTTCCACCAAAAAACAATATTTTTATTTTTATAATAACAATCTTAACACGGAATATGCCTAAATCTTTTCGGGCTGAAAGCCTAAAGAGCTGGGCTGCACTTACGAAAAATAGAAGTAAAAAAAATGGCCAGGAAGAAGGCCTTTTTGTAAAGCCCCTGCTGCTAAGATAAATAGAGAGTTGCGATCCTCATTTTTCAGAAGGGGGGCGAGGGTGTTGGCCTCCGCTTTGGGTGAGAGATGCGAAGAGAAAGAAAGAGAAGTTATACACTGGAAGCGGCCAGAAAAATGTGGATGAAGAAATATCTGAGGGGACCCTGATGTCCGAATTTCTCAATGAATAATAGTTTTCAATCTGAATTTCGAGGGCTGCTCGTGTTTCTTCTTCGATTTCTCTCCATCTCTCAATCCACGTGGCCTTCTCTCAATTCCTCCTTCCTGGACCTTGTGATGTTTGCTTTTTAACAGCTCTGAAGGTTCATTCTTCTCTTTTTTTATCCTCTTTCTGATTCCCTTGCTGTTTTTTTTTTGTTAATTTTCTATTTCATTGTTAATGTCTAATTTTTTTTTTGGGGGGGGGGTTGGGGTGTTTTAATCTTACGAGATTTGCATTATTTCCTTTTTTAGCTATTTCTGGGTTAATGCCTTAATAGGTTTTTCCCATGTGATTGTTGAAAACTAGAAACAATTAGCTTTTGGGGCCAAACTAATACTATATAAAGTATGTAATGTTAGCTTTTGGGGCTAAACTTGTGAGTGTTGTTCCTTTAGAGAAACGAAACCATCAAGTATGTAATGTTGTAAGTTAGAATTTGCAACCTTTTAAGTTGATTTAGTATTTCAAACTACAAGAAGAACAAGACCAGAAATTTTATGAATGTTTTAGTATAATGTAATGTATATACACATATATAACATTTTCAAAAATTTTTGAGGGAGCTATGGCCTGAGCCCTGATGGCCCTTCAATTGATCTGTCCCTGATAATAGGAACCCTTTCATACCTTAGGCTAGATGCTATAATTCATGTAACATATGACTCCCACGAACACATTAAGTTCATAGTTTTAGGGAAAACTTTCTAGCTAGACAAACAAATTGTTCCAAACATTTGGAGGGAGATGTCCCAATGATTTGGAAATTAAGGATAATATCGTCAAAAGATTCATGCAGTGATTCCTAGCAAGTTAATATAGCAACTTCCTCATCTGGGAAGTAAACAATAAATGAAGATTAGTTTTTTTGCGAGTTACCTTGAATTAAAGTGAGAAGAGAGACTAGTGTTATCCAACACAAATGCAAAATCCTTACACAATTCAACCAGTGTTTTTAAGACACCAAACTGATATAATGTAAACTAACCAAGATAAAATAGAAGCAAATAATCTTAGTTCAAAGTTAGGTTGAAATTTCTTCCATAGACAAATGTGGTTATATATTCTCAGGGATCGTGGGGACAATGGCACCCACAAAGTTTGAATACCCTATACAAGTGAGCTTTGAGATGCAAATATGTTGGTTTTTTTAATTTTCTTTGTGGTGCTCTTTCTTTGTGGGCACATGGACTAAAAGTAAATTGTATTTGAGAGTGGTTAAATCACAAATATTTGTTTATTTGACTTTACTCATTAATATGCAATTGCAATTGGAATGTCACAAGCATGCACATTTAACTAAAAACCAAATTGGTTTGGTTTTCTCACCAAGACACCGATTCAATTGCAATTGGAATGTCTCAACTCACAAGCAAGCGCTTCTAACTCTTCAATCCTACACACCAAAGATCCAAAACAATTACTGTGATCAATTTAAAAATTTCACGGTCTATGGTTGAGGCTACTATGTAAAGAGTTGGAAAAACTCCAAATTTATGATTTCCAAGGCTTAAAAGTCTACTTTACTGTTCTAAGGTATTTTTTTATTGACATTATATTGTTTATCATTTTATTTGAATATATATATATATATATATTTAAATTTTAGTCTCAAACTATTGAATCTGAAAGCATAGTAGTGTGCAAAAGGAATCAAGAAAATCCCTCCCTAATTCATTGAAAGATTGTGTAAATGCTACTAATTTCTAGGTCTTTTTCAAATTTATTGATTTGTTTATATTTTACTTTTACAGCTTTGGAGGTTCTCATGGTAATATTTTTGTTTTATTATTGAAAAGTTGTATTATGTACTTGTAACTTCATAATATGAATTTATGTTGTGTACTTTTTTGGTTTGTCTTTCTTCATTGTTTTAATCTTTCATTTTGCATTTTTTGTTGAAAAGGTTTAGCAATATATAATAATTTAAAAAATTTACATTGGAAGTGTAGTGGCATATTGCAAATTTATTTATTAAGAGTGTGGCATGAGGAGGATTCTCGAATGGACAATTTTCGATGTTATATGGTGTGGGGGCTGGAGCTGCTACAATTGCATTAGCGGGAGCTGCTGTCCTGGCTTGGCATTGTCGTTAGTTCATTGATTTATTCTGTAGCACAAGATTAACAGAAGCCACTGCTCTGCCCTAATGAGGATCTTCTTCATATTTATTTTGACAACAATTCAGATTAATAAACTTCTTAAACTTCAGGGTTCTTTTTTAGGTGGGGGGGGGGGGGGGGGTAGGGAGGGGGGGAGGGGGGGAGGGGAGGGAGGTAGGGTTGGACTGGGAAATCCCAATTTAACTTAAATGGTTGCAAGTTTTATTGTACAATATTACATACTTGAGGATTTTTTTTCTCTAAAAGAAAGTGGTCACAATTTTAGATAAGTTAGTCCAGTTAATGTATTTTGTTTCTACATCATTATGTGTTTATTCACGAGTTGACAAAAACTTATGCATTTGTGAATTTGTTATTAGATGTTAAGCTGTGGCATTGCATGTGTTTCTATCAAGGCCGATAATTACCAACTTCAGGGCCAGGGTGCAATTCAAGATTTTGATGAATTGCTTGCTGACTATCTGAGTTGACAAATTGTTTGTATGCTCAAAATCTACCATGGACTTCACCTTATCGGATCTCCACTCTAGCTTTGAGCTTTCAGCTTCCTACTAGTTTGTGCGACTGTATGCAACATTTTGTATTTTGGGTTCTCTATTGTTTTTTGTACGCAGGGAAAAAGAATTTGAAAAACATTTCTCTAATTGTAATTGTGTTGGTATGTCTTGTGTGTTCATCGTCGCAATGGATTGTGTATCTGCATCTGCATGCCGAAGCTTTGTTTAAATCTGAAGTGGAAGCAATGTAAGAGTTCTTTTCTGAAAATATTAATCTTGAAAGCATTATTTTAGTAGTAATTCCTTTGGTGTCTCTTTTTTGTTCATTTGATGCAATACATTTGTGTACTTATGCCTGCGTGCCTAAATTGAGCGTGTAAATCTAGAGTGTAGAGTTATGGTTACGATGCTTGAAGCTGTAGCCTGATGGAGCTGCAGTGGAAGCAAGAAAAGGAATCAATTGCACAATTATCTACATCTCCGCCCACTCTTTACCTAGATTTTCCTCGTAGTACAAATGTGGAAGAAATACATAGTTCTGCTTATATAATGATGGAAATTAGTTTGATAAATACTGTAGTTTATGGAGCCTAATTGGCCTGGAGAATCTGTGTGCCTTGTCATTGTTACTTTTCAATACGTATTCTTTCTGTGAAATGGCAGTTGGACAGAAAGAATGGTACAAGCAGATGTGTCAACTGGACATTCATGGAGTGTCCAATATGCATCAGAGGAGACCTGGGAAAGAGTTCGAACAATCCATCTTTAAGAAATTTGGACGAAGTTGAGAAATGCAATGTACCTACCTAATGATTGACTAACACGGCATGGTGCCGTGTAGATATGTAGATAATGAAGCTGTTTCTTTTAATCAGTTTGCTATCACATTTTGCTTTTTCAGTTCGGATGATGTTCAACGTGATAATTAGCACATACAGCTGTTCCTATACGGTGATACCTTGATTGCTATGAATCCTTAGGGTATTGGTGCACCATTTTTCTTGGTAGTTTGGACCCACAATGTGGTTATAACAACAATTGATTTCCCTAATTCATTAGGATCTCCTCCTAAGCTGGAGTTCTGGTGGTATTGGTGATATAGATTTTACATTAAGCTTTGCTCACAGCCACATTAAAGTCATAATAAGAACCTTCAGTATATTTTGCCATCCATGGCCCACCCTCTGAAACCGCAATTCGTGCCAGTAAGCCTAGCCAAATCAAATTTTGGCGGCCGGCCTAGTGTTGTTATTAGTCAGCTCCCGCTATGTGAGAACTATGAAACAAGTTCCCCCTTTTGGTACAATTTCATACTGATTTGAAAGTACATTAGTGGATTCACCTTCAGCATCCATTGATTTAATGCTCTGTTATTGGTTCAAGATATTGTGTTTTGAATGTGGTTTCTTTCTTTTTCAACCTAGGCCACCTCTGGATCTCCATGGCGATTGGCAAGTGTGTATCCTCTCTTTGCATGGTGTTTGAAACAAGTCAAATTTCACTGCACATGTCCCGAATCATCTTTTTGGGATTTGCTTGAGATGGCATTATCTCAATAATATTCTAGTGATAGCTTGTTTTTGTTTTTTTGAAAAGCGATACCTTTATTTTGTTAATATCATATTCTAGTAATTAATTCAAAAAAAAAAATGTTCATCTGATTGTCACACTCTAATTACCCACAATTAAATGACATGAACACAATAAATAAGAAATTCATGAGTATGAATTTCTTGTGAGTACTAATCAGATACTTAAATATTCCTTTTAGTTAATATTGTTCACAATAAATAAATGTTCATGTATTTGTTATTTATTATGTATACGTCATTTGTAAGTAGCCAGATCGTCCAATTGACAGACAAAAAAGCATTTTTTTAAAAGAAAGATGTTGCAGACCCATCATTTTGTACTCTTATTTTTTTTTGAAAGATCGTAGTTTCATTGCAAAGAAAGGTGGAATAATCCCCTTCAAAAATACATCAGTAAAAAACCAGTGATTTGTGGGCTATACCTGGGCACAAAAAGCAGGTATAATCCCCAAATCTTAACCATATCAACCCAGAAAAATTTGCTATACCAAAATCTGACACTATACACTTCCCATGACTGATACATGCACAGTCCTGCCAATACACAAAGACATCAAGTCCTGGCAGTAGAACAAAATAGAACCCGACCCTTCCTGCCCTTAAACCACAAAAAAGTTTTCCGATGGTAATGGTCTTTATGATGTAGTACTACTACTAGTAGTATTATATTTGAAGCTGGTTTGCAAGGCACTTATTAAAATGTGGCCATTTCTTTTATTTTCATATTAAAATGAAGTCTGTGGTCTTGCTGGTGTAAGTGATCTTCGTTTTCAGTTTGGTACAGTCAGCTCCCACAACTCTTTGACTTGCTTCGTCCTTTGTTTATTCAGCTGATTAGTTTAAGAGAAATTCTACTAAGTTGCTTGGTCCTTCTTGTCTAATACTTTGCAGCGGCTTCCATTTTAAGTTATGAACACTTTTTCCTATGGAGGGTAGAAAAATGATTACGGAGGTAACAAATTTTAAACTGTGCACAAAATTTACAACTAGCTTTACACTTGTTTTGAATGGTATACTGGCTCCTGACCTTTCCATATCAAGTGGAGGCCTTCTAGTGCCAATCTTCATGGAACAGGGCTGAATTTTGGCTAGCATGTGATACAATAAACCAAAAATCGACTAAGCTAATTCACCTATAGCTATGTATCAAACCTTCAGGATCTACCGGTGCGATGGTCACAATGGTTTCTTGCACTGGAGGAGGTCCTGATGAGCTTGCCTGGCTACACCCAACAATCTTTTGGCATGTCTCTAAGAGGCAGTGCCTGCATTTAGGGCAAGATGAGTGGGAGCTCAGCCATTTATCAATGCACCGGACGTGGAATCCATGGTTGCACTTTGGTAGAAGCCGCACACGGTCGCCAGGGGTGAAGTCTGATAGACATATGATACACTCTGTGTCCAAGCCAGGGAGCTTCAAGTCAGCAGAGTAGTTCACTGTTGGAAAGGTCTTCAAGGCTTTTCGCTTGACCCCTGTGTTAGCTAACCGAGCTGAGGTGCTTGCTCCGGACTCTGAGGCTACTAAACCTGTGCATCTCAATGCACACCTAATGATGGAATTCAGTCCTAGTGAGCAAATTAGGGCACACAAGAGGACTGACAGAACCATAACAACATTTGCATCGAAGCTGTTATTACCGGTGTAAGGATCTGATGAATTGTGGTTGTTTTCAGGGCTTGCTGGAGCTGCTGTAGTTGGTGTTTCAAAAGGTGGGGTATGCAGCAGCAACCTTCTAGAGTGGAATTCTCCAAGCAAATGTTGAAGAAGTTGAGTGGATATGGAAATGGACATAATTAGGCAGGGTGAGTTCAGAGGTTCAAATACTACTTCTTGCAGGTAGTTGTAAAAGGGGATTTATATATAGGGAAAGGTAGGGATTGGAACTTGTATTTTGAGTCCTATGATAAGGTTTTTTCCTTTTTTTTAATATATTTTTTGTTGAATTTATGAATTATGTTGGGAATATTCTGAAGGTTTAGACCACAGTAGGGGCTCTATCTTTTATTTTATGGAGAATTATAAACCATATGGTTACTCCACTTGACTTTATGAAGTTCACGAAACTTTCTTATCAAATAGGATCCACCCACCTTCTGCTGCAAAGAAAGTGCCACGTGGCAATTGCCTTTCATGATAATATCTTGAAATGGCCTGATGGACCCAGTCCAGCAGAAGCCAGGAAGGAGCCATGAACCTTTCCAGTCTTGAGATTAGTAGGGCCATACATGTCTCATGTTGATTCAACAGTCAAGTGGGCATTTAAGCTTTGTCAGGATAGAGATTATAATTTGTTTTTTAATAAAATCATGTTCCAATGTACTAAGCGATATAGACGCCAAAATTTTTTCGAGTCAGACTCAACTCAAGTCTATAATCCTTGTGTTCAGCTTAAAACACATGTAGCCACCCACTAGTAAAGGAGGCAGCCATGTATCTATTCTGTATGTGTTTTTCTTCCATCCCTTGGCCCCTGACCTTTCTTTTTCCTCCATTTCCCATTTGGTGCTTGTCTCACTTATTGACACATATAAGAAACTGCTGAATTTTGACTAGCGTTGAGGTCAGAATTTGTTGTGCCTATCTTTGATGGTGAATGAATGAGAAAGCCCCAATAGAAATCAAACTATACATAACAAATAGAATGGTTATCATGTCAAATAACTGTTGTTTTTTCGTTTTTCTAGAATTATGTAGAAGGTTTCGCATTAACTTGCCGAGGTGCTGTTAATAATGATGGAGATAACCAAAAGAGATAAACAAGACACCACTGAGTCGCACTGGTTTTGGAATACGGGCGCTTCTCTCACCCTGTGAGCCACTCCTCAATGCAATAACTACTCCTTTTGTTCATCAGTGTCATTTTCATTACTAGTTGTATTCACTGTTGCTTTCTTATCACACCAGTGTTTAGAGATTTGGTATCTGTACGGAGCGTCTTCAATAGCCTATCATTAGCCATCTCATCAAAATTTGATAGGCAAATGGGACCCCTTAAGATTCTTTCTTCCTTTCTTTTTGCCCTTTGATAAGCTGTTATCTTTCTGCTGTGCAAGTGGCTGATTACAATCTAACAGAATCCTATATATAACTCCTTGTGGCTCCAAACTGAGGCAAAATTCCTCAGGGGATCTTGGGTGAATCCTTTGGTAATATTAAAAATCAAGTTGCTACTCCGTGGAATGGATGAAAAGTTGGCAGGTTAACACCTTGCGTATTTGAATATGCTATGCTTTCATAATCCTTCCTTTTCCTCCTTAAGTTGTTAGGTTAGAGATTAATTCTACGATTTTAAAGTGCTTCAGTTACTTCAGCTTGGAAAAATATCTGTCGGGTTAATTGCCTTATAAATTATATGTATGAAATTTTGGTATTTGGTTAAATGTTAGGAACATGTACTTTCATGTTCATGAAAGTTAGGTGAGGGAATGTGTTCTTTTTTCCATCTACGTATCTCTGTGACTGAGAGATGAGAGGACAGTGATAGGCTAATCTTAAATGAACTATATATCTTTTAGTGGAAGTGTTAAATTATTATCTCTAGTTATTGTTATGGGCTTCCTGATAATGGCGTGGAGAACAATGTTGAGAAGTGGTGTTCTACAAGCAAATTTGTAGTTTTATGCTCTTAAAACAGTAGTTATAATAATCTATACCATGATTTGGAGGTCAAAGCATTACAGGCATGCATGCTCCAATGATATGTGATTAGTAGCTTCTTAATAGTAATCTCACATGGAATTCCATAGCAGATTGAAAGGTACTGGCTAGCTAGCTAGCTAGCTAGAGTCTAATTAAGACTAAACTAATGATCTTACGTCTAATCCTGAAATTAATCCCATTGCACATATAATCTGAAATAGAAAAGATGCTATAAATCATGGATTCCAATCATGAAACAGCATATACGGAATTGTTCCACTTGCTCAAACTCCTGTCATCTGCTGATAAGCGGAAAGTAAAAGGTAGGAAAGGGATATTAACAAAATCTTAGGGTGTACAGTGTCCAAAGTATAAAGGGCAAAAAGATGCAATGGCATGAAGCTTTTGAGGGCGACAAACCCTTGCATTCTTTTCTTTACAATGAGCACGCTGTCCCAAAATAAAGGTAATATAAATAAACCATGTGAAAGGCACGATCCAATCGTTGTGGAAAGGACACTAAAATGCAAACCAAAAAGTTCGATTAAAATCGAAATTTAAAGAAAAAGGAAAGCAATGAAGAAGACTTGTGGAAGTTCGCATTAAGTTGCCTTTTGTACGCCACCTTCTATGTGCATTTTTCTTCAGTTTGGAGTGTATTCCACGTACGTGCTCTTTGGCCTAGCCTCATGGCCAGCACCTTGTTACTAGTTTTAACTGACACAGCTGCTAAAACTATATCTAATTTAGAGTTTCTAGAACGATTCAACCACAGCCATGCATGGCAGCCCCAACTAAGAGTGGAAATAATCAATTTTGAAGTTATAAAGTGATTAAGTATTGCATAGCAATTAATGAGTTAAATCAAATAAATGAATCAATAAACAAACCAACATAAAGTTAGACGATAATTCAGCATGTGCATTAATCAACATTTGCACAACTTTTTAACCTGAAATGTTTTAGAAGAAAAGGCAGCAGACATATTATTTTATGATTTTTACCAAAAATTACAAAAAAATTCTTGGTTTATGGTGTTGTAAATGTGGTGGGTTCATCTTGAGATTCTGTGAGGTGGGACTATGATTTTCTTATTACCTAGGAACACACAGACTATGATTGTCTCTGAAGCGGCACCATCTTAAGTACTTCCAAGTGTAAATTTCTTGTCCACAATTCGTTTTGCGTCTACAACGTTTCTGAACTCAACTGCAATTTCTAATCAAAGTTAACATGTTCTGTATTATCTCTAGGTATTAGTTAGATAATAGGGTATCTTGATAAATGGGATTTATATACTGTCTATTAGGATAATTAGTATTTATTTATTATTCGTTTTAAAGTTGGTGCATATCAGTTGATATCACAGCTAGCAGGTGAGATGTTGAATCAAGAACTATGTGCTTTCATGATGTTGCGCCTAAAGCAAATGAGCTCTTTCTTTGTTAAGGGCTGAAGTTGTCCCTCTTCCTCGTCCAGTCAAACCTCCATCATATTTTGAAGGTTCCATTCAAAAAACCTATGATCCTTACGGTTTGAAAATATGAACACCTATATGATTGGACACTCGTACAACTACTTTTTTCCTCAGGTAGAATTGCCTAGGATCCTGCAATTGAAACAATGGCAACCTAGTTAAATCCTTATTCATGTTCTCCATGTGTTCAACTGATTCTAAGTGAAGATGACCTTCTTGTGCTTCTTGAGTCAATAAGGAATCGTTCATCGTTTCATATTGATCATCAAATTTTTGGAAAGAGCCCGTTTACTCTAGGGGTAACATCATGGAAGCACACGACGTTTGTCATACAACACTTTCTAACATCTTGACCTGCTTTGATAACCAACTGAAACAAAATGGAAATGAGTCTTTTTGAACTAAATTCAACTTACAAACTCTAAGAGTCCAGTTTATAAAGAGCTAATACCCTTCAGAATTATACAATAAATTGGAATCGAACGGATTCGGGTTGTCCAAATGCAACGAACTGTTTTATCGGTAATGCCCTCTGGAAAAGTGGGGAACAAAGATAAAGCTCGGGTTGCCTTTATTGCTTTTGCCATATATTGTTTCTTAACAGAGTAAAGTGCTTCTAAACTATTTTTGTTGGTTGATGGAGTATTCGTGGTTTTATTTTTGAATTCTGGTCATGTTTTGCATTTTCCTTGTGCAAGATTGATCGTACAATTGGTTGGATTTTTTGATCCAGTTAGAGGATTTTGCTACATTAACTTCTCAAGAATTTTCAATTCAATGAACACTTTGTTGCTTCGACAAGGCAATTTCTTGATTAGAAAAATTCTGGTGTATCTTTAGCAAACTGATATACCAGACACAAGATTGCATAATTGCACTATGTGGCTGCAGCTTTGCTTTAAGTGGTCGAGTTCTGACCCTACCATGTATGAATTTTAATGAAGGTTGGGAATTTCAATGTTAAATAGCTTTAATCATGATTTTAATGATTATTAGTAATCACTCTGAAAAAATGGCTTTGAAATCTAATTTCTATTCAGTGAGTGTCGTGACGTGGGGGTCCGGGAACCCGTCCGTCAGATGCGGGCGAAAATTAAAATCGCAAGGTGTGGGAGTCGCCACCAATCTTTTTTATCTAGGTGTGATTGATCACCTATTAACTCGATTCTTAATTGACGAAGTCCTAAATTAATTTTGGGTTCGTCGAAAGAACGAGAACTGGTCCACGTTTTTTTAGAGATGGGTTCGGGAGTGCGATTACGCACGGAGAAGGGTTAACACCTCCGTGACGCCCGTTCTACGAACGGTATCATTTAATCTTAAGTTATCTTAATATGGCCTTTTCTTAGTTTAATCCCTATTTTATTAATTAA
>NC_030850.1:6670028-6678788 GCF_000208745.1 Theobroma cacao
TTTTGTCATTTTTTTATTATTTAATTATTATTTTTATTTTATTTTATTCTTTATTATCATATTTTCTATTTTATTTCTAATTATTATTTTTTTATACCTTACATTTTTTATTCTAAGTTACTCTTATATTTTCCTTTTATAATTAAATAAATTGTTTATGATTCCATTTAATGCTTAATTTTAAATTAGTTGTTGTCTTAGATTTTTTTATTATTTATTTATTTACTTTATTTAATTTAATTTATATATTTTATATTATTTTTTTTTTAATTTATGTGTCTACAGTGAGCAGACAAGAAAGTTTGATTGTTGAAATGTCCTTATATGAGTAGATTACACGAAAGCCTGCCAAGTTTATCCCTGTGATTATGCCTTAAATGTTTACAAATTTCTAGTTCTCTACCATGTGCCTGCTTTCCTGCACTGGGAGAGGATGTTCCAATGAGTCTGCCTGGCTGCAGTTAACAGTCTTTTGATCTGTTTCAGTCAGGCAGTGCCTGCATGTAGGGCATGAAGAATGCGCGCTAAGCCATTGATCGATACAATGAGTATGAAATCCGTGGTTGCACTTTGGCAAAATCCGCAAACGCTCCCCAGCAGCAAATTCTGACAAGCATATAACACAAGCTGTGTCTAAGCCTGGTAGTTTCAACTCGGATGTGTATTTTACAGTTGGGAAGGCCTTTAAGGCTTTCTGCTCAACTCCTGCATTTGCTAACTTTGATGGAGGGTTCGCATCAGGTTCAGCAGCAACTAAACTTGAACATTTAAGTGCACACTTGACAATACAGAACAACCCCAAAGAGGAAATCAAACTGCATATGAGGATTGATATCACAATGAGGACATTTGTATCGAAGTTGTTAGTGATGGCATAACTGTTTTCTGGTGCTGGCGAAATTGCTGGGGCTTCTGTTTGGTAAAGAGAGGAATATAGGATAAATTTTCTTGGGTGAAAGTTTTCAAGTAAATCTTGGGAGAATTGGGTGGGCTTTGAAGAAGTTGACATATTTTCGAAGTGTTTTAGTTCTTCTGATGGCTGCACTACTTGATCTAGGAGTTGGTTTCATTGAAGAATTATATATACATGAAAAAGTTAAACTGAAAAGGTGTGTCCGAGCCTTATAATATAAAATTATGTTAAAGCAGCCAGCTTGCCAAGTATATATGAGAATATTTCTTGAGGGTGTTGAGGGTAATTAAACCACTCCAAGATTTTATTTAGGACTAAGACAAGTTTGATCCTCAGTAATTAAGCCTTTTATAGCTCAACATATAATCTTCTAATTGGAAAGGGCAATTAATCTATCAGCAGAGCAAAAGGAGCTATGTGGCAGTTTCCATCCATTGTTCCCATCCATGGAATTAGCTCAACTAGGTAGCCACTAGCCAGTCATCTGGGAATGGAGATTAACTGATAAACCTTTGCCACACTAAAGATGACTTTAGAAACTCAAGAGCACACAAGAGGACAGATTTTCATTTTCTTTATCATGCCTTCTCTATTGAATTGCTGAATAATCTTGTTAAACTGATATAGGTTAAAGTTTTCTCTGAGCCTGGATTTTCTAATTTTGTAGAGTTATCTGATAAAACCGGTTCAGCTATTAAGGGTATGAACTCTATGCTAGCTGTACCATGAACATAAATATTATGTTGTCTGTCTGTCTGTCCAAGTATGGATTTCCAATCTGCAAATTAATCTTCACTGCTGTTATTACAATTATCTGTAGACATAGGGAACTCCGGAATCTGTGGAACAAGGTATGTTAATTAACCTGATGACACCTTAGCACCAAGCACGATGTTAAAAATTATTTTGAATTCGTTTAAGGATCATGATAGGGACAGTAGTGGAGTTGGTTTCTAGCCAGCAAATTAGCTGCTTGGAGAAATAATTTGCAGCTCTTACATAGTTGTTCGATCAACTTGTATGCTGTTATGCAGGACAGGCTTGCAACCATAAATTAACAAATGTTTCACAATAGAATTAGCTCAGCAGTCCTGTCTTTAAGGGATAGGCCAATGATGTTCCTATATTGGAATGCAAGTTGATTTTGGCTATGGTTAATTCGTCTTAGCTGTCAAAGTAATACTAATAACTTGCACTTTATATTAATTTTTTGGTGGATCATCAGCAATCTACAGCCAAATCACTCTTGCTGGCATTAGATAAGATATTGGTTTCTAGAACCCATGCTCTTTAATTTGTGTATTTTGCTATGAGATCAGGTCATTGGCTTCCTGCCATACAAGTAGTCTGATTTTTATACTTCAGAATCTATCTGGATACTGCACTTAATACTTCAGAACCACCAATTGAATGTAAAGTACTTTATACACAGGGAAATATTATAGATTTTTGACAAAAGTTGTTAGAAGAAATGTGCGGGGGATACTTCTTTTTTACTTTTCTACTATGTTTCATATAAAACTGATAGATCAGGGATAGGCTAATCCT
Source organism: Theobroma cacao (assembly GCF_000208745.1). Lineage (NCBI taxonomy): Eukaryota > Viridiplantae > Streptophyta > Magnoliopsida > Malvales > Malvaceae > Theobroma > Theobroma cacao. Next base: position 6,672,490 of record NC_030850.1, read on the forward strand.
AGAGGGAAGCACTTGTTTTTGTTTTGTACTAGATGTACCACTAAATGAATCCATATCCTCTGGGTTGGATTGCACAGAGGTTGGGCAAAACAAGAGAGACAAGATGGAAAATCAGGTTTTTGTTCAGAAATTAGTAAACAAATACTACAACGTGTTACACACAAGCTATTTTCTATAATGTTTTTGTGAGTATGGTGTAAATACTTAATTTTGATTAATACCTATTTTCTAAAGAATTATATTGCAACATAATATTGTATAGAGAACAATTAGAACAAGTGAAGTGCTACTTCACGTAGAATAACTGGAATAAGTGAAGCGCTACTTCACGCAGAATAACTAGAATAAGTGAAGTATTACTTAAAGCAGAACAATTAGAATAAGTAAAGCATTACTCCATATTAAACAACTAATACAAATAGAACAACTACTTCAAATAAAATAGCCACTTCACTTGGATGACAATGAAAACAACTCGGAATAAGTGGCATAGTTCATGGGTTATTTTCGTCTTGAATATTCTGGGGAGTTTGGCTTGGTGACTTAGATATGAAGGTAGTTAAAAGATCTTTTTCTTAATCTTTTCTTGAAGTACAAGTGTTTTATCCTCTTACCTTGTTTTCGTGTACCTATTCATGTACATCTTTTTCTCTTGTACCTATTCTTCTATAGCTTTTTTCTTGTACCTATTCTTGTACACATCTTTTCTATTATTTTTTACTTGAGAATAAGTCTTGTTACATCCAATTACAGTAACGGTTACTCACATTAATGTTATTCATAATAATGTCATTCATTAAGCACATTAAAGTCTATTTTTGAGTAACCGCCACTTTTACCACTATATATAAAGCCTCATAATTCATTTAAGAGGACTTTTCTCTCTCCTTCCGAGCTAACACATTCTCAACTTGAGAGCTTCTCTCTCTAAATGCTCTCTTTAATTATCTTCTACTCTCTAATTTTTTTCTTATTGTCTTCCACTTGTCACAACACTCAATACTTTAAGAATTGCTCCAATCTTCCTCTCTTCCGCCTCGGTATATCTTTTTATTTGTTTGCAACACTTCTTCTCCCTATCACAAGAACTTTTTTACATATGGTTAGGAGTTTACAAGTGGGAATTAAGTACTAGCTGAAAGCTGAAGTGATGCTGTTATTTGCTGAGCAAACTTTGTAGTGGATTATTCAGTACAAGTGGCCGTTAACTTTCTATATGAAAAGACACCACTCTATGGTTGTACTAGGTTCTTCTCATCTGCTAATTAGCACAAAGGTCAAGTAATGCTGCGTACTTGAACTGCACTCATCCAAGTATTTGGTGATCAAGTTACACACAATCCGAAATCGTCAAAGTGAATAAGATGGGGAGCATACCTTGAGGGCAAGTTATTGTTTTACTTTATGAACTTGGGTAACATTGGATTTGATTCAAAAAATATTCCTTATGGAACATGTTTGTCAATGAGAACCATTTTCCCTTGCAATGTGCTGAATGTAAACAAATTCTGATGTATGTGGCACTGATCTCAGCATTAGCTTTTTTTTTTTTTTTAGAAAACAGTGGTTTTAAGTTTGAGGAGGATTTGTTTGCAGGTCTTGGAACTTGCTTGATATGGTGTTAGTTTTTTATTTAAACAATGCACATGAGGAGCCAAGTTTCAAAGGGATCCAAAAGAAGGGCCCCATAGGTCTCGTTTGAAAGATGTAAAAAGGAACAAATGAACAGGATAGAGCATGCTTTTTATTTATTTTTTATTTTTTTATTATTAATAAAAGCAATGAGTGTTGTAATATGAATTGAACAAATGCTGGAAAGATATATATATATGCATAAACAGCATAATAAAAGGCAGAAAGTTGGTTTAAGCCAAACGCTTTGAGAATTAGAACCCCGCTCCAATATCCATTATCATGCACGTAGGCTCAGTGAAATTTCAGATCTCTTTTGCTCTTAATTAATTGACTTCCTTTGTAGTTTGTACTCATTCACAACCAAGAATATGGTCCGAATGAGGCGATAAAATTTGCAGTGGAGGTGGTGCCAAATACGATTCTTCCAGACAGCTTAACTTCAAATGATTTCAATTGGCAAATTGATATTAAAAAATTTTTGAGATAAACTAAAATAACAAGTACCACATCATCTTACTCTTATCTCTCTTTTGAATTTGTCTCGAATGGCTCAAGATAAAGTATGATGAGGTCTCCATAATACGGTTAAAGTTGCGTGTTTGCTTTCCCTTTTGCTTGTCTGTTGGTGCCTTTCTTATCAGGCATCTCTAACTACCCTTTTGCACTAATAGGAGAGAGTGAACCGCTTTTTAACTTTACACATTGATCAACTTTCAATTATCCATGTGTTTCTTAACGGAATTTTGACGGGGGAAAAGATTGACTGCAGTAAAACATAGTCCCACTTGAATCACTTCATCATTCAAGTAGGAGACAACAAAATATCTTAAAGAGTCAGGTGATCATTACACTAGAACAGCTGAAGGGAATCTGAGGAAGATCCTTTCATTGCATTTTAAAATTTATTAACACTACACCCCATTGCCTCAATGAAATCATCTTCATAATGGAACTGATAATTGTGACGGCAATTCAGATATGTCTCCCGAAATCGTGACGGTAATTCTCAGCTTAAATTATGTCCACTGCAGCCGGTTTTTTTCTTGGCGAGTTTGGTTTGCTTTATAAATTGAACTTGTCTACGCTTTAAGCAAGAACATCAATGTTGTCAGTTTGGTGCCTTTCAAACTCCGAATTGAGCTTCCACATGGAACATAAGACCATTAAAGTGCTAGAGGGCCTTCCACAAATGGCCAAAAGAAAAGAATCACGCTCATCTCACTCCCCTATAATCACGTACCATACCTTCAGGTTCCAGTGGCAGCATATTCACAACGTTGTCTTGAGCTGGAAGACGTGATTCTGATGACCTAGTTTGATTACACCCAATGATTTTTTGGCATGTTTCAATCAAACAATGCCTGCATTTTGGGCATGATGACTGTGATTTAAGCCACTTATCAATACAACGAACGTGAAATCCATGGTTGCATTTGGGTAGTAACCGCAGGCGCTCACCAGGCACAAACTCGGATAGGCATATGACGCATTCCGTGTCCAGCCCTGGCAGTTTCATCTCCGCTGAGTAATTTACCACAGGAAAAGTCGTCAGGGCTTCTTTCCCTATTCCTCTATTAACTGTTCCAGCTGAAGGGTTGTCACTGGACTCGGAAGCTGCCCTGTCTGAGATCCTAAACGCACATCTGACAATGAAGTTCAATCCCAATGAGCAAATTAGGCCGCACAAGAGGACTGATAGTATCATGAAAACATTTTCATCTAAGTTGGTATTCTGAGAGTAAGGCGGAGGAGCTGCTGTAACTGATGGTTGGCTAGGAGGTTTGTATAGCAGTAATTTTCTGGAGTGAAAGTTTCCAAGGAAATCTTGGAGGAATGTAGAAGGAGCTGAATCCATGCTTTTAGCGCGTTTGCAGAGTTTGGATAAAACTTGCTTGGCAGAGCAGTCGAATGAGGGGAGATCATATATAGGGAAAGTTGAACGACTAAAGTAGTGTTCAACAGATCATTGATTTTATCCGTTACTTTTTCCAGATATGAGCATCCAAGGAGCCTCCGCCCGTCTCCAAATCCCAAATAAGGGCCCACTAACCATACAAAGGAGCAGCCGAAATATACCCTGGATATCATATTACATATGTTTGTTACTGTTGATTAATTTAATCTAAATCTTTGTCCCAAAAAATGTGCTAAAGTTTTTAATTTTCTTTCTATTCTTTTTTTCCATTTAATTTTGTTGTATATTGAAATTTGGATTGGTAAATTTATACACAGTCCAAAATGCTTGGATTGGTAAGGGACTTTTGATGTTCATGTTAGAATTATCAAACTATAAGATTACTTATTTGGAAAAAAAATAAACGATTGAATTGTAAAATTAATGAGAGAATCTTGTAACTTATTGATTTGACAAGTAATTAAAAGTGATTGAATGCTTCTAAATTGAGACTAAAGAGGTTAATTCAGTTTGATAGACGTTCCCTTGTTAAAGTGATTTAGTTGATCTTCTCACATGGATAAAAAAAAAAAATTCTATAATTAAGCTGCTTATCTTAGTTACTTAGACGGTATCCAATCAAGCAGAACTAAATGCATGTGTGATTTTAAACCAAAGTGACAAGATAGCACGATATTTTGAATATTACTGTTCACATCATATGATTTTTACTCAAATCTTATTTCATATTTATCAATTGAAACTATATATAATAAAAAATTAGTTTAATTAATGTGATCACTGTGCTTGTTGTTGGTTCTCATCCGATCACAATTAGATATTATGATGTCCCCCTGGATCCATCCCTAACCCCCAACATAGCCCACAAAACCAAACAAAAATCTTTTTGCATCATCCCTGAAATCCAGTTCGTGCTCTTGTTGCTTGCAAGTAGTCCGATAGCGATCTACTGAGTTCCAATAATAAAAAAAAGAACCCATGCTTGTGGCTCTAAATTAAAGTTACATAGTCTATGAGATCTTGCAAAAATCTGAGGTAGAATAAGAAACCAATAACTTAGTTTAAGGTTATAAATTAAACATTGTTCCTTATCCATAATCCATCTGTTCATAGCTGGACTTAAACATTAATGCTATAAGATACTAAGCTTTACAATAAGATTGATGTTATCACTTTACAGACAAAATTAAACTATAAAAACATAAAGAAAAAAAAAAGGCATGTAGTACAGTTTCCCCTTTAATAATCCATCTTCCGGAGGTGTAATCTAACGACAATCTTCAGCCTTAGTCGTACCAGGTGTGTTGTGTATATAGTTCTTTTGCTTCCCAAGTGGAGTGCAAAGTATCTTCACAAATTTAATTGACAATGGGAAATAAGTCATAGAATAAGCATCATCTTTTTCTTTATCCAAATTATCCTTACGAGATTTAGGAAAATAGACATGTTACAAGTGCGTATAAATATGCTTGTACCGTTTTTAAATTCCATTATTCCTATATTGAGTTGACTAATTTTAAATAGACATGAGACGTTTGTAAATTTTTGTTAATTTCATGTGTACCTGATAACCCTTAAATGAAGCTTTTATGGAGTATATTAGCATGAAATGAATTTATCAAAATTGCAGACGTTAACAATAAACACAGTGGTGGGAACATTGTCACAAAAGAGAAAACTGGACACATGCATGCATGCCATTGGGAATTTTTGTAGTAGCTATTCATTAAAGCTAAATCCAAGTAAGTCCATAATAAAGTTGCTCGAAGCATATCGTGAGAGCATTCAAAAGTTTTGGATTAAAAGCTGACTGATGCAATCCTAACTTTTTGTTTAAAAAAACAAAAAAAAAAATTGTTGAGGAGGATTCGTGGAAGTTTCACATAATGGAGGGGAAAGAGGTGGGCAAGGCCCACGACAGAGCATTTGTCAACTGATTTCTCTCGTTTCGATCGTGCCACAGATAGCATGAGTGGAAAACCAACTCATTTTGCAGACTGCGATATGTGTATTGGATTAGGATAAATCCGACAAAGAATGGAAACTATTAGGGGTCAATTTACTCTTTTCTACTCCAATAAGAGTCAGGTGGCCTTGGGATAAATTAGTTCATATCAAAATCAGAGGAGCAACCTTAAGAAAATACAGCCCAGATTACTACGACTCACCTGCAAACCACAGGTCAGACTCAGAGCCAGAGGCATTTTTTCCACACAGTTTTCAGCTTGAGCCAATCCCATTAAGTGCCTACTTTATTTCATCTTTCTATTTAAATATTATTAAGTTATCATTATTTCTTAATTTCTTAATCAATTTTAGTATTAGTAACAATTGTTAGTCAAAGTCTTAACTGTTATGATTATTAGTTTATTATTTTTTGATACAACATATTTTTGTTTATATAATAATAAACTTTGTTCCATTCTATAATAGTACGTTTGGTTGACGGAATAATTAGGAATAGAATAGAATAGTTATTATGTGAGAATAGAATGAGGTGGGATTAGAATAGAATAATTATTACTTAGTTTGGTATGACAAAGGGAATAGGACAGGAATAATTTTATAACTTATTGTAGTGTTTGTTGGTAACAATAATTTTGGAAAAAGAAAGGAATAGAAAATAAAAAGATAAAAACACTTTTTATTATTTATATGACATTTTATTTTATTAGATTTTTTAAATATTAATAATCTAGAATTTAATTAAAATATTAATAATTAATAATTTAAATATTAATAATTATTT
>NC_030850.1:6679206-6748372 GCF_000208745.1 Theobroma cacao
ATTTATTTTATTAATAATTGATAATTTAAATATTAATATTTTATTTATAATTTAATATTAATATTTTAAAATATTAATATTTTATTAAAAATTGGAATCAAGTGAGAGAAAGAAGAGAGAGAGAGAGAGAAATAATATTTTATACAAATGAAGTTATAATTTTTTAAACTTATAAGATGTATTTTTGTCTTTATTAATTTTTGAATTTATTCCTCAACCATGGAATAACTAATACCATAGGGGAGGGTGGTATTAACTATTCCTTGATTTTGAAGGATTTTAATAGCCATTTCTATGGAATGACTATTCTTTGGACCATTTTTTAACTAAACAAAGGAATTAAAATTTCTTGAGAATAAAGGAGGAATGGCTTAGCCATTCCTTTAACCAAACATGCTATAAATCTATCTCGTCCATTCCAAAATTTTGACTCTAGATTTGAAATATTAAATTTATAAATTTTAACAGTTGAAATATTACTTTGATGTATTATTATTTATTTATTTTAAAAAATTTAATTTTACATGCAGTTGTGACGTATCGCATTGTTCAATAAAATGATAGTTGGTGTTCATTGTCATGTCTCTGACCTGATGCATAATAGATGCCATATATATACTTGTAAGGTTTAAATATACAAAATTGACCATGACTCCAAATATTTAACTGAATTCGAAAAGTCATGTAGAACAAGGTTTTGGAAAATTCATGAAGTTAAAACGTAAAGCAACTAACTTAAAATAATTTTAAAAATTAAAATATTTAAACAATCCTATAAGTATTTTAAATGTCAATTTATAATATCAATGACATAGGTCAAAATCAAAACGAAAATCAAAGTCAATTCCAATAATACGATTCAGAAATATATAAAAAATAATTAATGAATGCAAAAAACAAATATCACAAAACTTATTATTTAGTAACGAGTGACGTAATTTGAAATAGTTTGTAATAACAAAATACATGCCAGCATGACTAATAGTTAACCCTTTTTTTCTAGTAATCTAATTGCTTTTCCTTTTGTTCCATTTGTTTTCTTTTTTGTTTTATTTTATTTGTTGACTAAATGATTTAGGCATTTTTATTTCAAAAATATTTTGGGCCTGTTGTCTCTTCTTTCGACCTAAGTCAAGTTGGGTTTGATTTAAAAATTTTCAAAAAAATAAAAAATAAAAAAGAAAAAAATCCAAAATGTCAAAAGAAGCAAGTGACAAAATATGTAAATAGATAAAAGTCCTCAAATATTTTGTGTATTTAAAACACAAAATATGCATAACAAATAATCAAACCCTCACTTGATAAAAAGTTCTCTTTTTCATGTTTTATTTACTAATAAATCTCATTGCAATCATGGTAAGATGGGCTGATTTTTCTTTTAAAAGCATTATAAAAAAAATTTTCACATAAAATTATATCTTTTATTGTGACATAAAAGGTAATATTACATTTACCAAAGATAATATACCAAGAAAATCCAAATTTGACAAGTTTGAAAGTGGTTGGGATAGAGATAAATACAAAATAGTTTTTTTTTTTTTTTATAACTGAGGAAGGGAGAAGGGAGGATTCGAATCCTATTTTTTAAGAAAAAAATTATACATCAATCAATTAAATAAATACTCGGGTGTAATACAAAATAGTCTTTCTAAGTTTTGCATTTTATAACATCCAATTTATATTGTGAGTGTGACTGACACACACCTCTATCGTAAGATGAAAGAATTGTGATTTCCACTTGAAGAAACAGGGACAACCTAACTCACAAAACAAATCCACCACAATTTGGGCTTTGCTTGGGCCTACAAACTGGAAACTGGTCCAGTCTAGGGAATTAAGGTTATTCCGAGGACAATGATAACAGGGGCAACCCATGGTCTTACGCTAGTCTAGGCAAGAGGGACCCGCTGATGACATGGCAAGATCAAGCTGGAGTGGGCTGTCCAGCTCCCGAGGGCCCCATCCTTTCCCCTCCCTGCTAACTTCACGAGGAAGTTCACCATGGCCTGCTTTCTTTTCCCTCAGAAAAAATCTCTAGAGCAAAGAAGTTTTTACTAAACTACAGTATTTTAACTAAACAAGGAGATAAGCCAGTCATTCCAAAGAAAGGGAAAACAAAAAAACCCATGATTCAATTTTCACTCTATTAACAAGCTGGTGAGTTGGCTTCCCTCTCAGTTTCCTTTGCCCTTTTCTTTTTAAAGTTTTTATTTACTTTGGTTTTGTTGGTCTGGCTCTGCAATTTTGAGCTTTTCTTAGGAAGTTCTTAAACTTTGGCGAAGTAAATTTCTGGGAAAAGTAAGATGGATGGAGAGAAGAAAAACCCGAAATGAAAAATATAAGAAAAAGGATGAAAAAAACCCATGTGCCCAAACGTGTTGCTTACACAACCAGACTAAGTTAGTTATAGATAACATAAGAAAGCAGGAGTCTAAGTTGTTCTTTTTATTGGATTTTCCGGTAACTTAGATTTTTTTATCTTTAATGCGTACGCGTGTAGCTGCTTCTTGTGCTTTTTAGCTACTTGAATCGCTATTTTCACTGGTTAATTTAGTTATTTTTGAGTTATTTCTTACTGGGTTTGTAGGGATGAATGAGCTTTTGATTGTTCGTAATGATTTCTTTACTGCAGTGTGCTTATACCCACAGGTGTCACAAGTTTCCAATCTCAATTTCCCTTATAGGGTCTGATTGTTCTCCTTTAGCTAATTTTAAGAAAATGGCATCTTCTCATAGCAGTACTCACACTGAAGCAGCAAAAATGGAACAAGTTATCACTGAATTCTTCTATAAAGGTGTTCTTATAATACTTGAATCGAGGTCTCCTTATGTGTCATCACGTAATTATAGTGGTGAACAAACTGTTTCATCTCCATCTTCATCCTCATCGTCTTCGTCAAGTGTGAGACCAAGAGATAAATGGTTCAATTTAGCTCTTAGGGAGTGCCCTTCAGCACTAGAAAGTCTTGATCTTTGCCGCCAGAGTAATTTTGAGACAGTAGTGGTTGATGTAATATTGGAGCAGAAGCCACTTGATTGGGAACCTGTGACTTTTTCCCCCAAGAGGGATCTTGTGAGGAACTTGTCATCAAAAGATAAGAATTCGTTTTGCTGGAACTTTGACCAAGAAGAATCGGGCAGTGAGACAAAAAGTGAGAAGATTATAGAAAGATGGTTGGTGCAGCATGAAAGTAGAAAGGGTAGGGATTGTAGTTCAGGGAGCAGAAGGTCAAGTAGTAATAATTTGAGTACGTTATATAAGAAATCAATATTGCTGTTGAGGTCCTTATATGTGACTGTTAGGCTTTTACCTGCATATAAGATTTTTCGTGATCTCAATTCATCTGGTCAAATTCGTGCCATTAAGCTTGTTCCTAGGGTATCTTCTTTTGTTGAACCCTTTACTCGTAAAGAAGAGGCAGAAATGCAGCGATTTTGGTTTACGCCTGTGGACACTTCTTGTGGAAGGCTTTCCCTTTCGGTTTTGTACCGTTCATCAATCTCAGATATAAGCTCTGAGTCATCAACCCCTATGTCCCCTCAATTTATACCAGATTATGTTGGAAGCCCATTGGCAGACCCACTGAGGAGGTTCCCCTCTCTTCCTGTGTCCCACGGCTCTCCATCATCGTTGCCATTCTCAAGAAGACATAGTTGGAGTTATGACCATTACAAGGCTTCACCGCCTTTAGTTTCTTTCTCACCATCACCGACACATTCAGAATCACGTGCTTCGGTTTCTAACCCAAGCTCTCGGTGTTTGCCACCTATGAGCTTATCTCCTCATCCTCCTGAGACATTACTAGCTCATAGGAAGAATACAAACTACGATGAGTATTGTCCTTCCCCCAATTTCTCTGCCTCCCCTTCCCCCTCACCATCACCTCCCATTCACATTCCTGGGAGTCATCTCTCAAAAGCTCTTTTACGTTCTGAAAGTGCTCCAGTGAACATACCTGCTCCAAGGCTTGCTACTTCCCCTGCATTGTCCTGCAAACAAAATTTGCCACCATCTCCTCCCCTTAAAGTTACAAAAGCTGGTACTTCTAAGGATAATATCGGTCCAGTTCAAACTGGTGCAACTATTGAGAAGGTATTTTATATACTCATAATGGCAACTTGTGGTCTCTAGTGTATTTTGTTTTGCCACTTGGAATTATTTATTCTTTGTCTCTTGTAGCTGTTCTCCTTTGGGAAAGAAGACTATCGGAAATATTCTGGAGTGAAGTTATCTTCCAACAGCTCACCACGAATTTCATTTTCCCGAAGTTCTAGTAGGTCTTTACAGGATGATTTTGATGACTCTGAGTTTCCTTGTCCATTTGATGTGGAGGATGATGATATGACGGACCCAGGTAGCAGGTAAAGCGCAGATCAAGTAAATTTTACTTCAAAATTAACCCCTCACATCATTTGTGCACTGTTTCAATGCAGACAATTAATTTACTAATTCTACTTTTAACTACCTGTGTTGTTTTTATCCTCGTTTTGTTGCTTCAGGACTTGATTTGGTTGTTTTAACTGACCCTGGATTAATTTCTCTATGTTGTTATGTCCTAATTGCTCAAAATGGTATAAACTTAATAAAAAGCTTAGAATCAACATATCATGTTTTTGCCTAAAGTAGTAGTTTTCCTTTGGGTGTGAGAATTTTTTCTTGATCTAGTTCTGATCTCGCCAGATTTGATGTAAGCATCATGATATGGTGCTTCTAGGGAGCTGAATAATCAACATCTAGTTCAGGTAGTAGCCTAAGTAGTGGAAAATCATGGTTCAGGGATTGGGATAAGTATTTGTTTATCATCTATGGAGAGCTACCAAATAAGGCTTGCTTTCCTGTTTTGAGAAAGACAACCTGGCTGGTTAACTTTATGATATTTAATAGATATGAGGAAGTTCAATCATATTACTATGCTGAAGTTTCTACTGTTAGTTGTATTTAGCAGAAAATAGTGCTAATCCTACTTCAGCTGCTTCTTGTAACGTGCAACTAGTATTGGTGTCTGCATCATATTTGTTTAGATATCTTTTATTTTAACATCATTTTTAGTAAGGAAAGTAGGAGTATGTCTTTAAGTCACAGGGTAGGATTGGAGGCCACTTTTTAGCTGACTTGGCCTGTCTAATGAGGAAGTCTCAAACAAAAGCTGCCTTACTTATTCTCATTGTTAGTTGGTGAATAAATAAATTAATCTAAAGATGGGTGATTAAGTAGATGTGTTATTGACTGAAGGACATGGTGGTTGCAGAAGCCTTGTACACATTCCTTCTTGCTACAATTTGATCCTTTCGATTTGTTATGAGTTATAGGAAGGATAGCTTGTTAAAGGACAACATTCATGTAGGTTTTTTTACCTTTTCGAGGGAGCGGGCTTGTGCTAGTTTATCTTGTAGGTAAGGCTCAATGTTTGTGAACTGTAATGTGTTGGTGTAGGTGCTTAGCGATATAAATTTAGGTTTAATTAATTAATAGGGCCATCTGTCAGGGTCGGTAGTGAATATAAGAGGTTTGTCGAAAACTATCAGTTGATGCTTGATTCCTTATGGATCTTAATTGATTGTTGAACAGATGTCTGACAGTGAGAAAGTCTTGATTGACAGGAAGGTTAGGCTTAGAGTTGCTAGATTGATGGTGAGTTTTCCTGGTGTTAACTGTTGAAGTTTTGGAAGCAGAATAATAAATTGAGATTGATTCTTGAAATCAGTTGACAATGTTGTTGTTTAATCATATTTTGACCATTTCATAGATCTTCATGGTAATAGTACTTAGACATTAGGCTTGTAGATGGTTATGTTCTTGGGATTTATGGATGGATTCCTCTTTATCTGCTTGTTTTTTTTTTGGGTAGGGGATGAGATGTAATTTAAGGTGGAAGTCAAAGTTGAATGTCATAGCCTCGTAGGTCTTAAAGATTGTGTGAGTTTAAACTTCTAATGGCTGATAAGACTGCGTGGCAGTTTATTTGCATATCGTGTACTTTCTCTTGCTTATATTAGATCATTTGGATAATGACTAAAGTTTATGGAGCATAGAAGCTGATGGAAATGTTGAACTTGTTTAGGATTCCAGAATCTGTACGAAAGATGTTTAGAACCCGTTCATACTGTATCCTTCTAACATTAATGGTCTATTTTCTTTTGGACTCTGCACCAATATGTCTCAAGCTCAACTAATTAACTATAAAACAGTAACGCAAGCTTTGAAGAAAATAAATACAACTCAACTCATGTAAACCTCAGTTAAGTTCTGTTGTTACTTTTCTTGGGTAATTTGTGAATGCAAACACCAAATAAGTTTATTTTTGTCGTGTAAAAGCAATTGCTCTGAACTTAATAAAGATGTTGGTTTGTTTTAGAAATTGCCCAATTGATAGACTCAACTGGTTTAAAAGTAATGAAGCACTCTATGCTAATGAATAGTTAATTAGAATAGGAGTAAGCAGCCATTTGAAATTGGGGCTTTATACTGCTAGGTCATGTTAATAGACCAAAACCAGAGGAGTCATTTCATGAATTATCTATCCTTTTTGCCGTTTGCAAGGATAACGGTGACCTCTAAAATTGCAGCAAACAATAGCTGAGTAGCTGGTCTCATTTGCCTTTGTAGTTGCAATAACTTTTATCATCCTTTATTACAACATGGAACTTTTTCAGTCTTTAAGTTGCTTTCCTGTAATGCTGGATATTATAAATCCGCTTGAAGGATTAAACAAACTGTAGATTTTATTTTGTTACTTTGTTATATTTAAAGGGCACACCCAGACACTCACCATTCAGTTTATTTCCTTAAGGGTTTTTTTTTTTTTGGAGATCAGTTTATTTCCTTTAGTTAGTGTTTTGCTTTATTTTGTTTTTAGTATTAGGGTATTAGGGTTGTGATTGGTATTTCTCATGATACTTGGATTTATGGAATTCCTCATCTTCTTATTTTATTTTGGCTTCTACAAGTTTTTGCATGATTGAGATGTCGGGATTATGGATGAATGAGACTTTTATATTTGAGTTATCAGAATTGGATATTCTTTCTTCATTTCTCCCTAAGTTCTTCTACTTCTTTCCCATTTCCTCATATTTTCTTCAGTTACTCTTTTTTCTCTGTTTCCTTCCCAGTCCCCTGTTCTGCATCATCCTACTTCCCTGTTTTTGAGAGTTTCCTATGAAATGACAAGTGATTTTCTTTTTCCTCCTATTTTTGTTTTATTAATCTTAGAATTATCACAGGTCCCAAATGTTCTAAAGGTAGTTTGAGTGTTTGGCCTTTTGTTTCTGAAATCGTTGGTTGGAGTGTTCCCTCAAGAAAATTCTTTGATCATTGAACAGAAGTTAAACAAATGTGTAATGAAGTTCATCTCAGAAGCCCCAATGAGTCATTTTATGATTTTCTGAAATTGGAGAGAACACCATATATTTTTTCATCATGGTCACTTGTCAACCTGTTATCTTTATTGGCATGGATGGGTTTTGCTGAAAACTGCTATATCTCTTATCTTTGAAATGAATTTGCTGCTTAAATATTTGTGAAACCTTGGGTTAACTGAATTGGCCTGTTTTGCGTATTATGTAGGCCCGAGTCTTATGATAGAAGAGGACATATGTCTGATCCACATGAGACAGGATTGTTTATGAATAGAAAATCCCAAGATGCTGCAGTTGGTGCTCTTGTACGTATGCTGAAGAAAGCCCCTCTTCGCCAAGACGTTTCAAGTTCAATTAATTTTTCAGAAGCCTCCAGGCCAGAAATGTGGAGCAACAGTGTCCAAGAGCAAAACCAGATTTTAGAGGCTGTAACTGTTGAACATGCTACTTCTTCAAGTATTGCATCTTCTAGGCTTGTTGCATCAAAGACAACTTCTGATGCATTAGAGGAACTTCGGGGTTACAGAGAGTTGAAAAACTTGTTGCTTAGTGAAGGTGGTAGGTCTTACACATCTGCCAATTATGCTTCTGAAGCTGAACATTCCAGCAGAGGTTCATGAGAGTTTTGAACTTGTTCAATATTGGTATATTTGCACATATGTATAGCTCTATGGTTTGAGATTGCTACATGCTTTTACAGCTGAAGCCATTTTCCTCGTTATCTGTATATCAAAGGGTATATGATACAGGTATTTTTGGATAAGATTTATGAGTGATCTGTTGGCCTAGAAAACATTGTAAAAAGCACATTTGGTTTTTTCCTTTAGTCCTACATAACTGTATAGAACTTGTGGGCATGCAGATATACAGGCTACATATGTACATGGTAGTACAGCATCCAGCTCGCTGATGCTGTTGTGTGTAATGTTTTCCTTCGTTTTTCCATTTGTTCTTGCTTGAAAGCTCAAGGTAAAGAACATTGCACCCTTTGGAGCCTGCTCTGGACGGGGAGTGCAATTGCCTGACCAGCAGAATTGAAAGGAAATCTAAGTGCGTTGTTCTGTTTTATTTTTAATTATAATTTATTTAGATTATAGTGATCTAAGGGGAAACTGTGTATCGCCAGGATGTCATCACAATTTGCTTCAAAAAGAAAAAAGAAAAGGAATTAAACGAGACCAAACTGCATTTGTTAAGGTGATATTTGTCATGTTATTGAAATGGTTCTTTCTTATTTAATCCTTCAATAACGACAACTGTGAAAATCACCACCTTCACCCCCAAAGAAGAAAGTGTAGCGCCACTTATCATCTACATAACGATTTTTGCCAACAAGATAGCAGCGAGATTCCTTTACCTGCACAGAGGATGGGTTGGGGTCACTGTACCGATGCCCATCATCTTGATTAACATACCCAACTTGGTTCATGTAACATGTTCGACGGAAAGGACCGCCGTTATATTCAAGACCACTTCCCATCGGAGGAGAGGAAGGGAAGGGGCTGTACACCGTTCCTCCCCAGAGCGTCAAATCGGCACCAGCCCTTAATCCAGTGAAGAACTCGTTCGCAAAGTAGCCAATCCCAACATTTCGAATGTTGACCCACCAATTTCCACTTGGTTCCTATTGTTATGGAACAAATAAATCAATGTTGTTCTAGAAAATTACTAGTTAATAATCATATGAAGTTTTGGGTTTACCACGGTCAAACTCATGTGGGTTCCATATTGCGGCCCGTTAATTACTGAAACATGGCTAAAAGTAGAACCAAAAGTGGCGTAGCGATTTACTTGAACAAAGCCAGGACAATCCATATTATAGCATCCTGATATTTTCCCATTGCTTGCTTGCTGAGAGATACAAAAAGGTTTTTGTATCAATAGTAATAGTAATGGTAGAATACAAACGAACAAAAGTGGGATGGGGATGAAGAAAATACAGCCCAAGCTGCGAACAATCTTGGTTGACCGTCTCCGAAATAAAGAGGGTCGACCTGTAATCAATAATATTAGTTTAGAATTGACATTGTTGCAAATCGGCAAGCATTAAGTAGGCCTTTGGATGACTTTGAACTTACCATCCAACCTAGGTGGATAGCGCCTGCATTACCAGGCATTCCATTTGAAACCTCAATGATTGCTCCGCTAAATTGGTGGTCTTTCACCTTTGGTTGGTATATAATCAAGTTTGCAGCCGCGCCTTTAATCAACTTCCCACTCTCCGGGCGCAGAACGATTCCAGCATACTATGAATTCAATTATATGAATCATTTCTACCCTGAGACTACTGTAAGATTTAGCCATAATCAATTACATAGAGTAGCAAGGATACTTACATCATAACCAGTGCCACCCGATTCTTTGATGGGAAAATCTATTGATAGGTTTTTCCCAAACTTATTATAGTCAAAGGATCTGATCATGTTTTCTTTCCCAACTGTCCTTCGGATGGGAACGGTTCCTTTAGGACACCCTTTTCCCAACCCAACTAGTTTTGCAACATTAGTTGATGAGGAAGACTCGGTGCTGAATGAAGAATTTTTCAAATTTCCATGCAAAGCTGAACCAGGCCTCATCTGTTTTGGCATAAAGATCAATATTAGTAGATGTAGTTCATGGAAACAAATTGAATTGCATCTCAACGACAACAAAAACTAAAGAAAACTTTAGTTGTTGCTAATGCATCTTTGTAAGAAATAATAATGAGAATATAACAGATATATGAGGAAAAACATTATTGAAAAAAGGATCAAGAACCTCAATTTTGTGATTCTTAAGCAAAGGATGTAAAAGAGTTGGTTGTCTGTGTATATCCACACAATCAAAGATGTCCCCAAATTTTGTCTGCAACAACGAATATTATGTTAGCATTGACATGATCTATCTGATCAGTTATTTCAATTTTGAAGTACATGGATGTATAAATTGTTTAATTTCTCTAACCTTTATAGTCTTGGCGGTAGCATGCTTATTAATGGTTTTGACCTCTGCCATCTGCTCTGTTTCTTTCTGTCCAGAAAAGCCTCTCGTTGAAACTACATGGTTCGCCAATATGGCAACTGCGATGGTGACTGCAATACTGATTGTGAGTGATTTGTAATCCATGATTCTCTATACTCATGTTCTGGATGGCATATGTGTATATGTATGTATATTAATAGTTAAATATGGCAATGATTGCAATAATCAGCTGCATCTTCCTTCAAAAGCTTTGCAAAATTTAATGATTGTACAATTTTGGTATTGGGGCCGGCTCATTGCTGTCATTCCCAACAAAAGTTCATTAACAGCCTTAAATGTAAAGAAATCCAGAATTTGATTTTACTTCTCAATAAACCGTTTCCCTTTTTTTTTCCTTGAAAGTTTATCAGTTCCTTGTTTCTTATAAAATCTGTCAATATCTACTATTTGGGCAAGTGCAACATTTTCCATGTTAGTTTGTTTCTTTCCTTTTCTATGCATGACGAGGATGTTGGAAATTAAATTGAATTCATGAACTAAGATAATCATGAACTTAGGTCGTACATGAATCTAGTAATTCACGTTTTCTTTTTAAATTGATGTATTTTTAGACCTTATTTTTAACTTTTATGAATACATTTTCTATGTTAGTTTGTTTCTTTCTTTTTTTATGAACGATGAGAATGTTGGAAATTAAACTTGAATTCATGAATATTGGGAATTAAATTGAATTCATGAAATCATGAACTTAGTCATACATGAATCTAGTAATTCATGTTTCTTTTTGAAATTGACGTGTACTTAGACCTTGCTGCTAACTTTTCTCATTACATTAAAAAGCTTTGGTGTAATGTTCTCGAATTGCAAGAAAAAGTTGATATTGGTTGATAAATGCCCTGATAACTTCTTGATCGTATTTGATATTGTTGCTTGGCTCACTGGCAAATTAAACTTTTTTGACACCCATCGTTGCAATTGCTTTTAAATGCAATTTGGATTTTTCATATTGTATTCACGTAATACTCTATGCATTTCATTCATCATTGTTAATTTCTTTATACTTTTGAAATAAGAAGTCATTGTGTTTAGTTATATGTTTGTGATACTGTATGTTATTTTTGTAAGTGTTTTTACTTGACTTAATATTCATGAGTATATTAATTGAGTACACATGGAATGTAATTTTCGTTTTTTGTAAAAATAGATAGATTTATGACTTGTGTTTAATAAAACTAATTACATTCATGAATTTGTTTTGGTTAAACAAATACATAAAATAATGATAATTTATAATTGATAATTAGGTAATAATTATATAATCACAATACACAATATATGTATTAAATTCAATATTTTGAAAATATAAATAAAAAAGACTTTGATAAATTAATTTTAATTAATTAATGTATAAATTAATAAATTATTAATTTATTAATTAAATAATATTTTAATTAATTAATAAATTTTCTTAATCATAAGTGTATTAATTTATAGAAGTTTTATCGTATACAAATAATCGAATTGATTCAGTTGACTATGGCTTGTAGCTTGCTTAGGGAGTTTAGAATTTGGGTCAGGTTTTGGAGAAAAGAAAGAGTAAGGTGTAAAGGTCACTAGGTGAGAAAAAAAGAAAGAGTAAAGGACAGGTGGTTAAAAAATAAAAATGAAGAAGTAAAACTGGGGAATGTAACCTAGTAAATAGTAATTAAAAATTAAAAATATTAAATATATATTATATATTAATGTATATATATAAAATTAATTCGATTTTTTGGTAGGTTTGATTCAAAAATTTTAGAACCAAGTATCCACCAATTAAACTAATTGTATCTGAATTGAATTGTTTTATCTAAATGCAATTTGGATAAAACAGTTTGATCCAATTCATCTATTGAGTTAATTGGTTTATATATATATATTAATATATAATATATAATATTAAATTAAATGATTTCTTGACCAATTATTTTGTCATTAAAGCATTTAATGGATTTACTTTGATTTATAAATATATTAAAAAGGTCATTAAATTTTTTGTTTCTTTTTATGAATGAATTATGAAATTATCTCATTAAAAATAATCAAGTTTAATAAAAAAAGAAAAATTTTAAGTGATAATGATTTTAATCATGATTTTATAAAATATAACTTTATAACATATTGGAATTTTCTTTATAAGAGAGAAATTCAAACTTAATTTTTGCAAAAAAGATAAATTAATTTACTTATCATGAAATCAAATAATTAAGTAAAAAAATATTTATTTTTATTTCTTAACACCGTAAGTCTTTTATACTTAAAAATTTGACTTATTAATAAATACATGTACCATCTACTAAAAAATTTATATTTTTTAAATATTTTTTAATTCAATTTAGTCCTTAAACACTTCAATTTGTTAAATTTAATTCATATACTGTATATTTTTGTTCAATTTAATCCCTATAACATGATTTAAATTTTTTTTTAAAAATATTTGTTTCTTAATCTATCACGTTAACATTATCATATCATTATGTTAATATCACATTAGTATTATCATATAATCATGTCAATGTCACGTGATACTACCATATTAACATGTTGGAGTGACATGGTATTGCCACGTCAATACTGACATCATCACTTTGAAAAATAAATATTGATAATGTAAAGAAAATGATTAAATTATTTTAATTTTTAAAATGGAGAGAATAAATTAATCAGATTTTGAGTACAAAAACGCATGGATAGAAGACTATCTAGAGACTTTAACCAATTTTACTTCACCAAGCTTAGAAGCTTGGACAGATGTTATTTCCTTGATCCATGTAAGATCTATCAGTCTCTGCTATTTGGGCAAGTTTTGGCTCTTGCTGTATACTACACAAGTTCCAAAAGAACAGCCTTAAAACTAGTTGGCCAGGGTCAGCCATCGGCTCCACTTCTCGTTCCTCGGCCAGTACTCGTGTGAATATCTTATCTACTATATAAGCCATGTTTCTTTGAGATGATTGACAGTGCTCAACCATTAATCTTTTTGCCTTCTCCTAGGACAAATCAAATTTTAAAATCAACAGGCAATGATTGCATTCAAAAACATGCACAACATAAAATAATTGCAGTTTTTAGCTTATGCAATTCCTGCCATTCCTTCTGTTTTTGCATTCATGAAACACCCATCCTTCCTGTGAGTTATTATTCAAGCATTTCAATGCAATGGGGTGGCTTCGGTCTCATGTTGCCACAAGAAGTTCAAGGCATTAGGCATGAATATAAATCACTAACATCTTCAATATTTTTAATGGAAAATTTGTACTCTTAATAAACTATTATATTGTGGATTTAAGTTACAGCATTTTTTCTTCAAAAGAAAAGGGGTTATATGATTGGGGCTCACAGAGAGGAAAACCCTTGCTTCAACATGTTCATTGTATAGAGGACGACCACCTTATGGGAAACAAATGAGTAAATTAGTAAACAACATCTCATTAGATACAATTTGTTTTTTTTGGTATCTTCCACCAGCCTTTTGCTTCCATAACTAGGTGCTTTCTTAGAAGCCACTACTTCTCCAGCCAAACAACAGAAAAGAGAGTTCATAGCATGAAATAATAGAAAAGACATGGCCAAGTCTAACACCATTCTAACAATGTGTATTAACTTGGTTCTGTTGCTCTCTCTCTTCTTCTCATCATAAACATGGATAAAAGCAAGCAGTTTCACAGTAAGTTTAGAAAAAAATGAATAAGGTGTGCTATGGTGCATACGGCAGTCGAATCATATTTTGTTTAACTTTATCAGTTCCTAGTTTAAGGTTGGATTTTAATGCATAAAAGGACGTCTCGTATGATATGACCCACCCAGTTTAATCTGATGTAATGTTATATCAAAACGAATGTAAGTTGCAAGAATGTATAGCAAGCTACCCTGCTTTCATTTCAACTGTATCAGAGGATTTGACCCCATTTGCACACAACCCTTTGTTTTGAAGAAACACTATCATATGATCAGGCTGCCACTATAAAGACGTGTTATTGACAAATTAGTTCTGGAAGCAACAAAGCTTATTGTATCATATTAAAAATCCCCCACCATTTTCAAGCCAGATTCTAACACAGCTACTTGTGTAGAGAAGAGGAATAGATGAAAGACAAGTCCTATAAGGAAGGAGTACAATCGCATTTGCCTTTATTGCAGATATCTCGACCGATCCTCTTACTCTCTAGTATTGATTGGAATCTTCTTAACCTTTTTCAATCTCTTTTCAGCTATAGTGACTCAACTATCACATGATAAACAAGTCTACCTCTCCCTCTATATGCATGTGTGTGCATGTCTAACACGGAATTTAAGTACTACCTTGCTAAAAGTCATTTTCAAAAACACAAAGAAGTAAAACTAGATAGTTAAGTGAGAAGCAAGTGGTGCCACAATGTGAAATTACTCTCTAGATTATCATCTCATTGAAGAAAATTTCATGCTGAGCATAAAACCTTTACTGAACAGACAATTGATTTGATTTCTACACCCAATTTAAACAATAACTATATGCCAATCAGCTCAAACTGAAAAAGGTTTCAGTTTACCTGGAACAAAGAAATAGAAAAAGAAAAAAATTCCAATGATCCAATGCTCTCAGTTGGTCTATATTTCAAAATTCACAAAGAAAACACTACAGAGAAGGAAATTGCAACTAGTCAAGTAGAAAAACAGAAAAAAAAATATTACTAGGACAAAAGATGAGAGTGAGGATTTTTAAAAAAGCATCACTGTTGAAAATTGGAGCTTCTACAGATGCTTATGATTCTCCAAGTTTGCCTTTGATTTATGAACAAAAGAAAAGATCCAACAACACAAGTAAAAAAATTGATGCAAAGGCTTTCAAAGCCCTAACCTTTTTTGCCTCAACAAAGAAGAGAAATTGAAGATCAAACGTAAAATATTAAATGCTTAACCCAATTGAAGCAAAAAACTTGAAAACGAAGCTCAAAAGCTCAAAAGCTCAAAAGTACCAGCAAAGCCAAAGAGTGAAAGGGCAGCGAGAGAGAGTGAGACAGTGCAGAGTGACAATAGTGTAGATTTGCCAGCACACAAACCAAAGAAGTGTCTAGTGTTAAAACAGTCATAACTCCTTTTTACTCTTGTTGTGATGCAAGTACAGCACTAAAAATTCAGTGTGAAGGACATCGGGGCTTTGAACTGAAATGGTACAAAATTCCTTAACACAAAAATGTTTACCATGCTAAATGCTGCCTTCTGGTGAATATTTCTTTTGTTTAATAATACACCAGTAATGCTGGTATATATATGCCCCCCATTTCTTGTAGTGTCTGTTCCCCATTTCTTTTTTAGCCTTTCTTTATTCCAAGTAATCCTGTCCTCTTGTACCACATATGCATGCTAAGCCTCACAGACAAACATTCACAAATATAACACCCAAAAGGAAAGAAATGATAAGTACCAACTTTGCAAACCATTGTCAGTATAAGCATTTATTCACATACATATAGGATAGAGACAGCAGTGGGTTAAAAGGAAAACAAAATAGGCAGAAAGCATACCTTGATACATACAGTTTCACCTAGTTTATAGAGACAAACATTGACTAAAGACCGGTCAATCTGTTGTTTAATATGTTATCAGAGAACCTACATTTTCTGTCAAAGTCACAATGAAGGAGATGCCAAAATAGTAATAAAACTAACAATGTAAACAAAAAAATTCACAAGAAAAAGAAAAATATCAACTTTCTCACACCTTTGCTACATTGAAGCATTTTCGATTTGTTTCGAAATCTACAGCAAATTTGTCTGCGTGAAAGCTGGGGGTGTTCTGAATCTCAAATAAGAGGAAAAGACAAATAGGGGAAAAAGAAGTGGGAGAGGGGAGACTTAAGAGATATAGTCATCATTGCAAGGTTCTTTTTATAATGGCACAGAGACCTGAGATTTTAATCTCAAATCTAAAATTGGATATAGTTTTGAATGAAATGGGGAAAGAACAAAGCAAAAGAGAACAAAAAAGGCAAAATAGGAAAAGAGAGACTACCTTGTCACTATAGGTTCCACTGTTCACAAGGTTGGCTATGACGAAGGTTGATTGCTTGTTGAGAAACAAAAAGAGAAAAAGAGGAGGAAGACAGAATAGGCTCTGACCGGCCCTGGAAAGAGAGGGAGACAGACAGAACCCCGAGATCTAAGCAAAGTAATATTTGCTTTATGAATTTAGAAAAAGTGTATTTGTTGTTTGTGTTCTTTTCGTAATTTATTCCCATTCTATTCAATTCTATAGAGTTGCTATCTGAAGAGCCATAACAAAAAATAATGCGCAAATAACTCACTCACTCTAAGATGCAGCTTTAGTAATGGTTACCTGAAAATTTTCCTGCTGAATACTTTGCTTGGTAGGTTGTTCAGTCCTAGGTCAAATAGATCAGAATGGTGTATCCCAAACTTTTATGCTGCTTAAAAGAAATTGCATTTGCAAATTAAAGTGTGCGTGAATTGAGGAATAAACCATTAAAATTAAAGCAACTTTAAAGGAACTCAGTTTACCTTCTTTTCTACAACTCTGGAATGCTTTCAATCTCTGTGCATCACTAGCCATCAGTAGCTTTGAAATGGCCAACCTACAAGGCCAAAGACTTCCCCGCCATTATTCCTTTGACTTTCATTCTTCCCTAAACCTTCAAAACTCAAAACCCTTCACAGCCTCAAACTCCCATCAAGATTCACAGGATTCATCACCAAGCATCTCTCATTCAGCCAACTCGAATGGAAGCTTGGACATTGGAAGTGCAGTCAATAGAACCAAATAATTTTGTGTATCATCTCTCCAAAGCTCTTTTGCGTTCTGAAAGTGCTCCAGTGAACATACCTGCTCCAAGGCTTGCTACTTCCCCCGCATTGTCCTGCAAACAAAATTTGCCACCATCTCCTCCCCTTAAAGTTACAAAAGCTGGTACTTCTAGTGATAATATCGGTCCAGTTCAAACTGGTGCAACTATTGAGAAGGTATTTTATATACTCATAATGGCATCTTGTGGTTTCTAGTGTATTTTGTTTTGCCACTTGGAATTATTTATTCTTTGTCTCTTGTAGCTGTTCTCCTTTGGGGAAGAAGACAATCGGAAATATTCTGGAGTGAAGTTATCTTCCAACAGCTCACCGCGAATTTCATTTTCCCGAAGTTCTAGTAGGTCTTTAAAGGATGATTTTGATGACTCTGAGTTTCCTTGTCCATTTGATGTGGAGGATGATGACATGACGGACCCAGGTAGCAGGTAAAGCACAGATCAAGTAAATTTTACTTTAAAATTAACCCCATCACATCATTTGTGCACTGTTTCAATGCAGACGATTAACTTACTAATTCTACTTTTAACTACCTGTGTTGTTTTTATCCTCGTTTTGTTGGTTCAGGACTTGATTTGGTTGTTTTAACTTACCCTGGACTAATTTCTCTATGTTGTTATGTCCTATTTGCTCAAAATGGTATAAACTTATTAAAAAGCTTAGAATCAACATATCATGTTTTTGCCAAAAGTAGTAGTTTTCCTTTGGGTGTGCGAATTTTTTCTTGAACTAGTTCTGATCTCTCAAGATTTGATGTAAGCATCATGATGTGGTGCTTCTGGGGAACTGAATAATCAATATCTAGTTCAGGTAGTAGCCTAAGTAGTGGAAAATCATGGTTCAGGGATTGGGATAAGTATTTGTTTATCATCTATGGAGAGCTAGCAAAGAAGGTTTGCTTTCCTGTTTTGAGAAAGACAACCTGACTGGTTAACTTTATAATATTTAATAGATATGAGGAAGTTCAATCATATTACTACGCTGAAGTTTCTAGTGTTAGTTGTATTTAGCAGAAAATAGTGCTAATCCTACTTCGGCTGCTTCTTGTAACGTGCAACTAGTATTGGTGTCTACATCATATTTGTTTAGATATCTTTTATTTTAACATAATTTTTGGTAAGGAAAGTAGGAGTATGTCTTTAAGTCACAGGGTAGGATTGGAGGCCACTTTTTAGCTGACTTGGCCTGTCTAATGAGCAAGTCTCTAACAAAAGCTGCCTTACTTATTCTCATTGTCAGTTGGTGAATAAATAAATTAACCTAAAGATGGGTGATTAAGAAGATGTGTTATTGACTGAAGGACATGGTGGTTGCAGAAGCCTTGTACACATTCCTTCTTGCTGTAATTTGATCCTTTCGATTTGTTTTGAGTTATAGGAAGGATAGCTTGTTAAAGGACAATATTCATGTAGGTTCTTTCACCTTTTTGAGGGCAGCACTCTTGTGCTAGTTTATCTTGCAGGTAAGGCTCAATGTTTGTGAGCTGTAATGTGTTGGTGTAGGTGCTTAGCAATACAAATTTAGGTTTAATTAATTAATAGGGCCATCTGTCAGGGTCGGTAGTGAATATAAGAGGTTTGTCGAAAACTATCAGTTGATGCTTGATTCCTTATGGATCTTAATTGATTGTTGAACAGATATCTGACAGTGAGAAAGTCTTGATTGACAGGAAGGTTAGGCTTAGAGTTGCTAGATTGATGGTGAGTTTTCCTGGTGTTAACTGTTGAAGTTTCGGAAGCAGAATAATAAATTGAGATTGATTCTTGAAATCAGTTGACAATGTTGTTGTTTAATCATATTTTGACCATTTCATAGATCTTCATGGTGATAGTACTTAGACATTAGGTTTGTAGATGGTTATGTTCTTGGGATTTATGGATGGATTCCTCTTTATCTGTTTGTGTTTTTTTTTTGGTAGGGGATGAGAATTAATTTAACGTAGAAGCCAAAGTTGAATGCCATAGCCTTGTAGGCCTTAAAGATTGCATGGGTTTAAACTTCTAATGGCTGATAAGACTGCGTGGCAGTTTATTTGCATGTCGTGTACTTTCTCTTGCTTGTATTAGATCATTTGGATGATGACCAAAGTTTATGGAGCATGGAAGCTGATGGAAATGTTGAACTTGTTAAGGATGTCAGAATCTGTACGTAAGATGTTTAGAACCCGTTCAAACTGTATTCTTCTAACATTAATGGTCTATTGTCCTTTGGACTCTGCACCAATATGTCTCGAGCTCAACTAATTAACTATAAAACAGTAACACAAGCTTTGAAGAAAATAAATGCAACTCAACTCATGTAAACCTCAGTTAAGTTATGTTGTTACTTTTCTTGGGTAATTTGTGAATGCAAACACCAAAGAAGTTTATTTTTGACGTGTAAAAGCAATTGCTCTGAACTTAATAAAGATGTTGTTTTGTTTTAGAAATTGCCCAATTGATAGACTCAACTGGTTTAAAAGTAATGAAGCACTCTATGCTAATGAATAGTTAATTAGAACAGGAGTGAGCAGCCTTTTGAAATTGGGGCTTTATACTGCTAGGTCATGTTAATAGACCAAAACCAGAGGAGTCATTTCATGAATTATCTATCCTTCTTGCCGTTTGCAAGGATAATGGTGACCTCTAAAATTGCAGCAAACAATAGCTGAGTAGCTGGTCTCATTTGCCATTGTAGTTGCAATAACTTTTATCATCCTTTATTACAACATGGAACTTTTTCAGTCTTTAAGTTGCTTTCCCGTAATGCTGGATATTATAAATCCGCTTGAAGGATTAAACAAACTGCAGATTTTATTTTGTTACTTTGTTATATTTTAAGGGCACACACAGACACTCACCGTTCAGTTTATTTCCTTTAGTTTTTTTTTTTTGGGAAGATCAGTTTATTTCTTTTAGTTAGTGTTTTGCTTTATTTTGTTTTTAGTATTAGGGATTGTTTATGAATAGAAAATCCCAAGATGCTGCAGTTGGTGCTCTTGTACGTATGCTGAAGAGAGCCCCTCCTCTTCGCCAAGACGTTTCAAGTTCAACTAATTTTTCAGAAGCATCCAGGCCAGAAATTTGGAGCAAAAGTATCCAAGAGCAAAACCAGATTTTAGAGGTCTTCATGTATCGCATCTTCTAGGCTTGTTGCATCAAAGACAACTTCTGATGCATTAGAGGAACTTCGGGGTTACAGAGAGATGAAAAAATTGTTGCTTAGTGAAGGTGGTAGGTCTTACGCATCTGCCAATTATGCTTCTGAAGCTGAACATTCCAGCAGAGGTTCATGAGAGTTTTGAACTCGTTCAATATTGGTATATTTGCATATATGTATAGCTCTATGGTTTGAGAGATTGCTACATGCTTTTACAGCTGAAGCCATTTTCCTCGTTATCTGCATATCAAAGTATATATGATACAGGTTTTTTTGGATAAGATTTATGAGTGATCTGTTGGCCTAGAAAACATTGTAAAAAGCACATTTGTTCTTCTCCTTTAGTCCTACATAACTGTATAGAACTCGTGGACATGCAGATATACAGGCTACATATTGACATTGTAGTACAACATCCAGCTCGCTGATGCTGTTGTCTCTAATGTTTTCCTTTGTTTGTCCATTTGTTCTTCCTTGAAAGCTCAAGGTAAAGAACATTGCACCCTTTGGAGTCTGCTCTGGACGGGGAGTGCAATTGCCTGACCAGCAGAATTGAAAGGAAATCTAAGTGCGTTGTTCTGTTTTATTTTTAATTATAATTTATTTAGATTATAGTGATCTAAGGGGAAACTGTGTATCGCCAGGATGCCATCACAATTTGCTTCAAAAAGAAAAAAGAAAAGGAATTAAACGAGACCAAACTGCATTTGTTTAGGTGATATTTGTCATTTTATTGAAATGGTTCTTTCCTATTTAATCCTTCAATAACGACAACTGTGAAAATCACCACCTTCACCCCCAAAGAAGAAAGTGTAGCGCCACTTATCATCTACATAACGATTTTTGCTAACAAGATAGCAGCGAGAGTACTTTCTCAGCACAGAAGATGGGTTGGGATCACTGTACCGATGACCATCATCTTGATTAACATACCCAACTTGGTTCATGAAACATGTTCGACGGAAAGGACCGCCGGCATATTCAAGACCACTTCCCATCGGAGGAGAAGAAGGGAAGGGGCTGTACACCGTTCCTCCCCAGAGCGTCAAATCGGCACCAGCCCTTAATCCAGTGAAGAACTCGTTCGCAAAGTAGCCAATCCCAACATTTCGAATGTTGACCCACCAATTTCCACTTGGTTCCTATTGTTATGGAACAAATAAATCGATGTTGTTCTAGAAAATTACTATTTAATAATCATATGAAGTTTTGGGTTTACCACGGTCAAACTCATGTGGGTTCCATATTGCGGCCCGTCAATTACTGAAACATGGCTAAAAGTAGAACCAAAAGTGGCGTAGCGATTTACTTGAACAAAGCCAGGACAATCCATATTATAGCATCCTGATATTTTCCCATCGCTTAATTGCTGAGAGATACAAAACGGTTTTAGTATTAGTAAGGCAATAGTGATAGTAATAGTAATAGTAGACTACAAACGAACAAAAGTGGGATGGGATGGGATGAAGAAAATACAGCCCAAGCTGCGAACAATCTTGGTTGACCGTCTCCGAAATACAGAGGGTTGACCTGGAATCAATAGTATTAGTTTAGAATTGGCGTTGTTGCAAATCGGCAAGTATTAAGTTGGCCTTTGGATAACTTTGAACTTACCATCCAACCTAGGTGGATAGCGCCTGCATTACCAGGCAATCCATTTGAAACCTCAATGATTGCTCCGCTAAATTGGTGATCTTTCACCTTTGGTTGGTATATAATCAAGTTTGCAGCCGCGCCTTTAATCAACTTCCCACTCTCCGGGCGCAGAACGATTCCAGCATTCTATGAATTCAATTATATGAATCATTTCTACACTAAATAAAAAGAGAAAAAAGAATATGGACTGCTGTAAGATTTAGCCATAATCAATTACATATAGTAGCAAGGATACATACATCATAACCAGTGCCACCCGATTCTTTGATTGGAAAATCTATTGATAGGTTTTTCCCAAACTTATTATAGTCAAAGGATCTGATCATGTTTTCTTTCCCAACTGTCCTTCGGATGGGAACGGTTCCTTTAGGACACCCTTTTCCCAACCCAACTAGTTTTGCAACATTAGTTGATGAGGAAGACTCGGTGCTGAATGAAGAATTTTTCAAATTTCTATGCAAAGCTGAACCAGGCCTCATCTGTTTTGGCATAAAGATCAATATTAGTAGATGTAGTTCATGGAAACAAATTGAATTGCATCTCAACGACAACAAAAACTAAAGAAAACTTTAGTTGTTGCTAATGCATCTTTGTAAGAAATAATACTGAGAATATAACAGATATATGAGGAAAAACATTATTGAAAAAAGGATCAAGAACCTCAATTTTGTGATTCTTAAGCAAAGGATGTAAAAGAGTTGGTTGTCTGTGTATATCCACACAATCAAAGATGTCCCCAAATGTTGTCTGCAACAACGAATATTATGTTAGCATTGACATGATCTATCTGATCAGTTATTTCAATTTTGAAGTACATGGATATATAAATTGTTTAGTTTCTCTAACCTTTATAGTCTTGGTGGTAGCATGCTTATTAATGGTTTTGACCTCTGCCATCTGCTCTGTTTCTTTCTGTCCAGAAAAGCCTCTCGTTGAAACTACATGGTTCGCCAATATGGCAACTGCGATGGTGACTGCAATACTGATTGTGAGTGATTTGTAATCCATGATTCTCTATACTCATATTCTGGATGGCATATGTGTATATGTATGTATATTAATAGTTAAATATGGCAATGATTGCAATAATCAGCTGCATCTTTCCTTCAAAAGCTTTGCAAAATTTAATGATTGTACAATTTTGGTATTGGGGCTGGCTCATTGCTGTCATTGCCAGCAAAAGTTCATTAACAGCCTTAAATGTAGAGAAGAAATCCAGAATTTGATTTTATTTCTCAATAAACCGTTTCTTTTTTTTTTTCCCTTGTTTTTCCTTAAAAGTTCATCATTTCCTTGTTCCTTGTAAGCTCTGTCAATATCTACTATTTGGGCAAGTGCAACATTTTTCATGTTAGTTTGTTTCTTTCCTTTTCTATGTATGATAAGGATGTTGAAACTTAAACTTGAATTCTTGGGAATTAAATTGAATTCATGAACTAAGATAATCATGAACTTAGTTGTACATGAATCTAATAATTCATGTTTTTTTTTTAAATTGATGTGTTTTTAGACTTTTTCTTTAACTTTTTTTAATACAATAAAAAGTTCTAATGTAGTGTTTTCGTATTACAAAGAAAATTGATATTGGCTGATAAATGCTCTAATGACCTCTTAATCGTATATGATATTATTACTTGACTCACTTGCAAGTTAAACTTTTCCGACACCCATTATTGCAATTGCTTTTGGATGCATTTGGATTTTCTATGTTGTATTCACGTAATACTTTATGCATTTCATTCATCATTTTTTATTTATTCACACCTTTGAGTTAAGAAGTCATTGTATTTAGTTATATATTTATGATATTGTATGTTCTTTTTGTAAATATTTTTATTTCACTTAATATTCATGAGTATATTAATTAAATATACATCGAATGTAATTTTCATTTATTATAAAAATAGATAGATTTATGACTTGTATTTAATAAGACTAATTACATTCATGAACTTTTTTTTGGTTAAACAAATATATAGAATAATGATAATTCATAATTGGTAATTAGGTAATATTTATATAATCACAACACACAATATGTATTAAATTCAATGTTTTAAAAAATAAATAAAAAATACTTTGATAAATTAATTTTTATTAATTAATGTTTAAATTAATAAATTATTAATTTATTGATTAAATAATATCTTGATTAATTAATAAATTTTCATAGTCACAAGCGTATTAATTTATAGAAATTTTACTGTATATAAGTAATCAAATTGATTCAGTTGACTAGGGCTTGCAGCTTGCTTAGGGAGTTTAGAATTTAGGTTTAGGTTTTGAAGAAAAGAAAGAGCAAAGTGTAAAGGTGACTAGGTGAAAAAAAAAAGAAAGAGTAAGGGACAGGTGGTTAAAAAATAAAAATGAAGAAGTGAAAATGGAGAATGTAACTTAGTAAATAGTAATTAAAATTAAAAATATTAAATATATATTATATATTAATATATACAAAATTAATTTAGTTTTTTGGTAGGTTTAATTCAAAATTTTAAAATCAAGGACTGACCAATTAAATCAATTGGATCATACGTTTTGAATTGAATTATTTTATCCAAATGCGATTTGAATAAAACAGTTTGATCCAATTGATCTATTGAGTCAATTGATTTATATATATATATATATATATATATATATATATATATANATATATAGTATATATATATATATAATATAATATCATATATTAAGTTAGATGATTTCTTGAGCAGTTATTTTGTCATTAACACATTTAATGGCTTTACTTTGATTTTATACATATATTAAAAATGATAATTAAATCTTTTTCTTTCTTTTTATGAATGGATTATGAAATTATCTCATTAAAAATAATATTAAGTTTAATAAAAAAAGGAAATTTTAAGTAATAATGATTTTAATCATGATATTTATAAAATATAACTTTATAACATATTGAAATTTTCTTTATAAGAGAACAATTTAAACTTAATTTTTGCAAAGAAAATAAATTAATATACATAATCTAGAATTAAATAATCAAATAAAAAAATATTTATTTTTTTTCTTAACACCGTAAACCTTTTATATTTAAAAATTTGACTTATTTATAAGTATGTGTACCATCTACTCAAAAATTTATATTTTTCAAATATTATTTAATTCATGTATGGTATATTTTTATTCAATTTAATCCCTATAACATGATATAGATTTTTTTTTAAAATATTTTTTTCTTAATCTGTCACGTCAGTGTTACCACGTTATCATGTCAGTATTATATCAGCATTGTCATATAATCATGTCAATGTCACGTGACATTACCACGTTAACATGTTAAAGTGACATGGTATTACCACTTCAATTCTGATATCATCACTTCGAATAATAAATATTGACAACGTAAGGGAAAAGACTAAATTATTCTAATTTTCAAAATTGAGAGAATAGATTGATTAGATTTTGAGTACAAGGACTAAATTAATGAAAACATACAGATAGAGAACTATTTAGAGCCTTTAACCAATTTTACTTCACCAAGCTTAGAAGCTTGGACAGATGTTATTCCCTTGTTCCATGTAAGATCTATCAGTCTACTATTTGGGCAAGTTTTGGCTCTTGCTGTATACTTCACAAGTTCCAAAAGAACAGCCTTAAAACTAGTTGGCCAGGGTCAGCCATAGGCTCCACTTCTCGTTCCTTGGCCATTACTTGTGTGAATATCTTATCTACCATATAAGCCATGTTTTTTTAAGATGACTGAGAGTGCTCAACTATTAAACTTTTTGCCTTCTCCTAAGACAAATCAAATTTTAAAATCAACAGGCAATGATTGAAATCAAAGCATGCACAACATAAAATAATTGCAGTTTTTAGCTCATGCAATTCCTGCCATTCCTTTTGTTTTTGCATTCATGAAACACCCATCCTTCCTGTGAGTTATTATTCAAACATTTCAATGCAATGGGGTGGCTTCTGTCTCATGTTGCCACAAGAAGTTCAAGGCATTAGGCATGAATATAAATCACTAACATCTTAAATATTTTTAATGGAAAATTTGTACTCTTAATAAACTATTATATTGTGGATTTAAGTTACAGCATTTTTTTCAAAAGAAAAGGGGTTATATGGTTGGGGCTTACAGAGAGGAAAAACCCTTTGCTTCAACATGTTCATTGTAGAGAGGACGACCACCTTTTGGGAAACAAATGAGTAAATTCGTAAACATCTCAGTAGATACAACTTGCTTTTTTTGGTATCTTCCACTAGCCTTTTGCTTCCATAACTAGGTGCTTTCTTAGAAGCCACTACTTCTCCAGCCAAACAACAGAAAAGCGCGTTCATAGTATGAAATAATAGAAAAGACATGGCCAAGTCTAAAACCATTCTAACAATGCATATTAACTTGGTTCTGTTGCTCTCTCTCTTCTTCTCATCATAAACATGGCTAAAAGCAAGCAGTTTCACTGTAAGTTTAGAAATAAATGAATAAGGTGTGCTATGGTGCATACGGCAGTCGAATCATATTTTTGTTTAACTTTATCAGTTCCAAGTTTAAGGTCAGATGTTAATGCATAGAAGGACGTCTCGTAGGATATGACCCAACCACTTTAATCTGATGTAATGTTATATCAAAACGAATGTAAGTTGCAAGAATGTATAGCAAGCTACCCTGCTTTCATTTCAACTGTATCAGAGGATTTGACCTTATTTTGCACACAACCCTTTGTTTTGAAGAAACACTATCATATGATCAGGCTGCCACTATAAAGACGTGTTATTGACAAATTAGTTTTGGAAGCAACAAAGCTTATTGTATCATATTAAAAATCCCCCACCATTTTCAAGCCAGATTCTAACACAGCTACTTGTGTGGAGAAGAGGAATAGATGAAAGACAAAGTCCTACAAGGAAGGAGTGCAATCTCTTTTGCCTTTATTGCAGATATCTCAACCGATCCTCTTACTCTCGAGTATTGATTGGAATCTTCTTAGCATTTTTCAATCTCTTTTCAGCTATAGTGACTCAACTATCACATGATAAACAAGTCTACCTCTCCCTCTATATATATGTGTGTGTATGTCTAACACAGAATTTAAGTACTACCTTGCTGAAAGTCATTTTCAAGAATAAAAAAGTAAAACTAGATGGTTAGGTGAGAAGCAAGTGGTGCCACAATGTGAAATTACATTTTAGATTATCATCTCATTGAAGAAAATTTCACGCTGAGCATAAAACCTTTACCGAACAGACAATTTCTACACCCAATATAAATGATAACTATGCGAATCAGCTCAAACTGAAAAAGGTTTCAGTTTACCCAGAACAAAGAAATAGAAAAAGAAAAGAAAAAAATTCCAATGATCCAATGCTCTCAGTTGGTTTATATTTCAAAATTGACAAAGAAAACACTACAGAGAAGGAAATTGCTACTAGTTAAGTAGAACAACAGAAAAAAAAAATATTACCAGGACAAAAGATGAAAGCGAGGATTTCTTAAAAAAGCATCGTTGTCGAAAACTGGAGTTTCTACAAATGCTCATGATTCTCCAAGTTTGCCTTTGATTTATGAACAAAAGGAAAGATCCAACAATACCAGTAAAAAATTTGATGCAAACGCTTTCAAAGCCCTAACCTCTTTTGCCTCAACAAAGAAGAGAAATTGAAGATCAAACATAAAATATTAAATGCTTAACCCAATTGAAGCAAAAAACTTGAAAACGAAGCTCAAAAGCTCAAAAGCTCAAAAGCTCAAAAGTACCAGCAAAGCCAAAGAGTGAAAGGACAGCAAGAGAGAGTGAGACAGTGCAGAGTGACAATAGTGTAGAATTCCTTATATGCCAGCACACAAACCAAAGAAGTGTCCAGCGTTAAAACAGTCATAACTCCTTTTTACTCTTGTTGTGATGCAAGTACAGCACTAAAAATTCAGTGTGAAGGACATCGGGGCTTTGACCTGAAATGGCAGAAAATTCCTTAACACAAAAATGTTTACCATGCTAAATGCTGCCAACTGGTGAATATTTCTTTTGTTTAATAAAATACCAGTAACGCTGGTATAAATATGCCCCCTATTTCCCGTATTTCTTGTAGTGTCTGTTCCCCATTTCTTTTTTATCCTTTCTTTATTCCAAGTAATCCTGTCGTCTTGTACCATATATGCATACTAAGCCTCACAGACAAACATTTACAAATATAACACCCAAAAGGAAAAAAATGATAAGCACCAACTTTGCAAACCCTTGTCAATATAAGCATTTATTCACATACATATAGGATAGAGACAGCAGTGGGGAAAAAGGAAAACAAAATAGGCAGAGAGCATACCTTGATACATGCAGTATCACCTAGTTTATAGAGACAAACATTGAATAAAGACCGGTCAATCTGTTGTTTATTATGTTATCAAAGAACCTACATTTTCTGTCAAAGTCACAATGAAGGACATGCCAAAATGGTGACAAAACTAATAATGTCAACAACAAAATCCACAAAAAAAAAGAAAAATATCAACTTTCTCATACCTTTGCTACATTGAAGCATTTTCGATTCCTTTTGAAATCTACAGCAAATTTGTCTACGTGAAAGCTGGGGGTGTTCTGAATCTCAAATAAGAGAAAAAGAAAAATAGGGGAAAAAGAAGTGGGAGAGGGGAGACTTAAGAGATATAGTCATCATTGCAGGTTCTTTTTATAATGGCAGAGAGATCTGAGATTTTAATCTCAAATCTAAAATTGGATATAGTTTTGAATGAAATGGGAAAAGAATAAAGCAAAAGAAAACAAAAAAGGCAAAATAGGAAAAGAGAGACTGCCTTGTCACTATAGGTTCCACTGTTCACAAGGTTGGCTATGAAGAAGGTTGATCGGGTGTTGAGAAACAAAAAGAGACAAAAAGGAGGAAGACAGAATAGGCTCTGACGGGCCCTGGACAGAGAGGGAGACAGACAGAACCCCGAGATCTAAGCAAAGCAAAGCAATATTTGTTTTATGAACTTAGAAAAAGTGTATTTGTTGTTTGTGATCTTTTTGTAATTTATTCCCATTATATTCAATTCTATAGAGTTGCTATCTGAAGAGCCATAACAAAAAAATAATGCACAAATAACTCACTCACTCTAAGATGCAGCTTTAGTAATGGTTACCTGAAAATTTTCCTGCTGAATTCTTTGCTTGTTAGGTGGTTCAGTCCTAGGTCAAATAGATCAGAATGACGTATCTCAAACTTTTAGGCTGCTTAAAAAAATTGCATTGCAAATTAAACTGTGGAGGAATTGAGGATGAAACCATTAAAATTAAAGCAACTTCAAAAGAAACTCAGGTTACCTTGTTTTCTGCAACTCTGGAATGCTTTGAATCTCTGTGCATCACTAGCCATCAGTAGCTTTGAAATGGCCAATCTACAAGGACAAAGACTTCCCCAGCCAATATTTCTGTGACCTTCATTCTTCTAAACCTTCGCAACTCAAAAACCCTTTACAACCTCAAACTCCCATCAAGATTCACAGGATTCATCACCAAGCATCTCCTTTTTCAGCCAACTCCAATGGAAGCTTGGACATTGAAAGTGCAGTCAATAGAACCAAATAATTCTATTTAGATGATTTGTTGCTTTATAAGCAAATAACAAATTGGAAAGTCAACACCTGCTAAGCATAAGGAGAGAATATCTAAATGTTCAGAAACTAATCCATTTCTACAAAGCAGAAGGAGGAAGAAAGGAGGAAAGAGAAGGAAAGGGAAGAAAAGGAGTAATCAAGAGCAAACAATGAAAGTTTTGATTGCATTCAATTTCCAAACATCCACGTTTTGTCTAAGAATTACAATAACAAATATTTAAATTGAAAAATAACTATTACATGCCATGTTCAATACTATTAGTGGTAAACCTCTTCCAAAACCAGTGCTTATTCCACACCTTCTGCAATAACTCATCAGCTGGAATATTGGTCGTTTCTGGAATTAAAGAGTATATTACCATCCATAACAGGAAAATAAATATGGCAGTGACTACAAAAATCCAGAAATGGGACCAACAAGTAGCAAACAAATATCCCTATGAGATTATAAAACTCAAAATCATGGTAAAGCCCGTTGATAATAAGCTACCCATAACTTGTGATTTTGGAGGGAAAGTACTACTCGACCAATCTAATGGACCTGATGTCGAGGCAAAATTTATACTATAAATGATTGCCAAGATAATAAGTCCAATCGCTGCCTTCTTTTTGAGATAACCAGAAGGCTCCAAGGAGTGCAACATAACTCCCATCAATAGCTGCAATGAAAATAATAACATAACTGTCAATTCTTATTGTATGCATTTATTTTTGATAACAGCCAAATTGAGGCAAAGTAAATTACCTCAGTGATGAACATGAGAGCACAACCCCCAAGAAGCAGATTTCTCCTTCCAAATTTTGAAATTAGACAGGGAGAAAGTAAGATGCCAACAGCACATGCCACCAACACAGATTGAGCAGAAATCTTGGAGAACTCATTACTAAAGCCAATAGACTCAAAAAAAACTGGTCCAAAAAACAGAATCATTGTCGGCCCCCCTAATTGTTGGAATACTAGATGCAACAGTGCAATTGTTAAAGTTGGACGAGAGGACTGCTTTATCATGTATTGATATTGACTCTTTAGACTCTTTGCTGGACCAAAATCCACCAAAATTTTGTTAAATTCAGTGTCGACATCTCCTATACCCCTAACTTTCCTAAGAACTTCTTTCCCTTTTCTCAAATTTCCACGTAAAACTAAACTAACAGGGGTGTCATCAATGCAAAACGAAAAGATGAACAAAAACAAAGTTGGAACACTCAGACATCCCATTAAAATAGCCCAACCATTTCCACTACGACTCATAAGTACTTGTCCTAAAATGTTGGCTACTAATGTTCCTAAATAATTAGCAAAAGAATGAAAAACAGATATACGATCTTGATTTACTGAGTCAGGAAACTCTACTATGTATAGAGGAATGACCTACAAAATAAAGTGAATAATTCATCAGTTACACATACCTAAGCAAAATCATGTATATGAAAATAGAAACTCAAACTTTTACAATGAAATTGTCAAATACTTTACCTGACTACAGAAGCCAAAGCCAAGGCCAAGCACCACTCTTCCTCCAATTAGCATGAAAATATTATTTGATGCAGCATTAAGTATGACCCCAACAAGTAAGGAGAATGATCCTATTTGCAAGAGAGGCCTCCTTCCCCATTTGGAGTTCAATGCCATAGAGATC
Organism: Theobroma cacao; assembly: GCF_000208745.1. Lineage (NCBI taxonomy): Eukaryota > Viridiplantae > Streptophyta > Magnoliopsida > Malvales > Malvaceae > Theobroma > Theobroma cacao. The sequence goes on from NC_030850.1 coordinate 6,710,373, forward strand.
AGCCCACTTATCAATGCGATGAGGTATGATGATGATATTAGAAGGCGAACTCTCTGATCATTATACTTGCAGAAATTGTTTTCTTCAAAAAGGCGCTTCTCAAGTGAAAGGCCATGTATATTATTCCATAAAAAGCTCTTTTCTACTGTTATCAAACCTGCATCAAATTTAAATTTATGCATTGAATAAATCTGGATTCATGTAAGAACAGGTGTGCCTATAAGATTTGAACAATGAACAAGGTACTAAAGCATAGAAAACCAACCATATAAGACATTAAAAATTTAAAATGGAACAATTTTAGCAACCAATAATTAAATGAAAAACGAGCTACACTAGTGCTGAAATGAGCTACACATAACAATGCATGCTTAAAACAATGTTCCAGTTTGCTGCAAAATAAATACAACAAAAGATCAAATATGTTACAACACGTTTACAACCCTCCAAAGTCTAACCTTAATACCATCCCTTCACAATTCTAAACTTTGCATAATCAAATCATTCTCCGTGCCATTAAGTAGAAAAAGTAGATAAAACATCATGTATGTGATAGTAAATCTAACATGCAATCTAAGGTTCTTCTTAAGAGGTTCTAGCAGATCAAAGCACATCTGGCACTAACGTGCAAACAGTAGCAAGCATGGAGTTACAGCAATAGATTGGCAATAGCAAACTTCCCTTTTATTTGTAGATAGAAAAAAAGACTTTTACATGCATGCAGAAATAGATGACACAAAAACAACATGCATGCATGAAATTGAATACCTATACTTGGGCAATGACACACATATGCATGTGCAGAAATGCAAGACCGTGAGCAACCATAAACATGCACCAAAAGATAAGAAAGCTTACAAAATATTCATTTGTCATCCATGGGAAACATTAAGAAGCATCTACTAAATAACCACAATCCCAATCTTTTAATTAGTTCAGTAGGTTTAACCGATAACCAGTTTTAGAAATCAAGTGCAGAACCCATAATTTTTATCAAAATTCAAGCAAGTCGATGAATCGAGTACTTGGGAAGCAGAGATGAACAAAGAAAAGGTCTATTGATATTGTTTCAATGTTGTCATATTAAATAAACGTAGCTTTGATAAACAAAGGCATAAATGCTCATCATGCATCTTACATGTCTCTGCTTAGTTGCCAAAGTTAAAGTCAATCCCAAATTAATGGGCAAAATTTTGGTGCAAAGATAACCAAATCAGTACAAGTAACTGACACATAATTGATAGAAACACAGCACCTTTTAGCATGTCCTTTAATTATCTTGCTACCTAACTTATCCATAATAATAGCAAATCCAGATGCAGCTATAAGGACCCTAATTTCAATTTGAATTTCTTCGTATTCATTGATCATTTTTCAAAACTTTAAGATCAATTTCCCAACAATCAACAAGAAATTCTTTCAAGAATAACACAATCCTTACTATTATCATTAACAAATTGAGAGCTTTCAGATGAGACTACAAATATGTTTTTTTGGGTCACAAACTCTATACATTAGAGCTCTCCTGATAGCACATCAATGGCTTGGTTAGATAAACTTCATGTTCTTAAAAAGCCAAAAGCTAATTATTCATCAACAAAGATGCCCATACGTCCCAAGGGAAGTGTCCCCGGTAGATTGAAGTTCATTAACATTATCTTATCTCAGTTTGATTAAGTTGTAGTCAAGGGGGATTTTGGAAATTTTCTGTTTTGTAGGAATGGGCCATATTCAAAGGTCCATTGGGTTTTATTTTGGGTTTCGTTGAATTTTATTCCCAAGGTTAGTGGTTTTAGGAAACTTAACTCAAGTAGGGCAAATTAGTGTTTGTCTGCTCATATCTCTTTGTATCGCTGGTCTTTGTTTCTTGGCCTGATGTATTGCTAGTCTTACGAGGGTTAATTTTTAATAAACATTTGAGCTATAGAGATTTCTTGAAGAGTTTGTGATCTAAGTGATTGAATTTCCCACCCTTTGTTGATATAGTACCCTGGGCTACTGTTCGCAGCACAAGAACAGCATATATAAACTAAGTAGACAGACTTCCCTATTCTGTCCTACATCAGTTGGTATTCAAAGCTGAAGATCCCACAACCTTTTTCATCTCCCTAATCATCCATCTCTGTTTTATTCTACAGAGTTGTGGTAACCAACTGAACTTTTATCAAAGTTTGAAACTGTCAAAAAGTTTTGAGGCTTTTCTCAAGATCATGAAGCTGTCAAGGATATTGAATGGTCCAAAGGTGAAGTAGGCGCAATAAGTGTAAAAACTATTCCCTTCTCTCTATATATAATGTCTATTTGACTTGATTTTTTTTTAACTTATCTATCTCTTAAGAGTAAAAATCAAATCAAAATAAAATTTTAAAAAATTCTTAAAAAATTTATTTTTTTAACGAACAAAATTTAAAAAAACAGAGCTTTCGAAAGGTGCTTCCTTTTCTCTTTATTTTAAAAACACACTAGTTTTTCAAGAAATATCCCTCTCAATCAATCTCCCTCTTCTATCTTTCCCTCTACAAATCACTATTCTCCAATGTAAATCACGACCTCATTCTCCTCTACTTTTCTCTATAAACACTATTAAAAAAAAATAAAAGACTCAACAACAGAACAGTAAAATTTAAGATTTTTTTATTTTTACAAAAATTAAAAGAAAAGAAGACCAAAATTCAAAGCTACATTCACCAAAAAAAATTTTAATGTCAAATACATTGTTTCCTCTTTTTTTTTATTTCTTTGAAAATTGAAGCATCATGGTCTGATTGTTTGTTAGATCAACAAAAATCTAATACAACCATACAAGTTTGAGACTTGTTTTGTTTCTTTATAGATTTCTTTGATTTTAACTTCTAAAATCATATATAAACTTAAAACAGACTTGTTCTACTTTGATTTATTAGGTGATTGAAGATGCATGAATATCCTTTATAATTTATTCTATTCTGCTTTATGATAATCTTAACCAAAATTATAAATTATATAATTTATTTTGTCAAACAGTTTGAGTTTAATTTTAAAAGTAATTATTTTTCATAAGAGTTTAATAATAGCTATTAAGTTTAAAAAAAGAAACTAGACCAAACAAGCTCATATTGTCTTGTTTTGACTTTTTTCCTTCATTTTTTCAATTGTGATCTAAATTATTTTGAATAATTTATCAAATTAAATCTTAATAATTAACATTTGAAAACTACTTTATTCAAAGTTTTCAATGTGATATTTTTAAAATTTTAATAAATGATCATTTGAAAATAAAATGGAGTAAAAGTTGAAAAAATTTGACCAAAATGAGAATTTATTACTCTATATAAAAGGAAGCCCAACAAGGCTTTCCATTTTGGCCACATCATCATAAAGGGGTGGGGATCCAGTGAGTGAGAGTTCATGACAGATGAAAGTGGACTTATAATTGAAATGGTCTAAAAGGACAAGAATCATGTCGAACTACCTTAACCAATGGGGATTCAAACGGATTGAACTCAAGGGTCCCATGTATTTCTAATCATGCCTCTCCCTCTTTTATTTATTATTTATTATTATAATTTTGGTGAAAGCCTTTCTCTTTCTCTTTTCATTCTTTTTGTTTTTTCTTAACAAATGGATAGAGTTAATTATAAAAATAGAATAATTGTTTTCTATATTAGATACAGAAAAGAAGGAAAGAAATTGCTTTTCCTTATTAGTTATAGTAGTTTTATATTGCTATATGAGATCAAAGAGGTGGAAGTAACAAAAAAAAAATTTAATTGTAAAATCGTAATAAACTAAAAAAACTTTAATTAAAAGAGTGTCTCTTTCCATTGACATACATCTCATCTCCTTTACTTTTTCTACTTAAAAGTAATCAAAATTACACCATCACCATTGATAATGATTATTAATAATACCATAATTCAAAGGTAAAATTGCCAAAAAAAAAAAGGAGTTGTAAAGCTGGAAATTATTCGAAATAATTCAAATAATGAGAGAATTAAAGAGAAATATTACAAGATTATAATATTGATTTGGTTCCTTGATCTTAATTCAATACCTTAATAGCTTTTATTAAAAATTTTAAATTTCAACTTCATTTGTATCAATAAAGTTAACAATTTCAACCAAAGTTTTATCATATAATTTATTTCAAATCTAGAAATCCAAATATGAATGACATGCTTAATTCGGAGAATGAAACTATCATTCCTCCTTATTTTTTATTTTCTCTCTATAAAATTGTTTATTTCATGAAATGATCATTTGTTAGAATGATTTAAAATTAATTTCGATCGAATTCAGCTCGACAAAATATAATGTTAAAATTGTTAATAATCTAGATAAATATATTTAATCAAGAAATTTCACATTTATAACACATTGTAGACAATTCTAGAGATTTTCAAAATATTGAATTTGAAATCTACTTAACTCAATAGACTTTATTTGAATTAGGGTTTAGGGTTTAAGTGAGAGGAAGTTATTTTATTTTTTAAAATCATATTGAATATGCTTTAAGGTTTAAAGAGGCTATCATGATATTTTCTAAATAAAATTGCTTTAACTTAATAATGTCGATATAGAACCACTGTATAGCCCCTACTACGTATCAAAAGCAGAGGAAGAAGATGATGACATGGCATTGAACACTGATGTTGAAAAACTTAATAAGGAAGGACGTGCTGACGCGGAAGAGTCACAGCAAGAGCCAGGAGGTAGACAAAATGATGAAGATAATATTGAGACAGATAGCTATCTGCAACTCAAAAGAAAAAAAGATAGCTATCTGCAAAGAACGGACCTAGTGAGAGCAGTTAGGAACTTAGCGAGGAAGGATACTTGCATGAATAGTAAAAAAGATTTGATAGTTGGTAGAGATTTGAAAGGTCACTTTAATGTGAAAAGATTTGAAAGGCCACTTGGATGTGAACAGAAAGGAAGCTGTAGGGTTCAAATGGGAAGATGAAACAAAATTTATTTTGTTTCTCCAACAAATATTGTTGAAATTAAATTATTTTTGGGTTCCAAATTAAATATTTATCTTTATCTAGACAATGTTGAAACTAAATTCCGTTCTTTTTGTTAAAAGCTCATGATTCTTATTCTGTCAAAATTTCATATTTTTATCTTTAAGATAAATAAAGGAAGCTCCACAGTGAAGTTTATAATGTTTAACAAATCGGACTATCAAAGTCTAGTTTGCCTAGTTTTTTAATTGGTTGAAACGTGGCCGTATCAAAGTCTAACACGAAATTCAATTTAATATACTTCACTCATTGATGGACATGGAAAAACATCACTTGGTAGATTTTTCTTTTAGGGGTCATTCTCTTCTTCTATCAAGCCTAATATTTAATATTCTTGATCTAGGGTACTATGGTTCCAAGCATAATAGATGATATCTTTGATTTAGGATACTATGGTTCCAAGCATAATAGATGATATCCTTAATATTACTTAATTATATCCTTGATTTGTAGTGCTACATTTCAAAAGATAATGCTTGATATTCTTGATTTAAGGTACTACAATTCCCATTATAATTCTTGATATCCTTGATATGTCGTGAGATCTACTTGATATCCACTGCTTAATTATCCTTGATTTATAGTGTAATGATTCCAAGCATAATGCTCAATATCCTTGATCTGGGGGTCCTATGGTATCAAGTATAATAAATGATATCCTTACTATGTCATGATATCTGCTTGATATTCACTAAATATCCTTGATCTAGGGTGCTACAATTTCAAGCATAATAAATTATATCCTTGATATAGGGTATTATGGTACCAAGCATAATACTTGATATCCTTAATCTATAGTGATATAGTTCAAATCATTATGCTTGATATCTTTGATTTGTAGTGCTACGCTTCCAAAACTAATGCTTGATATCTTTGATCTGAGGTATTACGGTTCCAAGCATAATAGATGATAACCTTGATATAAGGTATTGTGGTACCAAGCATAATGCTTGATATCCTTGATCTATAGTGATATAGTTCAAATCATTATGCTTGATATCCTTGATCTGTAATAATACGCTTCCAAGCCTAATGTTTGATATCCTTGATTTGAGATACTACGATTTCAAGCATAATAAATGATATCCTTAATACTACTTAATTATATCATTGATTTGTAGTGTTACATTTCCAAGCATAATGCTTGATATCCTCATCTATTGTGATACAATTCAAATAATTATGCTTGATATCTTTGATTTGTTGTGACATCTACTTGATATCCACTGTTTAATTATCTTTGATTTGTTGTGATACCTATAAAAAGTTTTTTAAAAAAAATATGATAAACACAACTATTACAACATGTATTTTTGTATCCATTTGCAACGCACAAGTTCATTTCTAGTATATATAAGACAGAGGGAGTGCTACAAATGAGGTAGAGGGACCTTTCTAATAACTACCCAATGCTAGCTTTAGAGAGAAAAATATGGAGGCAACCATTAATCAAGAGATAAAGGTCTCCAATCTAATTGAGAGTTCAATCAGATTGTATATAGAATACTAGTTCCAATAAGAAAGTATTAACCTTTTTATGTCTCTTCATATTCCTAATCGTAGGGGATCTGATTTATTGCAAGTTCTTGTAGAATTTTTTAAGATCCATTTGGTAATAAGAAAATAACTTGGTGTGGGAAAATTTCTGTGTAAAATATTTTATAGAAAAATTTAATGTTTTATGATATTTGGATACGGTGGAAAACATTTTCTATTATTTGGGTCATCCTATGGAAAATATTTTTCACCAACACTAGTGGAGTTGAGTGTTAAAATGATAAATGATCAAACCACTCGAGAGATCCCTATACTCATACATTTTATTTAATTTAGTCTCTCAATTTTGGAAATTGCTCTCCAATTTAATTCTCTCCCTAATGGCATCCAATTTAGCCGTTAAATAAAATAACGTCAATGTTAACATGATAGCATGGGTAGATGTGGCGCTACCACATCAACATTAAGGCTTAGGTTACTAACATGGCACTGCCACATCATGTCAAAGTGAGGTGGCATGTTAGGAGGCTACCATTTGGCATGCCAAGAGACTGCCACATAGCATGTTAGGATATTGCCACATCACTCTCTTCTTCTCCAAAATATGATGTGCTTTCACCAAAATTCGAACCAAAAACCACTAACAAATACACTAAGACGCTTACCATTATGCTTAAACCCATTGTTACTAATAATTTATTACTTTCATGTTTTGTTACTCTTTTTCTTTCTTATTTTTTTTTTAAAAATTACGTTGTTTTGTAACCTTTGTACACTCTTAAAAACACTAACTATAAAAAGATCTTTTTCTCATTATTTCCTTCCCTTCTCTCTCTACCTCTTTTTTTTTTTCTCTCCTCTAGCTAGGGGTTTTTAGGGTGTAAGAAGGCTTCAAAAAGTCGTTTTAAGAAAAAAATAAGAAAGAAATAAAGAAAAAAAAGTAAAAAATTATTAGAAGTATGGGTTTAGATATGATGATAAGTTTATTATTTTGGAGACCACTTGTCCCGAGTATTTTGACCATTACTAAATAGGAGTTGATTGTCAATGATATTTTGACCTATCATAAATAAGAGTTTTTTTTTTTAATTGGAGGAAGGGGAAAAATACAATCCGCCGTTGCAGGGATCAAACCCAAGTTACTCATGTGACAGGCACGAAGTTGATTACCAAATAATGATTTCATTTGGTTTTCACATTAAAATCAAGAATGAAAATAAAAATGGAGAAAATTAATAATGATATTTTTCAAAACATTTAACCACATATGGTAATGAAAGTAAACTCTAATTTTCGAAAAAAAATTCATCTCATCATTTTTTTACCATAACATCAATATTTATCAATTGTGTAAAACATTTAAAACCTATAATTATAAATGTGTATTCATCAAATGACCATCATTGAAATATTTTTTTTTTATAATTATTAGTAAGATATATTCAATTTATAAATAAAAATATTAATTGCATTAAATGATTTCATTAAAAATATTTTTTTAAAGTTAAATATTAATATTCATCAAACCAATACTACTAGGTTTAGTCTAAGAGCATTTTTTCTGTTTTCCGAAAAATATCTTACGCCTCTTAAAAGTGTAAGACATTTTAAGTGGTCAATAGATGTTTTTCTGGTTGACCTGTAAAATGCTTTACATTTGAAATAAATTTTCTGTCTCCAAATAAGCATAAGCTCTGAATTCCGGAAAATATTTTAGCTTGACCCTTATTGTCATTCAGTTTTCCCTCCATCTTTCTCTCTTTATATGATGTCTCAGCTTACTATTCACTGCACAAGAACAATGGCTAGAAAATCGTTTTCATCTAATTCTGCTGCTGCCAAAAATTTTCCAACAACCTCTTCTTGCATTCCAGCCTTTTCATGAGACCAAGTATCATCTAAAATAAGCCCTGAACCTGATTTATACAATACTTTTGAAACTTAAAATCCCTATTTTTCTATTCCTAGCCTACCATAAACCCAAAGTAAGTAGATTCCCCCAGATCTGTCATACATGCTCTAGCCAGCGAAAATATAGATGGTTTTGCTACAAGGAAACTTAAGTACCCATTACATTAACAAGTAAAAAGATGCGCCGGAGGTGACGGAGAAGAAGATTGAAGCAGTTCCTGAAGTACTGAGTGTAGTGGCAGGTAGAATAAAGTAAGAAAAGAACTAAAGAGTAGAAAAGAATTAGAGAGAGAAGCTCTCAAGCTGAGAATGTGTTAGCTCTTAGGGGAAAAGAAGCCCCTCTAAATGACTTGTGAAGCTCTATATATAGTGCTAAAAGTGACGGTTACTCAAGAATAGGTTTTAATGCGCCTAATGAATGACATTATTATGGAACATTAATGTGAGTAACCGTTACTGTAATTGGATGTAATAATACTTGTTCTCAAGTAAAAGGTAATAGAAAAGAAGCTGTACGACAATAGGTACAAGAGAAGAAGCTGTACATGAATAGGTATACGAAAACAAGATAAGAGGGTGAAACACTTGTACTTAAGGAAAGGGTTAAGAGGAAGACCTTTTAACTACCTCCATATCTGAGCCACCAAGCCACCAAGCCAAACTCTCTGGAATATCCCAAGATGAAAGTAACCCATGAATCCTGCCACTTATTTCGAGTCGCTTTCACTATCACCCAAGTGAAGTGGTTATTATATTCGAAGTAGCTGTTCTACTTGTATTAATTGTTCCATGGAGTAGTGTTTTACTTATTCTAGTTGTTCTGCTTTAAGTAGTACTTCACTCATTTTAGTTGTTTTGAGCGAAGTGGCGCTTCACTTGTTCTAGTTATTCTGCGTGAAGTAGCACTTCACTTGTTTTGATTGTTCTCTGTATAATATTATGTTGTAACATAATTCTTTAGAGTAACAGTATTAACCAAAATCAAATATCTACAAGGATCACTGTGAGACAAATCACGAATTTGGTCAAACATGACATAGCTAAGAAACTGATCAAATGGTGAATAACAAGATGAATTAGTAATCATTCTACGTTTGATGAATACCAATGGAAATTACTTGGCACCACCAATATCTGGATGGAATAGTAACGATTTGATGGAAGATTCATATATGACTAGGTTTTATTTTGCGTGAAGTAACACTTCACTTGTTTTGATTTTTCTCTGTATAATATTATGTTGTAGTTCACTTGTTCTAGTTATTTTGCGTGAAATAGCACTTCACTTGTTTTGGTTGTTCTCTGTATAATATTATGTTGTAACATAATTCTTTAGAGTAACATTATTAACCAAAATCAAATATCTACAAGGATCACTGTGAGACAAATCACGAATTTGGTCAAACATGACATAGCTAAGAAACTGATCAAAGAGGGAATAACAAGATGAATTAGTAATCATTCTACGTTTGATGAATACCAATGGAAATTACTTGGCACTACCAATATCCGGATGGAATAGTAAGGATTTGATGGAAGTATCATATATGACTAGGTTTTAATGCTGATAGAAAGAGCTTCTACTGCAGCCAAAGAAAAAGAAAATTTATCACATTCATTTTTATATTTTTAGTACATGCAATTTATGAATTACTTTATGAGGTCAGAAGTCTAATTTTCAATTCATGTTCCCTAGGGGCAACTTTTTGTTGAGTTTAGCTTGCTGTAGGAGCTTCTAGGACTCTTCCTGCTACCCGGATTCCTAGCAACCTTTTCCTTTCAGCTCCAGCCTTCTTTTAAGATCAATTTTAATCAGATCAAGCTCTATTTCCTAATTATCAAGCCCTAGCAGACTCTAAATTTGTCATACATCAGTTTCTTGAAACCCTACATTTGTGATATAAAAGTTTTACCCTTTCAGTTATATAGCTCTTATTTCATCCATCAACAAATTCGAATCATTGTGCATATTGATGAATTGTGTTTATGTAGCTCCATACATGCCTTTTACACAAAATTGTTCTATTCTTCATGAATCATGATAAAATTTCTAACACTTTTCTCAATTTGGATACAGTCTTCAATTTCAGAAAGTCTTATGAACCCATTTCCTTTAGATAAGGGAACATATGAAGCTAGAGCACTTCATTTGTGTCATCATGCCATTCATGTTCTTTCATACCTCTTACCACTATTCATCAACCACCCTTAACCCAAATAATTCTTGCTTCTTTCCCGTGCAAATTAATTCACTTCAGTCTAGCTGTTCTAGAGTTATATAAATAGAAAGCATAAGATATATGGATAAAGATGAATATAAAGGGTATCTAATAATTAAAATAAGAATTGAAAATTCAAAATGTCATAAATAAAGCTTCAAGGAGTACCTGAAACTCCAATATCATAACCAAGGATGAATCCACTCAAAATCACAACTGCCCAACAGATAACCATAGCTCCAGTTACCTGGTCAAGAGAAAAGTTTCAAATTCAACAACCCTGAATTTTGATCTTATAGCGGAAAGTTGTTTTGGTGGAGGGGAAATGGACTAGTAGTCAAAGACATCTGCAGTATTTGTACATGGTTGTGTATATATGGTGTATTTAACCTAAATACACAAGACACGCAGGAAAATAACAAAGAGTAATAAATTCTTTTTGTGGTTAGAGTAATATAGTCAATGTAAAAAAAAAATTAAATAAATGGTTAAACATAAACAAATTAACTTATAAGGAGCAAAACACCAACAATGGCTAGTCCAATGTATCAACAGCCCCACAAGACTTTTATTTAAGTGTGAGAAAGGAATTATGATAGAGCATACTGGCAGCTGCCTCTAAAGCTGTTTAGGCACTTTAATGAAGGTTCTAATACGCAAGCCTATTTTGGCACATGCACATTATTAAGAAGTTCTTTAGTTATAGAAATCAGGAGTTGCTTAAGAGGGACTTCCCATCATTTATATGTGCTTATTAGCTGGGTAGCATAAGACTGTTGTAAGGTGTTAAAGACTGATATATATAGTTATGGTTGTTAAAGACTAATATATATTGTTATGGCTTATGTAGGTTTAGGGCTATGTAGGTTTAGGGTTGTTGTAGTTTTTTCATATTCTCTAAACTATTATGAATAAAATAGCCACAGTGTGGAAATTAACTTTGTCTAATATATGAAAGGAGAAGTTTAAATGGTATTAGAGCCTACCTATCCAAAACCCTTAAAAAAAAGTAGGTACTTTTCAGATCTTTGTAACTATGTGGATCGGGTTCTACTAAGATTGGTAGGCCCTGTTAGCTGAATATGCAGTTCATTGGTTCCAATTAGTTGATTTGTTTTTGTTAGGTTGTTAGTATCATCTATAATCCATTGCCATTAACTATTGCATTGTGCTACTTGATTGTTTCAATAGTGGTGTTTAAGGGTCAGTGAGATGGTGTCAGAAAGTAGTAAGAGTGTGGAGGTTGTGTCCTCACATCACAAAATAGTTGATGTTATGCCAGCTGGAGATGGTTCTAATTTTGTAGAATGAAAGTTTCTAGTGAAGGTTGTTGTAAGAGGACTTGGGAAAGAAGCAAATCTTACAAAACCTCGTCCAAATAAAGATGTTGCCAAGGTATGGATGATAGATGATGGAAGATTGTTTTCTCATATTGTTACTTGTATTGATAGAAAGATGATTCTTTCAATGCAACATACTACAATAGTTAAAGAGTTATGGGAGTTTTTGCATGAGTATTTTTCAACTACAAAGAATATGAAGAGTTTATATGGTTTATCACGGGAGGTTAGTCGTCCAAGTCAGATTAGACAGACAATTATGGATTATTACTATAATTATAAGCATGCTAATGAAGATTTTACACTGCCATATGTGGCTAAGATGAAAGTATAGTGTGAAAGACTATTTGTCTTTGGTTGGCTATCTGGTTTAGATTCAGAGTACGACGTGATTTGTTCTCAGCTCTTGGCTGACAAGGATGTTTCTTCATTGTTTGATGTGATTACCACCATCCTGAGTGCTACCAAGGAAAGTGTTCTTACTACTAGTGATGTGTCTGATCGATCTGCCATAGTCTCATAGGGTACTAGTGGGTTTGGCAATGTATATAGAGGAGGATCAAGTGGGGAAGAGGCAATTTTAGAGGAGGTTGTAATGGAAAAGGATCGAGTGGTCGTGGAGGTCCAAGAGTACATTATATTAATGGTGAAAAAGGTCACCTCAGGAATCAATGCTCTAAACCCCTGCAAGGACAACAAAATTACCATTATCAATCTCCTTCACAGGGGCAACAACAACAACAGCAGTAGTATCAGGACCCCTCTAAATTTGCTCATGCAGCATCACAAGTTAGCGACTCCACCACACTCCGCACTGAAGGCCATACTCATATTTTGTCCATAATGATTTGGTTCCTTTACTCATATTTTGTCCTGAGGGGGAAGCAGATTTTTTGCGAAGCACATTCATGATAGACATGATGAAAACTGGAAAGTGATAGCTTTGAGCAATAAGAGCTAGAAATACATGCTGATTTAAGAAAAAACCTTGCTGTACTCAAGGAACAAGGCATGGTTATGGTGAGGACCACACTTAAAAGGTATTTTAAAGGTGCATATAAGAAACTTCATTCAAGGACTGCAGGTCACTACAAGATTCTCAAGAAAATTAACCTGAATACTCATGTCCTTGATTTTCCTGATTATGAGAAGCATAATGGGAGCTTGAGAAGGCTTTATTAGTTGCTTTTACAGATTAAACTTAAGCTTAGTTGCTAAGTTCTTAGGTTCTTTTACATGTTCTTGAGTTTTAAGCATGAGCAGTTCTTTGTAAATTTTCTGGTTCGCTGAAATGGGCTTATTGTTTAATACTCTTTTAGGTTGAGTTTGTTAGTTTCCTAACTAGAGCCTAAGCATTTATTAATGTCCTTGTCCATCTTGAAGTACAAGAACTTATTCGACGATAATGCTAAGAGTTTATACCTATCAATGTAATGTTTCTATTGAGCTATAGAATTGTCATGAGAAAAATTTTATTACTGTTGCAGTTGTGAATTATTCAATCACGTGACACAAAAGAAGGCTTTTGGTTAGATTTAGGCATGATAAACTTTTCAGTTATTGAGAGTACCCAATTACTTGCTTTGAGATCCAAGCTTATGCATGAGTTATGAGTAATCCTAGGTGTTAAGCTTACGGTTTTCTTCTTTGTCATCTTCAATTTTTTATCCATTTCTTAAGAATTCAAGCTTACCATGGAACCCCGATCACATAGCTGCCTTACATCAAGCTACAGATACAAAAGGCTATTTTTCAATAGCTTCCAATGTATTTAAAGAACATGCACAATTGCTAAAGAGAGATCCATAATGTTTTCGGAAGAAATAGAAAGTGACTAACCCGAGAACGAAAAGCACCAATGGTTGCAGGGCCCTCCAAAACATCAATTAGAGAGTGATGTGCCAACGACGAATTTGTCTCCTGCTTTTAATACATAGAAAAAAAGTTACTACATTTCAGATATATTGGTGAATGACTAAGCAAATATTCAGAGATCATCAAAGGAAAGATACAATTACATTTATACAACTTTTAAACAAAACATGCTTTTGCTTATATTTTGTAGGGGCATTGTGGAAATTCCAAAGGGAGAAAGAGAGAGAAGATCAGCCTTGCTTATAAAGACAACAATACAATTAAGAAAGTCAAAGAAAACATATAATCAGAGTCTTTAATTGGAGCAAGACTTATCTAGGATCCTATTTGACCTAGAATTGATATCATTGTCTTATCTTTGTGTTTCATGAGATATTATTTTGGAGGCTATATTTTATTTCAGAACATTGTATTTTATATTTTATATTTTATTTTCTTCAGGTTAAAGTTCAAGGGTATTCTGTTAACTCTCAGAATTACCGGATATTGCAAAATTGGAGTCTAAAAGTCATTTTTTAAAGCTCATAAAATTTTATTAGGTTTATTTAATCCTTAGGTTTCAATTCTGTGAGTTCAGTCAAGCTAGTTTTGGCTGTTTGTTAATCTCTAAGCATGTTGCTCACATGCACACTGGAGTTTTTGCATAAGCATTTATATGAATATGTTTTGAAATAAAGCCATGAATATGTTTTGATATAAAGCCAACAAAAGTGGAGGTAAATGTAATTTTGGTTGTAGAAAGAAAATGATATTTTTTCAACCCAAATTATCCTTCAAAGAAAGAGTCATATCTAATATATATTAATTGCATGTACATATAACTGGTGACTTCCAAAATGCTACTTGATTGGATTTTAAACACTAACTATTCACCACAGGCATTTCTTTATATATTTGCAAATTTAGTGATGGACAGAAAACAAAGCAATTAAGAAATCAAAATAAAGAAAACCTAAAAATGACAGACTTGATCTGATGTGACTTATATAGGATGCGGTTTGCGCTAGAATAGATATCATTGTCAAATTTTTTTCTTAAGGAATAAGGTTGGAGGTATTAATCAGTTTTTGCTTTTCTTCAGTTTAACTTTCGGGGGTATTCTATTAATACCCAGATTTGCTGGAAATTGCAAAATTAGAGTCTAAAGGTCATAAGCATTCATATGAATATGTTTTGATATAAAGCCATGAATATGCTTTGATATAAAGCCAAAGAAAGTGGAGGTAAATGTAATTTTGGTTGTAGAAAGAAAAAGATACTTTTTCAACCCAAATTACCCTTCAAAGAAAGAGTCATATCTAATATATATTAATTGCATATACATATAACTGGTAACTTCCAAAATGCTACTTGATTGGATTTTAAACACTAACTATTCACCACAGGCATTTCTTTTTTTATTTGCAAATTTAGTGCTGGACAGAAAACAAAGCAATTAAGAAATCAAAGTAAAGAAAATTTGAATATACAGACTTTGTTTGATGTGACTTTTATAGGATGCTGCTTGCGCTAGAATAGATATCATTGTCAGATTTTTATCTTTCTTAGGGAATAAGGTTGGAGGTATCAGTTTTTGGTTTCTTCAGTTTATTGTTCGGGGATATTCTATTAATTCCCAGATTTGCAGGAAATTGCAAAATTAGAGTCTAAAGGTCCTATTTAAGGTTCATTTCTGCTATTAGGTTTTTGGTTCCTTGGATTTCTATTCTGTTTCAGATTGACATTCAGCTTTAAATGATTATCTTTCAATTTTAAAACAGTCATCTATCACTAAGATCTTCTACAAGTAAATAAGTGATAGGTAGCACTAAAAGGAGTAAGCTGATTCAGAACAAGTTACAGTATATCCACTTGACAAGTTATATCTTTTAAACAAGAATATTCTTGTTTAGATGATTGTGCCAGAGAATTTAAAGAGCTAATTGTCAAATCATGACTAATTAGATTAAGTGTAGCCTGAATTTTTAAAAATTCAGTTATGAAAATGTGAAGCAAGAATGAGCATTGAACTGTACTATAACGGAGATATAATTTAGGTTTGAAAGAGAAGAAACTAGTTTAAAGGAAGAGGTTTTTCATTGACAAAAAACGCTGAAACCCAAAGATTGAAAAGGTATTTTGTAATGATCCTTAGAGAACTCATAAACCTACTAGAATCATGATTACTAACAGTAAGCAAACTAGTAAACAAGTAAATAACCAAAAAAAAAACATACTGAATCCCAAAGATTGAAAAGGTATTTTATAATGACCCTTGGATGACTCATAAACCTACTAGAATAACAATTCCTAGCAGTAAACTAACTAGTAAACAAGTAAAAAACCAGCATTGACTGCAAGAAGACAAAAATAACTTCTAAAAACTTCTAACTGATCTTTACTCAACAAACCTTCAATATTTGGACAAATGATATGAAAAATTTTAATCCATCCCTACTCAAGTCCAGAATTTACAATTAAATTAAATTGCTAGTATTGAATTTATAAATACAAAAAAATAAAGCTCTTCTCCCATGGCTGCAAGGTTCTCACCCAGTCAAGAAAACCTTGACCTTGAGCTTTAAAGTGTTGAAGTAAAAGAACCAATCAAGTTTTTAAATTGCTATATTGATTGTGAAAAACTCAAAAGTTATTGAAACTTGACCATCTCTCTTGAGCACAAGATTGATATGAAGCAACTTTTCTTTCTTTCCTTGACAATAAATTGGTTACGAATGATGGCCCTACTATGGAACCTAGGTTTGACTTGAACTGAGGTTGATTCTTCTAAACCAGAGCAACTCTATTAAAAAAAGGTACAGGCGGACAAACTGAAATGAAAAAAGCAAAGAAAATATCACCAATCTTTCTCAGAGGTTGTGCCATCCCTAATCTGACAGAGGACCTTCTTCCAAATTTTGAAAGAATATTTAGTAGGTGCAAAATTAGAAAATAGGGGTTTTCTTATATGGGCTTGTTTGGAATTTTTTTTATTTGATTTTGCTTTATTTATTTAGATGGGCTTTATTTTGTTTATATAGGCTTAAATTTTGGATTATGAAGTTCGTACAAATAGGGTTTTGTGAGAGAGGTTGGCTTCTGATGTTTAAGATTTTGGAGAATTTTATTGAGATTTTCATATCATTTCTTGAGTGTTTTGTATGAGATTACCTTTTCTACATCATAACCACCACTCACCAAACCAAGAGAAAGCAGTAATTAACATTTTCAAATTTGAAAACCCTCAACAAGAAAACAAAAAGAAAAGAAGATCAAGCATCATTAATCCAGAACTGTCTGCACTCTTTTACTTAAGATCTTGACAGGTATATTTCTTAGAAATTAACTAATTAAAAACTACGTACCAGAGAACCAGTGCTATTGTCAATTTCAATCTCTGTTGTCCCTAGAAGCAACCAGTTTGTCTCCTGCTTGGCAAATATAAAACTTACTACATTTTCAAAGATGCATTCTAGAAAACATAAGCAACAATTTTTGGGCAAAACATAAACCAGACAAGCTGACCCTACCCAAAGAATTTGCCAACTTTTGTTTTATGTTTAAGCCTACTTTTCTTTAAAACAGCAAACAAGAAAGCAGCCAACCTGAGGATGAGTAGCAGAAACTGAAGTAGAACCCTGCCCAACGTCCTTAACATCTTGGTTGAATTTTGTTTCCTGCATGCAATGAAAGCATTGATGCCTAACCTTCCACAATTGAAACAGCATACTCATACATATATTAAACCACAGATGATCTTAAAGCATATACTCAGGACAGTTTCTGCAGTTGATAAAAAAACAATAGCTCTTAAGGCATCGTTGTTCCTTGGCATTGTCCTAAAAGTAGCAGAACCTATATTAGCGACCTCTACTGCTGAAGGAACACAGACCTTGTCAATAGGAAAAGTGTAGGATAATACTAAATAGATGTTTGTTCATGATCAATATTGAAGAAAGTAGACCGTAATCACTGAAACGAAAGCAGATGATTGGAAAACCACACTAATATATTCTTTGCTTAGGCTCAAACCTGATCTCATAGAGTTCAAACGAGCAAGAGTCTATTAAATTACCATCAGATGAAATTAAATACATGGTAGCAAATGAAGCTATATAGTTCAGGGGAGTTCTTAACAATCTGCATCAAATGGCTTTAGCACCTACTGCAATCCTTCAAGACAATATGACCATAGTCCATGAGTACTACCCCTATTGCTTTATGCAAAATCAAAGCAAATTTATCTGTACCATCATCTCATTAGAGATGTGATTGATAGGAAGTGGCCTCACTTATTTCATCAAAAATAACTATCTTCAAGTTGTTGCTCTCACAAAAGTTCTGTATTTTCAGAAGCTTGAGAAATTCAAGATTTTGAAATTAACAGATTGAAAACAGAGAGTTGAGAAGTAGGACCAGTTCTGGCCCTTGCGGCATGCAGGTAACTGCATGGAAAGGGTCAGTTCTCATCCTTGCTGGTTTGGGCAAGGCTTGATGGTGGCCCCTGGCTCAATGGCACTGGATTTTGCCACCAACAAGGTTGGAGGAAAGAGAAAAAAAAAAGCAAAAAATGTAAAGAGAGAGAAAAAAGAAAAAGGAAACAAAATTGGGCTTATTTGCTTTGAAAATGAAAAACAGAGAATTTCTTCCCCCCATTTTTTTCACTTTTTGATCTCTAACATTTTAAAATCAACATCCACAACTTAAAATTCCACGTGGGTCTTGACATTAGAACAGTTACACAAGGAAGCTGACATGTAAATTCCATTAGTTTTAATGAACCAAACAAATACAAGGATCACATTGCTACCATTTTAAAAAGGTAAGTAATTCACAGGGAACAATTTAAAGGTTTGGAACCAGAATAGATACCAAATAAAAGGTTTGCTGCGGGTAAAAATTACCCAATAACTAACCAGTAAACAAGTAAATAACCAACTTTCACAGCAAAAAGATAAAACCTAACATTTAGAAACTCCCAGACTAATCTAAACTCAACAAACTTCCATATTTATGCACATGAACTGAAGATTTAAAATCTGCCCCGGTATACCAGAATTTAGAATTAAAATCCCAAATTGCTATAAGAAAACTTATAAATAAGAAAGCAATGAAGCTTCTTCCTCCATGTCTTCAACCTTTCTCATAGGTTGTACCATTCCTAATCATTCGCACCAAATCAACAGAAAGCAATAATTAGCATTTTCAATTTGAAAACCCTCAACTGAACCAATCAAAAAATAAATATAAAGCATAATTAATGCAGAATTATCCACGTTATTTTATATAAGATCTTTGTAGGTCTGTTTCTTCAAAATTAACAAATTGAAAAGCACTTACCGTAGAACCAGAGACACTGGCAGAAGTAGAAGCGGTGCCATTGTCAATTTCAATCTCTGATGAACCTTGCAGCAATCGACTTGTCTCCTGCTTAAAAAGTATAAAAGTTAATAAGTTTCAGATATGCTTTTTAGAAAAGAGGAGCAAGAACCTTTTTGGCAAAACACGCATCCCACAACAGACCCTAATTCAAAGATGTTTCCATCAACCATATCATGATCTAGAAAACTATTTTTCTCCACAAGTAGCAAACAAGATGATGGCTAACGTGAGAAGTAGAGGCAGAAACAGAAGTTGAACCTTGTGCAACGTCATTCTTAACATCTAGGTTGCATCTTGTCTCCTGCTTGCGATAAAAGCATTAACACTCAACCTTCTACATACGAAACAGCATATTTATCCTCATTTTAAAACTGACACAATCATGATGCATATCTTCAACACAGATTCCTTAATTGATCATGAATATAACCCCTAAGAATTGTTGTCACTTAGGCATTGTACTAAAAGTAACCTAGCTGCTACTTGCAACCTCAACTACTGAGTGAGCACAAACCTTGAAGGGATTATCATTACAAGGAATTGTAGGATAAAGCTTAAATTTAAATGTTTATGATTAATATGGGTGAAAGTCGACCACATTCACTTAAAGTAAAAGTAGATGGTTGGAAGATCAGACCATGATACATTATTTTGCTTAGGCTCAAATCTAATCTCCTGAAGACAAGGAAGAAAGAGTGTGTTGCGTTAACATCAGATGAAGTTAAAAACATAGAAGCAAATGAGACAATTTTTTTTTTTTGTAAAAGCAAGAAATGTATATTCATCAACCAAAATAAACAAACATGCTGCAAAAAGTCCTTAGTCAAGGAAAGATGAAGACTTGTGACAGCAAAGAGCAATTCGCAGAAAGCTCAGGAAAATAAAAAATACATGAACCAGCCATAAACTGGATTCCCACCTGTCTGGAAAAGTAACAAAGAAGAGCAAAAAACAAAACACACACTCCCTCCCCTGAGACCATACACAAAACCCACCCTTTCCATCATCAAGAAGCAAATCAGCACAAATCAGAGCACCAACCACGCCAGTCAAAAGGGCCAGAGAAGACTCAAAGACAACCACAACTCCACATCAAACGAGATGAATTCAGCAAAAATGACTCAGCAGGAGAAATCAAAAAGCAAGCGCAAACATCCACCCAACTCAAAACAGGATCACAACAAATCTCACCAGAATACCAAGAAAATGAAAACAGATCAAAAGGTGACACACCTCAAACAGCCCAAGAGAAAAAGAAACGGAAGCAGGACCAAAAACAGAAGTCACCCGTTAAGAAATTTCATTAATGTGATTGATCATCAGCGTATCAATCTCTCTTTCAACCCCTGCCTTGGCAAGAGAATCCGCAACATTATTCACCAATCTAGGGATATGTTGAATATGCCATTCTTTAAGCTTACCAGTCAGGTTCATGATGTGAAGAATATGTTTCCTATGTTTCCATGGTGCAGTATCAGGATGCTCAACCCACCTGATAGCCGTAATGGAGTCACTTTCTAAGACAAGGTGATGATCGACCCACCTAGAGGCTACGAAGATGAGAAGAGCTTCTTTGATATCAAAAAGTTCAGCTCTGTTAGCATCACCCATACCAATGGCTTTGGAAAAGGAAATAAGAATGTTACCTTGACAATATGGTCAAGGTGAACTCTTAATGATGCTCTAAAGGTTTTGGAACCTACTTCAATCCTTCATGGTCATATGACAATGATAATAACTCTAATGTTTTACGTAAGATCAAAGCAAGTTGAGTTGTGCTATCAATTCATTCAAGATATGATTAGTAAGAAGCTTTTTTGATTACCTTTTAGCTGTTGCTCTCACCAACCTGTGAAATTTAAGAAGCACTTGAGAAATTCAAGGAGATTTTGAAAGCAAGACAAATCAGCAACCATCTGGCACTTTTAGTATTTTATAGGTCATGTGGCATGAGGCCACATCCAGCCTTGCCTGGTGCCAATCTGGCTTGCCAAGGCTGGATCTGCCCCTGCTATGTAGCCCATGTTGGCCCTATTACACCAACTAGGACCAGTTCTGGCCCTAGTAAGGGTCAGTTCTCGTCCTTTGTTGCTTTGTTAGGCTCAAGGAGACCCCTGCCTCAACAGCAGTGGGTTTTGAGACCAAAGAGGTGGGAGGAGAGAGGTCAAGAAAGAGAGAAAGAGAAGAAAAGATAAAAAAATGTAGAGAGAAAAATAAAGGAAAAACAAAAGTAGGCTTATTTGCTTTGAAAAAGAAAATCAAAGAAATTTTTCCTTCATTTTTTCACTTCTTTTTATCTCTAATATTTTTTGATATCAGTATCCACAAGTTAAAGTTCCGTATAGGTCTTGACATTTGAACAGTGCCGCATGGATGTTGACATGCAGCAATAACATGTAAATTCAGTTTGGTTTTTTTTTTTTTTTTGAAATTTGTAAATTCAGTTAGATTTAATGAACCAAATTAATAGAAAGATCACATTGCTACCATTTTAAAAAGATTAGAGATTCACATGTCGGAACCAGAATAGAACCCAAATAAAAGGTTTGGACTGCAGGTAAAGATTACCTGATAACATTAGAAAACAAGTAAATAACCAACTTTGACTGCAAGAAGATAAAACCTAACATCTAGAAACTGCCGGACTAATCTAAATTCAACAAACTTTAATATTTAGGATATGAACTGGAGATTTAAAACCTGCCCCAGTTATAAAAAGTGGCCAGAATTTACAATTAAAATCCCAAATTGCTTACAGGACTTCTAAGAAAGCAATAAAGCTTCTTCTTCAACATCTGCAACCTTCTACCCTGGTTGGAAAAACCTTGACCTCAACTTTTAAAGTGTTGAAGCGGAAGAACCATCAATGCTGAGCTTTTGGATTGCGAAAAACACAATAATTTAGGAACTTGAACATTTCTTTGGAGCAAAAGATTGATGTGAATTATTTTTCCATCCCTTCCCACCAAATTTGCTAGGAATAATGAAGGCCATTACTGGGAATCCTAGGTCTGGCTTGTACAGAGGTTGGTTCTTCTCAATCAAAGCAACTATAGAAACAAGTCTAGCTTGGAAAAGTGAGAAGGACACAGCAAACAAAGGATCATCACATTTCTCATAGGTTGCACCATCCCTAATCATTCCTCACCAAATCAACAGAAAGCAGTAATTTGAAAACCCTCAACTCAACCAAACAGAAAATAAAAAATAAAGCATATTTAATGCAGAATTTTCCACATTTTTTATATATGATCTTTATAGGTCTGTTGCTTCAAAATTAACAAATTGAAAAACACCTACTGCAGAACCAGAGGCACTGACAAAACTAGAAGCGGTCCTATTGTCAATTTAGTCTTGATGACCCTTGGAGCAATAGATTTGTCTCCTTCTTGTAAGACATTAAAGTTAATAAATTTTCAAAAATGCATCTTAGAAAAGATAAGCAAGAATTTATTGGCAAAACACCTATCCTATAGCAGACCCTAACTCAAATGCTTTGCCATCACTATTTCATGATCTTCAAAACTAGTTTTCTCCACAAGTAACAAACTAGATAGTGGCAAAACTGAGTCAACTAGATAGTGACTAACCTGTGAAGTAGAGGCAGAAACTGAAGTTGAACCGTGTCCAGTATCATTCTTAACATCTAGGTTGGATCTTGTCTCCTGCATGCAATAAAAGCGTTAATAATCAACCTTCCACGTTAGAAACAGCATATTTGTCCTCATACTAAACCAGACACAATCATGATGCATATAAACACAGATTCCTTAGTTGATCATGAATATAACCCCCCAGGGATCATTGTCACCTTGGCATTATACTAAAAGTGGCATAGCTTCTACTAGCAACCTCAACCTCTACTGCTGAATGAACACAAACCTTGAAGGGATTGTTGTTACAGGAATTTGTAGGATAATTCTTAAATTAGAATGTCTATGATCAATATCGGTGCAACTAGACCACATTAGTGAAAAGGTATATATCCAAATCTTGGACTGCAAGAAATAAACCAAACTTATAGAAACTCTCAGACTAATCTGAAAATCTAAAAAGAAAATAAAGGGAAATGGAAAATATCATCCACAAAATTATTCATTAGTATCTTACCAAATGACATGTGCCGCATGTGCAAACTGCAGTTGGTTCTTCTTTCTTCCGTATTTTCTTCTCATACTTCTTTTGTAACTTGACAAAGCGTCCATAATTGAGAACCTACAAGTTCAAAGCAAGTTTTAGTGAAAAAACAATACAGATTTTATGTTTGAATTAAAACAAAAAAAAAATCTAAAATGTCATCTTACTCGAGGTGGAGGGCAGGTGCCGCAAGTACAAACTGCATCTTGACTGGAATCCTTTCTATCTGTTCCTCCTCCCTACAAAAACAAAGAAGGATTACACTTAAATTAAAGCGAAGGCCTCCAAAACAAATTAAACATTCTAATAAACCTGAAGCATCGTGGATGATGAAAGAAGAGTAGATCAAAATGGATTAGCAGCACTCCTTCCATTTGTATAGCTGATTTTTTATTTTTATTTTTTGCTATATGCAGTAGGTGTTTTTCCTGCTTTTTCTAAGACAAATATAGAATTACTTCAAGGTGACAAGAAATAGTTTTTATAGTATTTTGCTGCAACAGAATGCTTGGTTCATTTCCCGGCAATGGCTATCCTGAAGCTGAAAATATTATGAGACAGAAATATCCTCCATCATTTTAAAAATTACCATAAGTTATAATTTTATTTCTCTTAATTTCTTTTTCTCTATCCATCTGTCTCTCTCCTTCTATCACTTAATTTTCTCCACCGCAGTGGACAGCATAAGGCGGTGGTGACGGCGGGCTGCGGCGTCGGGCAGTATCGGTATTTTCAAGGTCGGAATTGGCCGGCGGAAGTGCCGTCTGGTGTTCCCCGGCCAAATCGAACCGCGGAAGCGCCGGATCCTGCGCCTCCCGTCTCATCTGGCCACTGGAAGCGCCGGATCTGGCGCTCCTCGGTCAAATCCGGCGCTCCATGGTCAAATCCGGGAGTGGGAAGGGCCTGATCTTGCCCTCCCTCGCCAGATTCCGGTGGCCGATCTCGGACTCCACGGCCATATCCGGCCTAGCCACAGGGAGTGCATATCGGAGCTCCCTTATGATGTGGCCGGCCAACGATAGGAAAGAAAAGAAAATAAAAAGAAATTAAAATGAATTTAAAATAAAATGGTTTAAGTTTTAATTCTAAATTATAAAAAGTTAATATTTCAATTTAAAAATTAATGATTTGGTTATTTATATGTTAATTTAATATACATTGCAACGAAGATTCTACATAATTATATAATTATACACTTTCATCTAATTTTCTTTATTTCTATATACTTTCAGGCACTAAAAAAAATATTAAATGTTCAAATTGGGGTTAAATATTTGAGTACTAAGGATCAAATATTTTTAATTGTAATAATTAAAAGTTAAACACTTTCGATTTTTTACAATTAAAAGTTAAATTGACATGTGGATAGAGTGTGTATCACATGCCATAAAAAATTACATTGAAAATATAATTATTATACATCATATTAAAAATTAAATAATTACACACTATCTTAAAAAACGTAATAGTTATATATTATATTAAAAATTTAATTGTTACACATTATATTGAAAAATTTAGTTATTACATGTCATGTTAAAAAATATAGTTGTTACACATCATTTAATTGTTGCATACTATGTTAAAAAATTTAGTTCTTATATATCATGATGAAAAAGTTATTACACATTATGTCATAATTTGAATCGTTTTAACTTGACAAAAAAAATTTTTGACAAAATTATCTTTCTATATCTTACCCTTTCAAATCAACATCCATATTATGCACGTTTTTTACATGTCCTAATATCTCTCACCTTAGCCCTTAATTGTAAAGAATCGAAAATGTTTGACCATTGATTGTTACAATTAAGATATTCGACTCTAAATTAGCAAAAACTCAATGATTTTAACCTCTAATTGAGTATTTAGTTCTTAAAAAATTATTAATTTTATTGTATTTTGTAGTAAATTTTGAAAAATGTAATTTTAAAAAATATTATTAAAAATATTAATATTAAAATATTAAATATATCTAAAATAATTTTAAAAAATTTCTAGATAAAGTTATGCTCTTCTATTATTCAATTGAGTCTTTAAAGTAGTATTATTATTTAATCTTTGATATATTAGTGTCTTTGTAGCCATTATCTTTACCACATCAACGTCGATATGGAATATAAATGAAAAAAATAAGGGTTGTATAAACGTTGATGTGGTATGTCATGTTAGTCAATGCCGTAAATCATGTAACCCTCGACTCAACATGCATGTGAATTTTCACATTTTGTCATGTGAACAATAATATGGCAAGCCACATTGATGTTGATGAGATAAAGTTAATGGATTTTTAACTACAGCTGTATTAAACAAAATTAATACTTTAGAGGATCGATTGGTTACAATAGAAAAACAAATGCTAATGTATCAAATTTGAAAAATTACGAAGGCATTTTTAGTATTTTAGCTAATTTTAAAAGAAGTTCTATGCTTTTTTTTTTTGGAGATAAAAATTTACCTTTGATTACTTTAGCAATGGTCATACAGAGTGGGGCCATTTGATCAACAACTATAACCCACAAAAAGACTCCCCACCCAGTTTGGCGCTTACCCCATGCAAATAGCCTCACTAAAAAACCTTATCATCATAAAACCCTGTAGGAAAAATCGATTATAAGAAAAAAGAGTACTCATTTAGCATGCGATATTAATATTAAAATCGATTAAAAATATCTAATGATGCCTCCTAATGGAATGAGCTAGCCCAAAGCCGAATGATAGTGTGCTTCAACATCTCTAAATCCTCACTTGGAAATCAACCAGATTGCTCTCGCAAATTGACAGCAGCATAGGATATGAAATGCATTTTTCTCTGTTACTTGGCAGAACGCACATTATTTATCAACACTACCCTTTCACTAGTTTAAAGCTTGTCTTGTAGGAAGGACTCCTTTCACAGCTTTCCATATAAAGAAAATAATTTTTCTCGAAATATTTAATCTCCAAAGCTTTTTTCCAAAAATCATCATAATTACCATCCAAAGTACCGATTCTGAATAAACCAGTATCAACACCAACAAGCGATATCCAGAGTTAACAGTATACTCACCATGTTTATTATCACCCCATACTTGTCTATCCGGTGCAAGCCTCCAGCTAAGTGAAATTGATAGAATTAGGTTGCTCTCATATGGGGGAAATCAGCTCGTTACTTTCTCGACATCCCACATTGCCCTTTCCTCATCTATAAATTGTGACACCATCGTTGAAGCTTTAACATTCCCCTCATAAGCCATTGCAGACCTTGGAGTATCATATGGTATCCACGAGTCCTCCAAAGCCCTTATATCTTAACCGTTGCCAACTCTCCATATCAAACCTTTTTCCAAGACAACTTGACTTTTTCTAATGGTCCTCCATAGATAGCTTGGGTTGGGTCCTATCGATGCTCCAATGAAACCAACTCTTGGAAAGTATCTTGCTTTTAGTATCTTATACGCAGGAGTTGGTTGTTACATTTGCAATTGCCAACCTTGTTTGGCTAACATTACTAGATTGAAGATACTCATGTCAAGAAATCCTAGACCACCAACAAATTTCAATAAGCACATCGACCTTCAACTCTTCCATTGAATTCTATGCTTTTTAATACCAAAGAATTAAGAAAAACATGAAAAATAAATTTGAAATATTAAAAAGTAAAACTGTTAAGTGTTAAAAAAATTACATAATTTTAAGACATAAATAAATAAATGAGACAAAAAAGAATAAAGGATTAGCATGACATTTAAAGCTCAAGTATTGCAAGTACTTTTGCCATACTTGTCTTTTTTCAAAAACAATGATAAAATAAAACATGTTTAGAAACTACATATTAAAGAAAACTTTACATATCAGATATAAACTAAATTTTTATTTTAATAATAAATAAAAATAAAAATATTTAAAATTAAAAATTTAGTTAAAAATGATATCATATAAAAATTAACATTAAAAAACATAAAAATATATTAAATTTACATTTTTATACATAAAAATAATTCTGAAAATTCATATCACATTCTCAGTTTATGTACATCTCGGATGGTTTTTGCATGGAATCAGGAGTTGGGTTATGGGCGTTGACTCTAATGATGGCCTAAGGAAATTTGATAGGGTGTGTATGCTTTGAAAAAGTACGTACTGGAGGGGGAGACTTGGCTGCATTGTGATTGTATATCGTCCGATACATAGGTGTTGGTTTTGTCTTGCTGTAGCTTTCGAAGAAGGGAACAAATTCATTCTCTTGGATTTAATGAAAGCAGGTTGATAATTGAAAAAGAAAAAGAATGCTTGTTGGTTGATGATTCAGACAAGTAGACATTTTAATATATTGTTTTAAAAGAGGCATTTTAGTATCTTTATTTATATTATTTCAATGATTTTTTTATTTCTACACAAGTTAGATAAACTTTATTTTCACTCTAAATCATCTAATTTTGCATTTTTTTTCCTAAAAATAGATAAAATATGCATACTACACCTACATCAAAATATAATTCCCAACATGTCAATAGATTAATGTTAACTATAATTTCCCATTGATTACAAAATGATCATTTAATTTATTCGGTAAGAATGGAAAATATTGAATCAGAGAATATGTCCCGAGGTCCTCGAACATTCCCAATATCTTAAGTTTTTTTGGGTTTTATGGCTTCAAAGCAAATTAAGAACAGTACCGGAAGCCGGTTATTCAATATATTTTAGATTCAAATGTTTGCTAATTTATTAGTGTGCATTTTTTTTTTGGTCTCAGGACGTAATTAGAATATTAGCTTGAAAACAAAATACTTTATCCCACTTAATTGCACTATTTAAGCAAAAGATATCAATCATCAAACTTAATTTATTATCTAGCTAGGTAAGATCGCCATATACGCTTGCACTCCCATATATTCTCATGCATTCAAAGAGAAAAACAATTTAATGACTATCTCAATTTGGGTGCCCAAATAAGGATGGGTGAGCTGTGCGTATATATATATATATTTGCACCGACTTGCATTTATATATATTTATAGTATTGTATATGTTTACAAGGTTAATTAAGCAAACCATAAATAGCCAAACATAGGCTTTATTTACCCGTAGTCATCAACAGTTCTCTTTATTTCTTCTAATCGTCTAGCTGCACGCATCCTGCATGGAAAAAGAAGACAAGGACAAAAATGCACACTCAAATTCTGTTTATCCAACCAATTACTGTTCGGTTTAATTAGGCAGGACTCTTTTACACACTTTGTATGCATTCATGCATAAATAGAGATGAATCACAGGCTTTATATCTACTTGTCTAATTAAGCTGGTGAAATCATCAAAGGCGCCGGCTCATTAATCTCAATTAGCATTTAATTTTTTTTAAAAAGATTGGTATATATTGAATCACAACTTAATTTGTCCTATTATCAAAATTATTCATTAGTAACCTTCAAAAATTATATGAAATGGATGGTTATAGTTAATTAGTAGTGTATTAAAATTATATACCCACAATGGAGTTTTTTTAACTTTATAATTATAAAATATTAATTACCACATGTCTATTTAGTTATTGTATTAATTTATTAATTTCCTTAAATATAGTCAAAGGAGACATATGGTCCTTTTTTAACTCCGTCTATGGAGTTTCCAAAATATAGGATAATATAATAATTCTTTTTTTTTTTTTGTGTGTGTAAATATTTTAAGTTTAGTTTTACCTTTTATTAATTTCTCTTTAGTAAAACACAAGTAATGAAAAGTATCAATCAAACCTAATTCATCTAATTTAATAGTAATAATAAACTTAAATGACAATTTTCTTCAAGACATAATTTAGATAAAGTTCTTTCAAACGAATTTCATAAATTCTTCATAAAAAAGGATCAAAATAAGCTTTTCAAAAAAAAATCAAAATAAAAATTAAGTTTAAATATAAAAACCCAATTGATATATTGGTAGAGTTTCGTAAGAAATCAATATGTAAGCAATTAATTAAAAATATTATCCGTATACAAAAATTTGATCAATTATTCTCAAACTGAAAACATGAATAAAACTCATTAAAATTATTTCAAGTTTTATATATTTGAAATATTTACGAATATCTTTTAATTTATAGATTTGAATTAAAAATTTTTATTTTTATCTTTTACTGAGAATCTTGTCAACTTAAACTAAAAAACTACACTTATAAATTAATTTTGTCAGTTCTTCCATAACTTAAGGAGAAAATGCATGTATAGCGGACTTACTGTTTCGCTCCTCGATAAAGCTTACTAATTAGTTATGCTTTGGAGGAGAAGCATAAACACGTCCACGTTTGGGCGACACTGGAGGGCAGGGCCGGCGAGGGTAAATTAGGCATGGTCGTGGTGGTGGTGGTAAAAGCTTTGGAGCAGGTGGTGGTGAAGCCAAGTCAGTCGGTGGAGGTGGCAATTTGGGGTGGTACCGACACGGTGGTCGCACGGGTCTCTCAGGTGGATAATGTACATGACACACTGCCGCTATGGCATCTGGGAACAAAGTAAGACAAACAATAACTACCAAAAGGCTAAAGGTAATTGGTTTTCCTCTTTGCCTTCCCATATTAATTTACTGCAATTCTTTTGGTTTTTTTTCCTACAGTTCCAGGGCAAATCCCAGAGTCTTATATATCAATGGTTTTAGTTACATCAACCTCCTGGAATACTGAAAAAATCTAGGATGAAAAATAGTCAATAGTGGTGCTGCAAACTTTGCCGGTCACCAAATCCATCCACAAAGAAGGAAATTAATGGCACTAGCTGTAAGTTGACGTCCACAAAGAAGGAATATTAATGGCACTAGCTATAAGTTGACATCGGTATATATGTAGTGTGAGTAATTGATTGCTAGAAATCTAAGGATTCAAATGATTTCGCCTCCATTATATACAGTTGACAAATTGATGAAAACATGAAACATGTCAACTATTTACAAATACACAGATCAATATGCATCAAATGAGATAAATAATTAATTAGATAAGAGTATTGGAACGAATAATATTTTTTTCAATAAATAATATTATGGTAATTAATTATAATTTGATGATTTTCGATTCTTGTACTATATTCAAAATCGATGATTTTAGTATTTCTTTTTTGATAAATGTTAATCAATTATATATGTTAAATAAGATTAACACCAAACGTATTTATCATTGTCCTTTGACAACTCATTTTTCAAATTCTTGAAAGTCTACGTAGTTGCGACCTCTTGACTTTGAATGATTGATCTTCACTCTACAACTTACTAGCTAGTTAACACGTTTATTGCGAAGCTATTGATTGAAAGCAACTTCTCTTGCTTTCCTTGAACAAGCTGTGATGTAAAGAAGGTAGTGGAGCATCCATTTAATTTACTAGTGCTCGTAACAGTAGCACTTTAAAGCAAGTCATCGAGTCTTCTAGGTGTCGAGATTAGTGCGTAATTTGACCCTTTAAAATTTGTTTGATAAGCAGCGGTGCATGTTGGAATCAATATTCAACTTTTATAATTGAAAGAAGTGATATTCGAATCTTATTTTTTAGGTAAGAGATTATGCATTAATTAATGAGTTAAATGTTCGAATGCAAAATGTCCAATTTTTAATTGTTAAAAAAAATCATGTTCTTGTCTTTTGTTTTGTCTTATTTATTTTTTTAAATTTAATTTTACATCAAATTTTCCTATGATTTCAATTTTTTAAGTGACATCTTATGATTTCTTTTTTTTTTTGTTTAAATTAGTATCTTGTTCAATATTTTTATTTTCAATTAACATCTTGTGGATAATTTCTGTTCCATAAGGGATTAGGTTGTTAATTTTGAGTAGTAAAGTAACAAATATATCCTTAAATATGAAGAAATAGGCTAACTTTAAATTGAGAGTATTTTAGTAATTTTATTAGACAAAATTAACAGCTTAAGAAACTTATTTATTAATTTTAGTACTTTTCGTAATTAATAAAAACTTATTTATTAAATACCTTTTAGGGTAATTTTAACTAAAATTAAAACTTATATAAATTGTTTGACAAAACAATTTATCTATAAAAAAGAATTTATAAAAGTAAATTTAACAAACAGCTTTAATTTAATTTTAAAAACTTTTATTTTTCATAAGAGATTAATAATAGTTTTTAAGTTAAAAAAATAAGGCTAAAAAAGCTCTAAAAATCAAAAGAAAAAAATTGAACAATAATATCATTTATTCTTTTTCTTTGTAAAATATTTTCCCTTTGTCCTCCATTTTGCTTCCTCTCCTTCAGTGTTTCGTTTCCATTTTCTTTTCAATGATCGGGTCGATTAATTTGTATTTTTTTTACTTGTCTTCTTAAAATTATAAATCATGTAGATAATATAGAAAAAAAGAGAGAAATATTTGTCTATCTTATTTAAAAAATTTTAATAACCATTGGAATACGTGAGCCTTTTATTATAATATATAGTTATAAAAACCTCAAATCTATAGAAAATCCATTTAGTAGGAGGTAAGAATTCAGAACTAAATTCGTAAAATGTAATTTATAATGAGGGACGTGACCTCACTAAATCCATAAAGAATGAAGAAACTTTTTTTTAGTGAGGATCAAAACTGACCGTCATAACATGATCTATCTATCAAAAAATTTTATCATGTTTTATTTTTATAATTGATTGTTATTTAGATTAAATTACTTTTTTGATCATTTAATATTTTGAGATTTTTATTTTGGTTATTCAATTTTGAAAAATAAATTTTAATCACAAATATTTATAAGTGATATTATTTTGATTATTTACCCCGCTTAGGATCGGAGTTTGGACATAATTTTTGAAACTTGAATCTAATTTGATTAACTTATTTTATTAATAAATATTATATTTTTATTAAATTATAATCCTAAATTATTAGTATAAAAATAATTTTTATTATTTCAATAAGAAAATAATAGTAAAATAAAACAAACGAGCTTGACCTTGGATTTAAAAAGGGAAGTCTGATTTAAACCCTGCTAGACTTAAGTCATGAACACCTCTATTCACCATATTTGATTAGGTAACATATCCGAATCAGTACCTTTGCCATGCCACTTAATTTCTTATCGTGCGTAGAAGTAGTTTGGCACAAGGGAGAAACATCCAACACATATTTATAGCCACATATTTATAGTAAGCATAAGGCAGGCATGCGGCAGACTTACTGATTTTCCTTGCCTCTAAGGTTTAGTATTAATTAGTTATGGTCTTAGGAGGCAAAGCATAAAAGCGTCAGGGCAGTGGAGGGCAGTCGTCGTAGTCATCGACATCGTAATGACATGGGCAGTCTTCACGATGACGACATGGGCAGTCTTCATGACGACGATGTGGGCATCCATGTCCATGGCGAGGAGGGCTCCGTCGTCGCGGTGGTGGTGGTGGAGACAACTCACTGGGCGGAGGTTGTGTGACTGCTGGTGGTGCTGGTGGCGGTGATCTTGGATTAGGCTCACATGGTGGTAGAGAATATGGATGGCTTCTGGCCGTGGCGTCTGGGATAAAAGAAAGATCATAAGCAGCAACAAGTACTACTGCTAGCACTAAAAGAGTAGAAGTTCCATTTCCTCTTTGTCTTCTTCCCATATATATTTATGGTAGTGCAAATTAAGTTGGGGTAACGCAACCTATATATGGGCAAACCCCTGATCCTAGGTTTCTCATTTATGTGGGTTTTAGTGCTCAAGTCTCCTACTTGGAAATTCCGAAAATCAAATAATGCTACTGAAAATGGTAGTCGTGGTGATGGTGGAGCAAAGTGTGCTGGCGACCATTAATTGTCATCCATCGATTTAAACAAAACCTAGTAGCAAGTGTGTGCGGCACTATTAATCAGCGGGATGTCGAATAATTGAGTCTTTCATTATTCCTGACCAATTGGTGGGATTACGTGGTAAATAATTACTAGTTAGCACGACTGCATTTACCCAGTTACTAAAAAAATGGGAAAAATAAGTAAACATATTTTTGTGCAAGTGTATGTGGGTACATAGGGCACATGTTATGAACTGATATCACCAAATTGATGAAGTAAATCTTGATCTTATAAGTAAGTTCTTCTTTTATTTAACAAGTATGTCTTTTTAAGTTAACAATATGAGCCCATAATAAATGATATCAGATCTTATTTAATTTTTTATTAACAAAAGCTCTTATTAATTTGAATTTAAATTTTCTATCAAAATATAAGAAGATTGATCCTAATAATTAGATATTACTAATTAAGGTAAGTTACCACTTAATATAAGTGTCACAGGTTGGAACCTAAGCCCAACTTTAATTTGAATTTAAATTTTCAATCAAAATATAAGAAGATTGATCCTAATAATTAGATATTACTAATTAAGGTAAGTTACCACTTAGTATAAGTGTCACAGGTTCCACCTAAGTCCAAGGTTCCACCTAAGTCCAACTTCTTAAATTTTAAAAATAGAGTTTAAGTAAGCCTATAAATCACAGGTTTATATTCTTAACTCAAAAGACATGTCTGATAGATGGTGAAAGATCCATATTTATATACCTAAGACAAACTCCATTTCTTACTGATATGGGATCTGTGATATTCTACTCTATCTAATTATGCAACGTTCTCATTGTATTGGTTCTTTACTCGTAGAGGAGGAAGACTTTTATACTAGTTCAGGTTTATCTCGATATTTGTATCTCTCGTAGAGCCCCATATCAATAAAGATTCGAGTTTGTTCTGATATCACTTATCATAGATTCAAATTTAAGTCCAATTTCGTGCAACCTTAAATTTTGAAAATAAAGTTTTAAGTAAACTTATAAATCACGAGCCCACGTTTTCAACCCAAAAGACATATTTGATAAGTATAAAAAATTTATGCTTATATATCTAAGATCCACTCTATCTCTTATTAATGTGATATCCATAACAGTATGTACATATTAATTCATAATTTTCATAAATGAAAATGACTTATTTATATAAATTTGCAGGTGTGTAAATATCACAGTAAAAAATAAAGATGGTGCAAATTGAAGAAATTTAATTTGACTCAACGAAAACTTTTATTTATTATTTTTTAATATTTTGTTATTATTGACTAGCGTTATTTATGGTATATTTTAAATTTTGGTAAACTTGTTTCAAAAATTTAAATTTTCTTATGGCATGTTATTATTATAAAATTTGAAGATTTAAATATAATGATGGAAAAAAATGTTAATAGTTTAAGCGATATGGGATGAAAAGTGAAGACATGATTGGTTGACTCAACTCAACCAGCGCTTGACATGTGTCATTTATTAAGCATTTTTCATTGTCCAATTCCAAGAGCATATATTTTCTCTTATTTTACCTATAAAAATAATTAAGAAAAATGGCCAAACATTAAAAAAAGTTGAAACCAAATACATAAAAATTGGATTTAAAGTTAAAATAAAAAAAAATTGAACAACAACATGATCTATACTTTTTTTAATACTTTCCCTTTATACTCCATTTTGCTTCCTCTCTTTTAGTGTTTCGTTTCCATTTTCTTTTTAATGATTGGGTCGGTCAATCTGTATTTCTTATTTTAATTGTCTTTTTTTAAAAAATAAATCATGCACATAATATAGAAAAAAAAAAGAGAAAGATATTCGTCCATCTTATTTAAAAAATTATAAAAGCATTGCAATGCATGAGCCTTTTATTATAATATATAGTTATCAAAGACCTGAGCCTTTTATTATAATATAAGGTGGAGTTTCTAGTCATCCAAAAAATGAAGATAGAAAATGTTATTAATGCGGATATCGAGAGAATTTGACTTGTGTGATAACAAAAGGTTTTTTTTTTCTTATTCAGAAAAAAATGAGGTTTTTGTATTGGGTGAGAACTTGTGAAGATTGTGAAATGGCAGATGATATAGGATAGTAGGTGAAACCTTCATGCATTAAAAATATTTACAACATCACCTTATTTGGGTTTGAAAATTAAGATTGATGATCGAATCCAACTCGAGGGTGACATTAATATCATGGAGAGGAAGCGACAACAAAAGCCTTAGGCTCATTGACAGCTTTTTAATGATATTATTGTTTATCTAAGCTTGATCGGGGACTATAAATTTAGATACACGTTACAGGAAGCCAATTCCGGATGCATTAACAAAGTTTGGGGTTGATTAAGAAAAGATGCTCTTCGTATGGTGGTAACATTAACAAGTTTGGGGCAGTGTTGATTAGCATGACTGGTCATATATATATATATATATTATAATTAAAGAATGAGAGATTCGAATTTTACTCTTTAGACAGGTGAATAATACATCAATTAATAAATCAAATGTTCGGGTATAATATATCTTATTTAAATATATTGTTCTGCCTTGTTTTGGTAAGAAGATTTGTTGGGCTACATTATTTTGCTTTATAGATCCAGTATTTGGGTTACTTTATGGTGTTTTTTGTTAAGTGTAAGCATATATTGTTGGACTTTATTGGTCAAGGCAATGTTATTCACTTATTGATCCTTTGTGATCTTTTATAGTTAATAAAATAAAAATTGATTCAGAGAAAAAAATATTTGAGTAAGTAATATATTCACGTAAGTTCTTTTGCTATAACCATGTTCATGTGAGTTTCTTTGTTCAATTTCTTGAAATTTTATTATTTTTACGTAAATATGTTATATTGAGTAAAGAATATTATAAATGAAAAAAAAATAGTACTATTATATTGATTTCACTTGTACAAGTTGTTAGTTCCGACGCCACTGACTCGACCGAAAAGATGCGTACAACTGTTGTTAATGAGTGACATACTCGTCGCACTTAATTTCTTATCGTGGGTACAAGTAGTTTGGCACAAGGGAGAAACAGCCAGCACATATATATAGACACATATGTATATAGCATAAGGCATGTATGTGGCAGGCGCACTGATTTTCCTCGCCTTTAAGGTTTAGTATTATTTGTTATGTGGTTCTAGGAGGCAAAACAGGGCAGTAGTCGTGGTCATAGACTCATAGTCATCGACATCGTAACGACATGGGCATCTATCTCTAATATTGTGAGGAGGGCACCTACGTCGCGGCAGCGGCAGTGGTGGTGGTGGAGACAATTCAGTGTGCAGAGGTGGTGTGGCTGTTTGTGGCAGTGATCATGAGCGGACTCACCTTGAAAAGAGTAATGTCACATGACATCGTTGATTTAGCAAAAATTTTTACTTTTTATATAATTTTTATAGAGTTTTATTAAATTTTATATAGTTAATAATATTATTGAACCCATTAATTTTTTTACAATTTTGTAAGGAATGGGATCCAAGATTTCAAGTCAAAATAAATTTATTAACAAGTAGTTTATGTATTAATATTTAAATATTACACGAAAAGATAAAATAAAATTTTCTTCTATAATTTAAGATTTTACTAAAAAAAATCAAAACCCAAACTACTCTCTTTGCCAATCCTATTCTTGAGACCCGCATTGACGCTTCTTTGGTTGCATTTATCACTTTTCTTATCTAAAAATTCA
This sequence comes from Theobroma cacao, assembly GCF_000208745.1. Lineage (NCBI taxonomy): Eukaryota > Viridiplantae > Streptophyta > Magnoliopsida > Malvales > Malvaceae > Theobroma > Theobroma cacao. The sequence goes on from NC_030850.1 coordinate 6,747,181, forward strand.
AATCTTATATTGAATGAGTGACGAGAGAGCGAATGATTAGTTTGTGATATATATTGAAACAAATATATTTGATAATGTTTCTACTTATGTTATCATGTATCATTTTCAAAATATAAAAAATTATCATAAAAAATTATAATTAGTTTCAATATTTTGCTTGTATTAAATGAATGTACTGAATTTATATACTCTTTAATTTAATATTAAAACTTTTAATTTATAAATTTTAATATATTTATATTTTTTTAATTATTATTATTATTTTAATTATAACACTATTTAAAAAAATTTCTGAGTCCGTCTTGGTGAACTTGGTTTAGGCTCACATGGTGGTGGAGAATATGGGTGGCGTCTGGGATCAAAGCAAGATAAGCAGCAACAGCTACTGCTCCCACTAAAAGAGTAAAAGTGCCATTTCCTCTTTGTCTTCTTCCCATACTTATGTTAGTGCAAATTAAGTTGGGGTAATGCAAGCTATATATGGGCAAACCCCTGGTCTTAGGGTTCTCATTTACGTGGGTTTTAGTGCTCAAGTCTCCTCCTTGGAAAACCCGAAAATCAAATACTACTGAAAAAGATTGTGGTGGTGATGGTGGAGCAAAGTGTGCTGGCGACCATTAGCCGCAAGTGTGCGATACTATTAATCAGCAGGATGATGAATAATTGAGCCTTCCATTTATTCCTGACCAACAGGTGGGATTACGTGGGAAATAATTACTAGTCTGACTTCATCTTATTATTAGAGGTGTTAATATGGGCTGATCCAGCCCAGCTCAACCTAAGTCTTTGTGAATTGAGAAAATATAAATTGAGTTAAGTCAGCTTATTTTTTATATATTGTCGTAACGTGCGGGTCCGGGAATCCGACCGCTAGACGTGGGTGTGAAAACTCACTAAAAAAAATTAACTAGGAGTCGCCACCAATCTCTTTTTTTTTTACTAGGTGTGATTGGCCACCTATTGACTCGATTCTAATCGATGCAAACTTAAATTAATTTTAAGCCTACCGAAAAGAACCTTAAACCGGTCTACAATTTTCTGGATCTAGGTCCGGGAGTACGGTTGCGCCCGGGGAAGGATTAGCACCCTCGAGACGCCCGTTCCATGAACGGTACCATTTTTAGGTTATCCTATTGGGCTTTAATTTTAATTTCACTAGATTTCCTTAATTATTATTTTTATTTTATCTATT
>NC_030850.1:6752906-6791843 GCF_000208745.1 Theobroma cacao
TTTTAAAAGTATTTTATCTTTTTATTTTACCTAACAACATACTATGACTAATTTATCCATCTATCAAACATTGGGCCAAAGACAACCACAAAGTCCAAATCAAAAGAAGATATTTACCTTTTATGGGCTAGAGTGGCCCACGATAACCGGATCCCTCCAACTAATCTGCTTCCCAAAGCTTTCAGTCCACTCCCAAAACGCACTGTTTCGATGTCTTGTTCAGCAGCCCAGGGTGCGCCCAAAACGACGCCGTTCGGAGGAAATAAAGCGGACTTTGGATGGGTTACTAGACGACGTCGTTTAAGCCCTCTGAACCCTAGCTATAAAAACCTCCTTTCCTTCCTTCTCTTTCATTTTCTTTTTTTTTCTTTCTCTCTCTACCCGCCAGCTCTCTCTCTCCCTTCTCTCTATTCACCCTGACGTCGCTCTCTCTCTCTCTCTCTCTATACACTCCGACGTCGCCGGCTCTCTCTCCCTTCTCTATCCACTCCGACGTCGCCGGCGTCGCACCCAAGACCGGCAGCACCCTCCGATTTTACCCAAACTAGATCTCCCTGTCACCGGTTCCCTTACGCGACCAGATCTGCCTCCTTCTCCGTTAGCGGCGTCCAAAGCCCAATCTCTCCCTTCACCGCCGATCAGTTCACCCTCTCCCTACCTTTGTCTAAAGCCGGCGTCACAACCACCCCAAAACCCAGGACTTTCTCCCCTTTTGTGCCCATATTTTCTGATTTCTTTTGGTATTGCTCCCTCTATTTTTGATTTCTGGATTGTGGGTTTTTGTTTTGGCTGTTAGACTAGGGATTTTCTTTGCAGGTGATGCTTTTTTGCTATCCTTTTTTGCTCGGATCCCCCTCCCCTTTATACCTGATTTCTGGGCTCTGGAGGGGGCGCTCCACTACCCTGCCAGACGCGAAAAATTCGCGTCTGGCAGGTGAGAGAGGTGCCTGGCAGGGTGCATCCGCACCCTGCCAGTCGTACCTCTCTCCCCCTTTTTTCATTTTTTCATATATATATCTTTTACTCCGTTTTTTATTTGTAATTTAGTGTCTACATATATGAACTATTAAAACTTCAGCCCAACTAACCTTTTGTTAGCTCATGGGTCAAGTTAGGTTCGTTCATTTTTTTTTAAAAAATTATTTGTATAATTTTACGTAACAAATTTTTTATTAATAAAATTATTTAATGATTTAATTCATAAATTGAATAATAAAAATATGTTATAAATAAATAAATTACATAAAATATTAACAAACAAATAAATTATATAAATAAAGTTAAATCTTTAACACAAATTATCATCCCATAAACATAAGTATATAACCAACTAATAAAAACTTCAAGACTCATTTATATTCTCCTCAATCTTCATCCTCAAGTAAAACATTTAAATCTTATTTAGACAACAATGATGTCTCTAGATCTGAATGATTATCAATTTATCATCTAATATTCATTATCATAAAAGAAAAAGAGATAATAAGTTTTAATCTAAATTAAATTATTAATTTGACAAATAAAGATTAAAGATATTAAAATATATAATATAAGCAATACCATTGATAACTAAATTATTAATTTTATATAGTTAAATATATAAAATTATTAATTTATTTTTTTCTTATTGATCATAAGGTTGGCCTATCCCAACTCACTGATCAGATGAGCTGACCCATTTAGGTCCGATTTTAATATAAGCCTAAAATTTTAAGCTCAACTCATTCTATATTTAATAAAAAATAAACCGATCCAATGGGTCAGAACTATTTTAACAAACCTACCTATTACCTCGACTTGCATAAACTCTCTTTCTTATACGTAAAGTTGGGTCAATTGTAATTTAAAATTTTTTTGTTTAATGTTAAATTGTCATAGTTATGTTTTTTTATATATCAAAATTTTTGAATTTTGACTTTTATCATCTTAAACATTTTAATTTAATTAAATTTAATTAATTATAATATTTAAAAATTACTTCATTTAAAGTTTGAAAATAAATTTTTTCATATTTCTATCAATGATAAATATAAAATAATAACAAGCCAAAATTGAAAATTTTTGATCGACAATAGTTAAAATGTGACAATTTTTTAGGATGGGGGATTAGGGGAGTAGTAACATTAATAGCTGTTAAAAATAAAATTTAAAAATTTTGAATGAAATTGGTTTTTTTTTTTTTTTGTTTTTCAAAGTGCTAGTTAACGATATAGAAAATGATAATTCTAATATGATACTATCCTACTTTTCAAAAAAAAAATAATTTTAATATATCTGAAGGTAGTACTACTAAAACAAAGAATTTTTTTGAATATGATACCAAATTATGGATTGTTGATCTAAATTTAAAAATGTATTGCTACTAAAACAAAGAAAAATGCTTTATGTAGTATAATTTGTAAATAAAAAAATATTAACAAATTCATATGAAAAAGGACTAATGCCATGTTAATAATTTAAAGCACGGAAAAAAAATGAAAATTGTCGTCGTAACTTCTAGAGTAAACAAGTAGTCAGGTACCACCCTACCCTCCCAGTACCAGCATGCAAGAACGGTAATGGAAGTATGGAACCTGAAGCCATGTCCTGCCTGTCGGAACCACTGACAACCGGGGACTATATATTGAAATCAAAGCTGGGAGAAAGTTCTTTTTCCACAATTTGGAAAGCAATGAGCAAATCAAGCGGAGAAGTAGTGGCAGTGAAGCAAGTTTGTCTTTGCAAGCTTAGCAAACACCTCACCAACTGTTTGGATTGTGAGCTTAATTTTCTGTCCTCTGTCAACCACCCCAACATCATTCGCCTTCTCCACGTTTTTCAGGTTTTATGATATATTCAGTTTTCTCATATTTTATTGATTGCAATAGTTGGTTGGTTGTAATATTTTAGGTAATATCTGGAATACCCATTTGATATGTTTCTTGAGTGGACTGTTTGATGGATTAACAGATTCAATTTCTCTGTGTTAAATTGCAAATTTGCCTCTTTAATTTCATTCCCGAATTTGTTATTTCGTATTGGTTGGCAATTACTAGGGAATTGAATCCGTCAACCCTTTCTATTTTTTCAGGGGGATTTCTGTGTTATTATCTGCAGCCTGTAAGTTGGGGAGACAACAATTGTTGTATTTAGGATAGGTTGCTTTCACTGTTCTTTTTCTTTTTGGTTCTTCAATCTGATCTTTAGAAGGTGTTTTTAGTTTCTATCTTCTTCACTTCTTGAATGGGGGATGCAAGTTGTTGATGAAGGGGACCGGAAATGGAGCCACTGGGGGCTAGGAGTCTGGCTTTTCTCAAACTTCCATTTTGGCCTAGCGAGAAGAAACAGAGTAGGGGGAGATAGAATAGGGGAAAGATAAAGAAAGGAAAGGATAAGCAGAGAAATTAGAGAGGAAAAGGGAGAAGCAAAAGAGGGAGAGAGTAGAAAGAAATAAGAGAGAGAAAGAGATTTCAATATTCAATCATTTTAAGTCCCTCTGATAATTGCTATAGCTACTATTTCATGTACAGCCATGGTAACCCTAGTTCTAGCAAATAGAAAAACTCATAAATAATGCTAATACTAATATTAAATCCTCCATCACATTATTGCATTGAGATTTGAGATTATATTTTACATAGTAGATGAAACTGAAGGAATAACTGCAAGCTTTTCCTGTTTTCCAAAGCCTAATATGTGAATGTCTGATACCAAGCGCCTATGATGTAGGATACATTGCTTATTCCATATCTGTTTTACTGCTCTGATTTCCACAAAAGAAACAGCTGATTTTCTTTGATATCAGTTGGAAAGTTGTTTGTTCCTGGTCCTGGAGTTCTGTGCTGGAGGAGACCTAGCCTCTTACATTCGGCATCATGGAAGAGTTCAAGAGAAAATAGCTAGAAGATTTATGCAGCAACTTGGTAGCTACTTTTTCAATCTAGTTGATAATAAAGCTTCTCCATTTAAGATTATATTTTAGAAGGTGACATTTGTTTCCTTAATGTAGGAGCTGGTTTGGAAGTTTTGCAGTCCCATCATATCATTCACAGAGACCTGAAACCAGAGGTATGGCAAGCAAAATCTTTTAGCATGGTTGTTATATTTTACATTCATAACCTTATATAGAAAGCATGTGGGATGCAACTGTTTTGCAAGCAATATCTTTTATCATCTTGTGATAACAACGTACAACTTCCTTCTGGTTGTAATCTTTGTGCCTCAGTTTGCTAGTTAAGCAACTACCTCCCCATTCCCGTCGTCCCAATGTTTTCTTTGCAGGGTAGTGAGAGCTTCCTTCCTTGCCATAATGTGGCACCTTATGGCTAATTAACTGACAAATAAAAACAATTAAAATTAGCATATCATAAATCCCCATGATTTTTTTATGTAAACGCATGCAGTTAGCTGGGGTAACCTCTTATAACAAGTATCCTTATTTGGCATCAAAATAGACTTTTATGTTAAAAGAGATTAGGTATCTTACAATGGTCACAACTCAATATAATACCATAACCGCCGTATTTAGGATAACATCGCAGGATTCAAAGTAATGTACATTTTGTATTTCATCAATAAATGTAACTCATAGTTAGCTCCAGCAACTATGTTTTACGTGTAACTTATATACATATTAAAGTTTTCAGATCATAATTCCTTTAATTCAGTTAACCATGTGCTTTCATTGGAGTAGAACATTCTACTGTCTGGCTCCAAGGATGATTTGGTACTGAAGATAGCTGATTTTGGTCTTTCAAGGTAAATTTCATTTTAAGGGAGCTAATGGATTGGTATAAGACTGATAGTATTTTAGGTTCAGAACTTTTCCAGCAAAAGTGAGAAGAATGTGTCTGAAAATCCATTAATTTTTTCCCAAACTAAAGTTGCATTGATTACTTGGCTGTCTTCATTTTCCTTTTCTATCATTTCCCCATTCTTGTCAAAGACAGACGTGTAGATCCAGGCAAGTATGCTGAGACAGTATGTGGATCCCCATTGTATATGGCTCCAGAAGTACTACAATTTCAAAGATATGATGAGAAGGTAATGGCATCTTTCATTGTCTTTCATGAACTCTTTTTCCTCTCTGCTCTCTCTGTCTCTGTCTCTGTCTCTTTCTCGTGCTCTCTCTTTTTGAAAGTTTGTATTTGGTTCCTCATTTAAATAGGAACATACTGAAATTTGGGGCTTAGCTATAGGTTGACATGTGGAGTCTTGGTGCAATTCTTTTTGAGCTTCTTAATGGTTACCTACCTTTCCATGGTAGGACTAATGTTCAGGTAGGAGCTTTGACCTAAATGAATTCATTGCCTTGCTTTAATGTTGTCTAAAGTTCCTGTTGGTCTCAGCTACTTCAGAATATCAAATCATGTACATGCCTTCCGTTTTCGAAGCTCATTCTTCCAGGATTACATCCAGACTGTGTTGACATATGTTCAAGACTTCTTTCTGTAAATCCAGGTCTAGCATTTCTATTAACTTTATATGCATTGATTCATGTCCTGACCTGTGGGGAATTTGGCTCTATAAATTTCTTGGTTGAGCGATAACTTGGATTTCATCTGATTGCAGTTCATCGCCTGTCCTTTCAAGAATTCTATCAGCATAAGTTTTTAGAACAAAAAGAATGGGAAACTAAAAGCAACTCTCATACTTGTGAGTTTGAATGCTGCAGAATTCATTCCAAGGTAGGGAAATCTTAAAAGATAAGTTTAGCATAAGTAGAAGCTTCAAATTAATGTCACTTGACACTGTCCTTGGTGCAGCCTTCGTGTCTGCTTTGCTTCTCTCACAATGAAAGAAGTCTTGCGTTGTGAATTTTCTCAGGTGCTTCTCTGCTGCATTTGGTATCAATTTTAACCAAGATAAGGGTTTTTCTCATTGCATCTTTTGGTATTTGGTAGTTATTTACTTCATCTTGTGTAAGATCCAAAAGGTAACTGAGCTTTTTAATGGTGGAATTCTGTTGAATAATTGAACTAGTCAGATTAGTCTTCCATTTTCAGCATTTCCGCTAGGCTGGATTAAGAGTTAGTGTTCTGTTTTCAGTACTTACTTCCTCAATCCCAGTCAATTTTATGGGTCATAGTGCAGCATGCTCTAGATTATCAGGTGATCCTGGAAATGCTTCACTAACAAAGAAAATATTGAGTATGGTTTCATATTGTAATTCATGGGTGTTTTAACCTTTTTAGTGACATTGCATTTTGTATAGATAGCATCATAAAATCTCATATAATCGGTGTATTGTCACATGTTTTTATCAATTTCTCTTTGGCAGCTTTAAAATACTTTCTGGTATAATATATGAATTATAGTTTTATTCTTGATACTTTATTCGAATTATTAGCTGTCATATTGAAGTTGAATCCATTCTTCCAGTGCATTATATAAAAGAAACAAATCTTCTTCTTTGAAATGTTGTGGTGACAACGGTATGACTTAGAAGTTCGTTTTGAAAGAGGCACTGGATCTTCATAAGAGTCTTGTATTTGTCCTAGAATAGTAAATCATTCTAATGACTTAACTTGTCTATTAGGATTTAAGGGGATATGGTTAGTGGAAACTATTTTTCCCACCCTTTCAAGTGTCAGAGACCTGCTGTATGTGATCATGGCTATGAGATTTTATAAGGAAGCTGTAGTAAAGAAACTACTTGTGGTCTAATAACCTATATGGCTGCCTTGTCAAAATCTTGTGTACTAAAATATTTTAGTACATGAGCATATTGTTACATAGTGCCACTAAAATTTGGCACGCATTGAAACCCCTAAAACTTTTACGTATGAATATATATTTCTCAGCATATGATCTGTTTCTAACAAATAGAAACAGAATAAAGATTTTGTCATACTGACTATATAAGCACTTAGGTCCAAGTTGGTATTGAGATTGCAAATAAGATGATTGGCACTTAGCAGTGAGCTTGTAGTGATAAGATTACCAGCAGTGAGAATGTAGCTGTGGGAAACATTAGGTAAAGACTAAAGAATATAATGGGTGTGTGGTGGAAAATGACCATGAAGGGCATGAATACTTTAAATACCTGTAATGGAACAAATTATTTAGTATTGAAGTGATGTCAATTATTTTCACATTATTGAATAATCAATTGTTCTATTTCTTTGTTTATTGTTTTGATTTCATCAATTAGTATATTAATGTTATTTTTATTTCGTCAATCTGTTACTATATCATTTTATTAATTATAGAATCAATTGTTTCTAAATTTATTTATTTATTTAATATTTTTATGCTTCATATGTCTAGGTATGCTGTAGATTAGACTGGTGTTTTTATCAAGTTTGGTGATTTAGAGAGGTATATAAGGGGGAATTTGGTGTCCCACCTTGGGATTGCAATCACCATAGCACCTAGAAAGCTCAATAGCGGTTAAAGCCAACTGCAGAGTATGGCAGCAATGACTTGCAGCCATTACAAGTTTGGAGCAACCTCCACACAGCATCATTTTGGGGTGCTAAGGGCACTGCCAAACCGATCCTTTTTATCTGGATATCTCTTACAGCTGACCTTTTTGGCAAGTTCGGTCAGCTGATTCATTTGTATGTTAATGAGTTTTAGAACACTAACTTGTATTCAGCATACTTACCACTTTTGATGCTTATACAGCACGTTTGGTTTGCGAAATAGATAGGAATAGAATAGAATAGTTATTACGTGAGAATAAAATGAGATGGGAATAGAATAGAATAGGTATTACGTAGTTTGGTATGATGAATGAAATAGAGTATGAATGATTATTATGACTTATTGCAATGTTTGATTGATAACAATAACTTTGGAATAAAAAAAATAAAAATAAAAAGGTAAAAATATTTTTTATTATATATATGATTATTTAATTTAATTTTATTTTTTAAATATTAATAATTTATTTATAATTTAATAATTAATATTATAAAATATTAATATTTTATTTATAATTTAAATGTTATTATGATTATTTATTTTTAAATTATTTTATTTTTTAAACATTAATAATGTATAATTTATTTAAAATATTAAAAATTGATAGTTTAAATAGTAATATTTTATTTATACTTTACTCATTAATATTAAATGTTATTATGATTATTTATTTTATTTTATTTTTTAAATATTAATAATTTATATTTTATTTATAATATTAATAATATATCATTTAAATATTAATATTTTATTTANCACAATGATGTGTTTCATGAGCGCATCACTCATATTGGGATTTTTTTTTATTTTGCGCGTCATCATGTTATACTTATGGGACTTTTCATTATTCTCATCCAATCTAATCGCTGATATTTTTATCAAAATACATCTTCTATATCGATTTCAAAACCTAGTTTTCAAAGTCAAGTTGGCATTTATCATACCACTTTTTTTTTTTTCCTTTTTATTATCATACCACCTTGAGTTTGAAGAGTATTAAAAGAAATGTACAAATTTAGTGACACAAATAAATTATGATACTATAAGTAATACAATTAGATTACGATCTTGTTAGTTTTTTACATATATTCCTCGCTCGATTTTATATAATACATAATTTAAAATATAATTTTTATTTATAATTTAAAAATATGAAAATATTAATATTTTTTTTTAATTTTAATTAAAAAAAAAAAAAAAAAAAATAAATATTAATTTTATAAGTTTAAATTTATAATTTTTAAAAATAAATAAGGATATTTTAGTATAAAATGTTTAAATTTTATTTTTATAGGTGTAGGATAGCTAACATCATGAGAAAAGATGGTATTAGCTATTTTAAGTTTTTGTCTAATTTTAAAATAGTCATTCTTTTTGGAATGCTATTCCTTTCCTAACAACAAACCAAACAAGAAGATAAAATTTTGTAAGGAATAAAAGGGGAATGGCTTAGCCATTTCCCCCAACCAAATATGACCATAGTGTATAAAAAATGTTATCTTGGGCATGATTCTTGAACTTTTCTGAGACTTTTATTTAAGAATTTCTGCACTGGACTGGTAGCTATTTCTGAACTAGGCGCACCGGTTATGCTCAGGGGTGGATTTAGGTTGATACAAGTGGTGTCAGATGACATCACTGAAGTGCCAAAATCCTTGCTAATTATATTACTTATGCTAGAATTTTATATAATTAACGATGCTAGAAAAATTCCTAGGTCCGCCCATGGTTATGCCGGTTGTTTTGGGGTGAAGATGTAGAATGTTGAAGCTCTTTTAGTTATTTCTATGGCATGCTCGTACAAGTCATCTTTCAAGTCTTAAATTATATGCAACCATGTTCTTTAGTCTTTACTTTGATGTGAATGACCATTGCCTTGAAAGTTACTCATGAACATCTTACTAGCTTCCCCGAACTAGCCTTTTGCTGTAACATAAAGAAGGTTTTGGGGCATATATTGTTATTTATTTTGTGCACTTGACGGCTACAATTGAAAGCAAGTCAGGTCTCCTGAGATATACAGATATCCACCATCGCCACTTTGGACACAATTGACGCGTCAGAAGGGATTAATTTGGGACTTATTGGACCATAACATTTCCGTGTAGGCCATGCTCTAAACCCCCGAAAGTTTCGCTGATAGTTTCTTGAGTGAATATGTTTTTGAATGCACAAGTCATGTTTCCAATTCTTAAATTCTATGCAGCTGAGTTGTGGACTATGAATGATCTTTGCTTTAAACTTTGTTCAACTTTACCTGCCTTCCTTGACCAGCCTTGAGGCTGTAATGTAAACAAGGCTTGTGGGACATGCATTACTATTTAATCTGTGGACTTGACTGACAGCAATGCAACGAGTCAAGTCTTTAGCAAAGCAACTTTACCTGCCTTGTTTTACCAGCCTCGAGTCTGTAACATAAAGAAGGCTTGTGGGACATACATTACTCACTACTTAATTTGTAAATCTGACTGTCAGCAATGCAGCAAGTCAAGTCTTCTAAGCAGGTGGAGATTTAATGTCAGCTATGGTTTCTTACATTAATGTTGTCACGGGTCTTTGAAATTTTTGGTTATAGTTGAACGTATGCTTTGGTTTTGAGAGAAATGTTGTAGATATTGCAAGGCATCCATGCAAGTCAAGTCGCCGTGAGTCTTCACTCTTCGCCGCAGCTTTAAACGCCCTAAGACGTGGATTAATCTGGAGCAAGTATTCTTCTGGGTTTTGGGACCGATTGTGTGCTTGTTGACAAACGGTTCTGGCCTCAGGGACCCATATTTGTGGCATTCTCTATAACAACAAACGGTTTACGTAAAAATTATAAAACCATTTAAATAAATTATCAAAAGTTGTTGAATTTCTTTGAATTTTATGGATCAAAAAAGTCATCTGGACTAGTGGTTTTATGAATCAAATATTTAGAAACTTGAAGTTTGAGTCCTATTGTGTGTAAATAAATTTTGAGGATTAATATTCCCTACATTGATAATAAATTTAAAGAAATGCATAAATGAGTTTACATACTTGAGGTGTATCCGTTTAACTAATATGTTAAGTTTTTTTTTTTTGAAAAGAAACTAATATGTCAACTTAATAATTGATAAATATATAAACCCGCTATGAAATTTTTAAATTTCATTGTCAATAATATGAAATAATGGTAAAAAATTTAGTAGAGCAATATGCAACAATAAGACCTTTTTCTTGTTACATAGGGACATCGGCTACATAAATTTATTTTCATGATTGTGCCTTAATTAGAATAGTACATATATTATTATGGCTGATGAAAGGAAAAGAGAAACGAAAGAAAGAAAGAGAGTCGTGAAAGGAAAAGATAGAAGACGAAACTAGTTTCCTTAATTTGACCAAAAGAAATTTCAGGAAGAAGGAATCGAAAGTGGATTTACATTTTTTTCACAATAAAAAATAAGTATAATATTTTTAAAAAATTTAAATTATTTAAATAATTTTAAATAAAATTTTTTTATTTATGATATGAATGTCACGTGAGTACAAAAAAAATAAATGACGTTTTAATTAATAACAGTTAATCAATATTTACTTATAGGAACATATTTAGCACAAAATAAAAGTATAAAATCTTATTGAACCTAATAAAAATGTATTTTATTTTTCTTAAATAATTTAAGAATTTCATATGTCTATTTTGTTTTATCTAAAAACCTCCTTGTCCTTCCCTTAAAACAAAAATATATGAAACAAAAAAATAATGAAGCCAGAACATGAGTCTTTGATTGAATTCAAATTTGACTTATGATGAAATCTATAACATACTTAAAAAGAAGCTCTAAGGGGGCTTCCTCCTGTAACCATATGCGGAGGGCATAGGAAAAAAGAGAAAAAAAAAAGATAGAAAGAGAGAAAAAAATAGATAAAAAGAGATCCGTGTGCAACGCACGGGTCATGATCTAGTTTTAAGAAAAAGAACATTGAAACGACATCTAAAAAAAATGAAAAACCTCTCTTCTCCAAATATATAAAAAAATAAAATTTTCATTAAAATGAAAAAAAAAACAAGAGATTGATGAAAAGGAATGACTAAAATTAGTGTAGAGCTATTTTTATTAATAATTATAATTAAATTACATTCTTGGTTATCTAAATTATTTTTGGGCATTTAATATGCTAGTAAAAAATTTCAAGTTTTTGCAAAAAAAAATTTTTTTAATTTTCTTTCAATCTTGTCTTTTCACCTTTTTGCCCAAACCAAATAGAGATATAGGGATGTGATCCGATCATGGCAAATTAAATATTCAAGAAATTGGAAACGACTTGGAAGTCAGGGTATTGGAATGAGATTATGTAAATAACAAGGTAGAAAAGTAAACAATATTTGGTTGTTTTGCAATTAGTAGTCATCTTGATAATCGATTGAACTTTGGTTATGTTACTCTGTTGATCAAAATCAAGATCGCAAGCTTCATTTACAGCCGGATATGTTATAGTTTCCCCAATGCAAAAGGGCTCCCTCCTCTTTCTCTTACACCCAAACTTTCTCATGGCTCATGCGTCACCTATTCTCTTGCTATTCCTTCTACTTTCTTTACAGGTGATAGCTCAAGAAAACGAGACCAACATAATAAAACCAGGTTCTTCTCTCTATCCCAGAAAACACCCTAGTTCATGGGCCTCATCTTCAGGGCATTTTGAATTTGGTTTCTATCCGCAAGGCTCTGGGTTTTCGGTTGGAATATGGCTTGTTGGTCAGCCTGAAAACACCATTGTCTGGACTGCGAATCGAGGTGATCCGCCTGTCTCCTCAAATGCTACTTTAGTGTTTACAGGACAAGGTGGTTTGCTTCTTCAGACTGAGAATGGTAAAGAAAATCTTATTGTTGATGTGAGAGAATCTGTTGATTCAGCTTCTATGCTTGACACCGGAAATTTCGTTTTCTTCCAGAATAGGTCTGTTGTTTGGGAAAGCTTTGATTCCCCAACTGACACAATCTTAGGAGGCCAGAATTTATCCACTAATTATAATTTGACTTCCAGTGTGTCAAGATCAAACCACTCAACTGGCCAATATTATCTCATAATGCAGGGTGATGGAAACCTTGTAGCCTATGTACGTTCTGCTGCAGTTGATACTAGAGACGCGTACTGGGCCACTAATACTTACGGTAGTTCTTTGTCGAGGTTATATCTCAATGAAAGAGGCCGTCTCCTCCTGTATGCATATCCCGAAGAAAGGGGTTTGGCAAATAGCTCTCAAATTGGGGACAAAACGGTGATTACCTATAGGGCAACTCTTGACCCTGACGGAGTTTTCAGAATATACTCACACCAATTTGAAAGTAATATCAGTTCAAATGGGACGAAGGAGTGGCAGAATTTGAATGATCTATGTGATGTTAAGGGCAACTGTGGCTTGAATAGCTACTGTTCCAGCAGGAATAACGATGTTGAGTGCTATTGCTATCCTGGTTTCACTTTTATCAACGAGAACAGGAAATTCCTGGGCTGTTCTCAGAATTTCACTCTAGATGGTTGCGAGGCAAGAAAAGATCTAGTGATGCATTACAATTTCACTACTTTAGAAAATATGGATTGGGTGGGTAGTGGCTATTCTCTGATGAATATGAATGAGGAAGACTGTAAAAAAGCTTGCGAGGAGGATTGTTATTGTGGGGGAGCTCTCTATTCCAGGTCCAGCGGCTCCTGCACCAGGTATAGTCTACCGCTCATTTATGGTAAAAGAAGAGGAGATATATCAACCACAGCCTTCATCAAGCTGATCCTGGGGAGCACCCCAACCATCCCCCCACCTCAAAGTCCAACATTAATCGATGAAGGAAACCAACGCCTAATTTCAACTATGGGCTTAAGTTTGGGTTCCGTTTCATGCTTGTGTTTTGTGATTGCGATATCTAGCTTCTTGATATACAGGCATCGAATGCAAAGTTATAGAAAGCTTTTAGAAAATAAAAATTCAGGATTTACCGAGCAGTTTACACTACGATCATTCTCTTTCAGTGAGCTAGATAAAGCAACGGATGGTTTCAAAGATGAGTTAGGTAGAGGTTCATTTGGAGTGGTTTATAAAGGAATTTTGCCAGGGGATAAGGATAGTAAAACTGTTGCTGTTAAGAAATTGGAAAAAGTTAAGGAAGGAGAAAGAGAGTTTCGAACTGAGATGGCAGTCATTGGAAGAACTAACCACCGGAACTTGGTTCGTTTGCTTGGTTTTTGTGTGGAAGGTTCAAGGAAGCTTCTTGTTTATGAATATTTGAGCAATGGCTCACTGGCAAATTTTCTTTTCAACACCAGTGAAAGCCCAAATTGGAAAGAGAGAGCCAGAATTGCGTTGGACGTGGCTAAAGGCATCCTTTATTTGCATGAAGAGTGTGAGGTCTGTATAATCCATTGTAACATCAAGCCCCAAAACATACTCTTGGATGATTCTATGACTGCGAAAATTTCAGATTTCGGATTGGCAAAGCTACTGAGGCCTAATCAAACAAGCATTTCTGGGATCATAGGGACAGCAGGGCACTTGGCACCTGAATGGCAGAGGAATGCCTCTCTATCAGTAAAAGCTGATGTATACAGTTTTGGAGTCATACTCTTGGAGATAATATGCTGCAGGAGTAGCATAGATGTAGAAGTTTCAAATGCAGATGAGATACTTCTCTCAACTTGGGTATACAATTGCTTTGCTGCTGGAGAGTTGAATCAGCTTGTGGGAGGTGAAGAAGTGGACTTGAGAATGCTAGAAAGATTTGTGAAGGTGGGACTTTGGTGCATTCAAGATGATCCAACTTTGCGTCCTTTGGTGAAGAATGTGACCTTGATGCTGGAAGGAAAAATGGATGTACCAGTTCCTCCATTTCCATCACTTTCCCATGTTACTTATTAGTGGTATCTTTTACCCTGCTAATTATTGTACTGTCGTTTGTGCATTCCTTCAACGATTCTATGTGTTTTTTTTTTTTATATACCTCAAAAATGTCTGCACGAAGCATGTATTGATATCTTTAGAAGTTTTAATTAATATCAATAAAAAGTATAAATTATATTAGGATATTTTAAAAATAAAATTTTTGATATTTATTAATTAAAACATAATCCATGGTTTTTTCTTTTCTTAAAAAAATGTCTAAAATGATATTATATATACAGTACTTACTAGTCCCTAGATTTAAAAAAAAAAACAAATTAACTCTTGTGAATATTTATAAGCCTAATTAACTCAATCAACTAAGATTAGAATTTACTGTAATTAGTTATAATAGGAAAAAAAAGAAAAAAAGCACAAGTTTCACAGATTTTACAGTGAGATAAGTCTTAGATTTACAATACGCATAATTTTTTTTTTTTTGAAAATGTGGATAAAGCACCCTCTCTGACCTTTTTATTTTGCAGTTCCTCCCCCCTACCTTTCTTTAAGTATTTTTTCAAAATAAAATTGATGACTTTCATTTCCATCTCTGCATCCTAAAGTCTTTTCGTGTTCAAAGAAAGACATAAGCAATTAAGAAATATTAACTCAAATCCAATAAATTTCGATAAAAAGCCAGTCAAGCGAGGAAAAGTAGGCATAAAAAATTATATTATGAAAGATTACATTTCGGTTAATGATTAGTACTTTTTTAGGTTTATAATATTTATTTAAAGTGTAAAATAATTTAATTCTTGGGCCCAGATAGGGTTGTTCGTAGGGCTAGTATTACGTGGAGAATAAGTCCACATCTTTGTTAGTTTGTTGACCAATTTGCAATGAAATGGGGACAAAGACTTGATATTGGAATGAGTCAACGGAGACCCAGTAAACAATGTTGTCCATGGAAAACTTTGCCTTCCAAACCTAGACTACGCATTACGATATGCATTATTTTCATTTAGTTGAATAGTTTTCAGTTCCACCTCTCCTCATGGCTTCAGTAGTACCGGCTCTTCTCTTACTCCTTTCTTCGGTATGCTTGGCTAGACGAGTTGAGGAAAAGCATCCTACCATCATAGGACTGGGCTCTTCACTCAAACCCGTCACCGAGCCCACATTATGGGCTTCGCCTTCTGGCCGCTTTGCATTTGGTTTTTACAATCAAGGCAGTGGCTTTTCTGTTGGAGTTTGGTTGGTCGGCAAGGGCACGAGCTCCAACAGAGTCGTATGGACAGCAAATCGTGATGATCCGCCGGTCGCTTCAAATGCTACGCTGATATTGAATGAGAAAGGTGAGCTTCTTTTGACAACTGAGAGCGGAGAGAAGAAAGTTATTGCTAATAAAACAGACTCAGCCTCCTCTGCCTCCATGTTAGATTCAGGCAATTTCGTACTCTACAACAATGATGGGCATATCATTTGGGAGAGTTTCAAGAATCCTACAGATACCATTTTAGGTGGTCAGAATCTATCCACAGATGGTCAGTTGATCTCCAGTTTATCAGAAAATAACCACTCAACTGGAAGGTTTCATCTCATAATGCAAGGCGATGGGAACCTTGTGCTATACCCATCAAACGACGCATATATTCCTGAAAATGCCTATTGGAGCAGTCAAACCAATGGGATTGGCTCGTTTCACCTTTATCTTAACTCAACGACAGGCTTCCTACAACTCATCAACAACAGTGATTTGTCCATCTCCCGGCCACTTGGCGTTTCATTTTTCGCCGAGGGAGACTCTGACGATGGAAAGGACAATAGCAGTATCGTTTATAGTGCAAGGCTTGATGTTGATGGAAATTTCCGGTTATATACTCATCTGTTTGATCGAAGTGGTAGACTCCAAACTTTTCCTAGGTTTCGTGCGTTGAAGAATTCATGCCGAGTTAAAGGTTTTTGTGGTTTCAATAGCTTCTGCACATTCAATGATTACCAACCTTACTGTGTATGCCTTCCCGGGACCGATTTTATTGATCCTTATCAGCGCACCCTTGGCTGCACGAGAAATTATTCTGAAGCACACTGTAAAGGAGGGAAGGCGAATGAAGGCTTTTATAACATCATTCCAATGGAAAATTTAGTATGGAATACTGATGTATTTTACAGTAAAGAGAAAATGTCCAAAGATGAATGCAGCAGAACGTGTTTGGAAGACTGTAATTGTGAGGCAGCACAGTTTGAGAGTGGAGTTTGCAAGAAACAAAAGCTTCCACTGAAGTATATGCTACGAGATCCTGACCGAGATTCGTTTTCGACAGCTTTCTTGAAGGTGGGGGTGAGAAGTCTTGAAGCAGAGAACAACAGTATACCCCTTGAACTAATTAAGCCGACGATGATCACAATCAAACGGAAAGAAACGATGGTGCAATTGCTTCTTCTAACTTTCAGTCTTGTTGCATGTTCATGTGTTTTGCTTTCAATCTCTGGTTTATTCATTTATAAATTTCGAGTTCTAAGATACAAAATGCTGTTGGAAAATGGAAATTTGGGCCTAAATGAGGAGCTCACTTTGATATTATTTTCATACAATGAACTCCGGAGAGCAACATATGGTTTTAGGGAAGAGTTGGGTAAGGGATCATTTGGAGCTGTCTACAAAGGGACTTTATACAAAGGTCGAAAGTCAATAGCTGTGAAGAGACTGGAGAAGTTAGTGGAAGAAGGTGAAAGAGAGTTCCAAGCAGAAATGCGAGCGATTGGGAGAACTCACCATAGGAACTTAGTTCGACTCCTCGGTTATTGTGCTGAGGATTCTAAGAGGCTTTTGGTTTATGAATACATGGGCAATGGCTCCCTTGCAGACCTACTTTTCAAGACAACAATGCGCCCAGATTGGAATGAAAGAATAAG
The DNA here is from genome assembly GCF_000208745.1 of Theobroma cacao. Lineage (NCBI taxonomy): Eukaryota > Viridiplantae > Streptophyta > Magnoliopsida > Malvales > Malvaceae > Theobroma > Theobroma cacao. Next base: position 6,770,068 of record NC_030850.1, read on the forward strand.
AATAGCCCTGGATGTTGCTAGAGGAATCCTCTATTTACATGAAGAGTGTGAGAGCCCCATCATCCATTGCGATATAAAGCCTCAGAACATACTGATGGATGATACTTGGACGGCTAAAATATCTGACTTCGGGCTGGCAAAATTTTTGATGGGAGATCAAACAAGGACCTTCACAGGGGTAAGAGGAACTAGAGGATACATGGCGCCAGAATGGCAGAAAAACACTCCAATATCAGTGAAGGCTGATATTTACAGTTTTGGAATAGTGCTACTGGAAATTGTCTGTTGCAGAAGGAACTTGGACACCACTGTTTCAAAAACGGAGGAAATTATTCTGTCCAACTGGGTCTACAGATGTTTTGTTGAGAAAGAGTTGGATAAACTTGTGCTTGGTGAAGAGGTGGATAAGAAAAACTTGGAAAAAATGGTGATGGTGGCACTTTGGTGTATTCAAGATGAACCAGCTCTCCGTCCTTCCATAAAGAGTGTAGTGATGATGTTGGAGGGGATAACTGATATATCTATTCCTCCATGTCCATCTGCTTCCTCCATGTGACTCCAGTAAACAGGCAACAATCATCTCCGTGAGTTTGCTCCATGTACTTATTATTAGATGTACCTAGGATTGCTCCATGTATTTTCCTTGTCATAATAAATGCAGAGTGCATGAGTGAGTTATGTAACTTTCAATTGTAAAACTGTAAAACAACTTAAATCAAATCATTCTAAATTTATAAAGTTACGATCAGTGGATTTTTAATTATGCTCACTTCCCAGATTCACTCCAAAATAATATCTATAATTATCAAGCTTAATCAATCAACACATAAACATAGAAAAAGAATCATTCAATAGCCTAAGACAATATTGTTTTGTGATGGATTGACAACCTCAATGAATCAAATATAACTATTGATATACCTCTTGGATTGAACTATTTCATGGTTTAACAGAATCATTTTGTGTTAAAATGCGAATTTGGTCATTTGGATTTTATGCAATTAATGATAAACAATTATATAGATTTGTCCATATGGACCATGTCCATGTCTTGTGCGGCCTCATCCAGCCCACAATCCGGGTTCAATTTGGATCGGATAAAGTGTTAATACTTGACCCGGTTTCAGCTATAGTTATATTAATAAAAGATTTTTTTGTTTATCGTAATCATTGTGCAACCTACCGCGGCAAGCTCGCGGCTCTCCCACCCACCCCACCAAGGTGTTAGGCTGCTGACCTGAGTAATTTTCGACTTTTATCCATGGCTCCAGCCAAGAAGGGAAAAGCCAAGGCCGAGAAGGCGGAGCCAACTCAGTCCTCTAAAAACGACCCCAAATTCCCATCGTCCATCCGCCCGGTTCCTCCCTCGTCTGTTGCCATCACCATCCACGCCAAGCCCGGCGCCAAATCGTCCTCCATCACCGGTCCAGTAACTTTCTTTTTCTTTTAACATTCCTTTTTTTATTTCTACTATCATTCTTCTTCCCTATTTTTTACCTTAATAGTACTTTTTTTTTTGGTGGTGAGTCCAGATTTCAGCGACGACGCTGTAGGGGTCCAGATAGACGCGCCTGCCAAAGACGGTGAAGCTAACGCGGCGCTTCTTGATTATATTAGCTCGGTCTGTTCTTTTTTTCTTCCCTCTATGTTTCGCCTTTATTAATTCTTATCTCTATTGATTTCACTTGAAGAGGAGAACCATTTTCTAACTAGGTGGCTACTACGAGTACATTGTTATGGTGATAATTTGGTGAGGTTGAATTCTTATCATAAGAAAATAAATCAATGTATTGTGAGACCTTGAACTGTGCCTGCCAATCTTTCTTATATGTGCGCCACCCGCTTGTTAGAATCGATTCCCTTCTGTTTGTTCTCCGTAGCTAAAATTCTGGGAAAAATAGCTATGCCGTTACAGGGAATGTGTCTGTGGGTCGAATTCTAAATCTGCTTTCTCTTCTAGGAACATTAGCCTGACATGTCATCTTGCACCACAAGATTGAAGGATTTTACCTATAACTTTCTAGCTGAATTAGGCTTCCGCCATAATCTTTCTTCTTTGCCATGGTCCTGCAAAATTTACCAATGATAGGAAAGATGAATAACTTTTTGGTTCTGAATTATTCAATGTATGGATGGATGTAGTAGTCCCATGTGTCACGTGGCCTGTGCATTTGTGCAGGGTGAGAAGTTTGTGTAAGTTTTGATCTAGAGAAAGGATTTTAGACAACCAGTGTGTCTGGAAATATGGTTAGGAAGTGTTAAGACTGAAGCAAGTTAGAATAAGACCAAATGGAGCATGCATGAAAAAAGAATCTGGACCTGAACTGCTTTGGCTAATTGAGATCCATCAAATCTGCCCAAATTGCCAGGAGATGTTCCTTTGAAGTCACAGATGATTGTGATTGAGAGCTTTTTTTCTTCTGGGGCAAAAATAGTTTGTAAATGTTAATGTTTATGGCTCATATGATTATAAAAGGTATATTTCTTTTTTTTCTTTGGTAGTAGTGAACTGCTAAAAATTCATTCTCTATGTTCTTTAAATTGAACTTCGACTAATCCATTCTTAGAGAATGTGCCTTTGTTTCTTTTACGATGCATATTTCACCTAGTAACAAAACCTTAACAAAATATAATAAGTTATCTGTTTGTGGACTGGAGTGGATATTAAGAGCAATTTTTATCTAAGTTGACGGTTGTGATTGAAATCTGGAGTTACGTCAATAATATTAGCTAAAAGCTTTATGTAGTATTCTTCTTGAAGTATTTTTCTCTTCAATGCTCCCTCCCGTGCCCCCTTTTTATTATTCCCTGTTTTTCCATTTTGTTAGAAAATAGTTAATGCAATGAAATTTTAGAACTTTTATTTCTTCTCAAATGGCAGGTTTTGGGGGTCAAAAGAAGGCAGGTTTCAATAGGTTCTGGCTCTAAATCACGAGACAAGGTGGTGATTGTGGAGGAGATAACCCTACAGAGCGTATTTGATGCTTTAAACAAAGCATCCAAGTGCTAGCTATGGAGAGACACAGTGTCAAGTGCTAATTATTGTAAGATGCTGTTTCTAGCCATTGATGATAATTGTTGCTTCCTTCATGCAACATGATGCTAACAAAATGAAGTGCATATTGGGATCATTCTCCTGAAAATCCTTGCAAGTAATTGGGGCATTTAAAAGGTGGGGCCTTTTGTCACATTTCACTTGTAAAACAGTTACCACTTGATCCGGTTATAGTAGTTGCAGTTTTGATGCATGATTGTTGTTGAGGAGATTCGGATAACCAGACCTACTGTTGCCTACAGAATTGTTGATCATAGTCACAACTTGAGGAGTTCAACTTGTTTCATGCATCTTAACTAGTACAGAGGCACACGTTGTACTTACAAATGAGAGAAAATGAAGGTTGTTATCTACTGTTTATTTGATCTTGAGGCTAAGGTTCCCATAAATTGTATTCATTTTCCATAACATCTTCTGGTGAATGTTACAGCAATCTTCAATTAAAAGCCCTTGGAAATGAAGGTAGGCTTATGTAATATATAGCATTTACAAGTTAGAGAACTTATAAATAGGCAGAAATTACTCAGATGAATTCTGCTTCCAACATCTTGACAGAATTAGATGTTTATGTAGCAAGTAGAAAATGAGCTAGGCCAGGAGATGATGCCAACTGCCCCTCCAAATGAAACTTATTTCTATTATTGTTTCCTAAACAATTTGTAGGACATATACCTCTGCTTCCATATGAATCTTATTTCTCTTATTACGACAAAACAAGACCCTTGAGAAAGTATAATAATCTTTCCGTGAGAAATTAGAAAGTTTATAATTGATTAATGCACGTAGTTGGAAAACAAAGTGCATCGTAATTTTCATCAGGAAGGCAAATTACCTGCCTTGCCTAGGTTGTGTAATTAATTCCTATACACTAGTGTTTTCCTTTCCACGTATACTTGCCTCAGTAGGGTAACATGTTTATAATAATAGAACAATTTCTTTGTTCCTTTCTGATATTTATCAACCCTTCTCTACCTTTTGATACAGTATATTTTAGTTTACGAGTCTCCTCAGTATTCTAAGGTACTTTTGTTATTTTACTCACGTGTTTGATCATAATGTGACACAACTTGAAATTCTCTACTTGTCTAGATTTAATTAGACTGGAGATAGAAAGGAATGTCTAAGTAGCTACACATATAAACAAAAGAAAAAACTTGCTGCTAAGTTTCCAATAAATTTAATTTACATTGCATAACAGATAATTTTACTGTAAGTTTAAGTTATATTAGCACTGAACTAAAATCTTGACACAGTATTAAACAAAAGAAAGGGGATGTCATTTATACACGGTCACAATAACTTTTTATTAATACAACATGTGGCAAGAAGCATCCCTTGGTCTATGTTAGAACAAGAATTATTAGAGATGATGGATGATATACAATTCATTTGATACAGAGAAAGAGGACAAAGGTATGCCTATAATTCCTCAATCCTTCTCAACAGCATGACAGTTAAATAGCACTAAAAAAGGAAGTTGGGCTGGGCGGCACTGGGATGTCAACTGTCCCTTCTAACATCAGTAGAACCTTCTTCATGGAAGGGCGGAGTGTTGGCTCGTCCAAAATACACCATAGTCCGACTCTCACCATCCTTTCCAATTGTTTCTCGTCTACCTCTTCATCATCCCCTACTAGTTTCCGTAGTTCACCACCCTGAAAACAATCGTAGACCCATTCTTCAAGGACGGCTTCTTCCTCAAGAAGGCTCCAATTCACACTGCGCCGACAACATATGATCTCCAATACTACGACTCCAAAGCTGTAAACATCTGCTTTGACTGTAATTGGCAGTTTCATGTGCCACTCTGGTGCAACATACCCCCTTGTTCCTCTGATCCCAGTGAAAGTTTTGGATTGGTCTGGCTTTAGGAGCTTGGCCAAACCAAAATCAGATATTTTCGCATTCCCCTGTTCATCCATTAGAATATTTTGGGATTTGATGTCACAATGGATTATTTGGGTATCGCACTCTTCATGAAGATAGAGGAGACCTCTTGCTATGTTGCGAGCAATTTCCACCCTCTCATTCCAGCAAGGTCGTTTTTCAGGTGTAAAGAGCACATCAGCTAGTGATCCATTGACCATGTACTCATAGACCAACAGCCTATTAGCTCCTTTGTGGCAATATCCGATTAGTCGAACTAAATTTCGATGATGAGTTCTGCCAATAATTTTCATCTCGTTTTGAAACTCTCGTTCCCCTTGATTTGATACTTTGTCCAATTTCTTCACTGCAACGACCTTCACGCCATTATCCAACATTGCGGTCCCTTTGTAAACTGTTCCGAATGCTCCTTTTCCAATTTCTTCCTTGAAATTATGAGTCATCTGCTCAATTTCTTCAAAACTAAACGATATCGGAGCAACATTTTCGCACAATCTTATGCCGCTATGAGTAGAAAACCGTTTGTACCTGAAAACATGACTCCTATAAATGAAAGCCCCAGAAATTACCAACACAATGATTGCAAAACCAATCAGTGAAACACCTATAATTAGAATGTCCATTCGAAGTTTTTCCATTCGTTCTTTAGACACATCATGTTTTCTTGATTCACTGGATAGACCTACCTTGATCAAAGCTACGTTTGAATCACGAAGATTCCTTCTCCCAAATCTCAGAGGAAGCCTCTGCATCTTGCACTCCGTATCTTTAAACATGGCAGCTTCACAGGTGCAATCCTCGGAACATGCGGTCTCGCAGTCTTCTTTGGTTGTTAACGACAGAACAGAATATCCAGAATCTTCCCACACAGTATTCTCAACTGCCTGAATGGTGTACTGGATTCTCCCTTCCTCACTTTTGCAGCTCTCGGTGGAGAAATTCCTTTCACAGCCAGCACTAAAATTGCCCTCTATAACTGGAGCAAATCCTGGAAGACATCTACAATCAGCTTCTTTATCTTCATTGACGCAATAGCTATTAAACCCACATAGACCCTTGGGATCACACTTGTCAGAAGTAGATGACCATAAAACTGATTGATTCCCATTCTGATTGAATTCGTAAGAATAGAGTCGGAAGATACCATCCGAATCAATTTTCATCAGATAAATTGTTCCATTTTTATCATATCCTCCTTCAAAAATATCCTTTATGTTGAAGCCTGTGGAATTGAGCAGGTATAGATGTCCATCTTTATCAAGATTCAGGCTCACATTATCTCCTCTACCATCTGTACCAGATGCCCAATAAGCATAGCTTGCTGTGTCTGGAGTTTCCACAGGGTACTGCACAAGGTTTCCATCATTCTGCATCTTAAGACGAAATATTCCTGTTGACTGGTCAGTTTCTGAGACGCTAGAGAACAGCTCTACCCCAGCTAAGAGACGTTGTCCTTGTAGAATGGTAGTGGTAGGATGATCGAAGCTCTGCCATATTACTTTCTGGTCAGAATTGTATACAACAAAATTACCAGTATTAAGCATGGAAGCTGTGGCAATTTTTTCAGAAGAATCAATGATGTATACTTCTCGTCCCTGCGGTGATTGCAGAATGAGCCTTCCATCAGTCGTAAGAAGCAACCTAGCTGTGCTTTTAACTGGAGGATCATCTCGGTTGGCTGTCCAAACCACTGTCCTTTGGGGAACTCCAGCAAGAAAAATTCCGACAGCATAGCTCTTGGCAGCTTGCTGGTAAAATCCAAAGGCATATAGGCCAGAAGGGGATAGCCATGTAGATTGGCCTGTGGGTGTTAGCGATGAGCCTAGAGTTATGTTGGTATTCCTTGTTTGAGCTACTGCAGTTGACATGATGGAAAGAAGAAGTAATAAAATGGTGGCCATGGCTCATGAGTTAGAGAGTTATCCTTTCTCTGGTTTTACGAGCTTTGAGATATACAAAGTTAAATATTATATGGGGTAGGTTGCATAGAGGTGTCAAAGTCGAGGGACCATCACCATTGACTAATGCCATTATCATTGGAATAGTCAAAATATTGAACATTGAATGAATTGGAGGGTGGAGCCCTCATCTTTCCTCCTCGATCCGTTTGTTATTGTTCCACTTCTTTGATCAACTTGTTGAATAGTTGCAAGAGGAAATGTTATTGGAAACTTGGGTGAACCCCAAGTGTAAGTTGTTGCTAGTCAAGTGTTAGGTCCTGACGGGGGTTATGCATGGTCCCAGTTGGTACTTGGTATGAACCCTTTTTATTTGATTTGAAGATAATAATGTCGACTGTGCCCTTTCTTTTCAAATTACTCATCAACGATAACCTTTTGTCCTTTTTGTTATTATTATGTCTTAATTGACTTTGAAATCTGGATATATTAGTCCTCAATATTCAATATTTTGAAGAGCTTTAAATTCAAAACTTTTAATTATTATTTCTACCAAAATTGAAATATACACAATCTTTCGATAAATAGTTATATATCAAAATTTAAGATAAAACGTACTTAACACGAAAAACAAACAAATTGCATGCAGGAAGTATGATTTTCCACAACAATATTTAGAGAAATATCAGAATTAAATGTATGAGTACAGTCATAATTATTATTTTGAATCTAAATGAAAAGACTGTTTGCCATGAGGAAACTTAATTTCCAGTCTGATAGAGCACCACCAATTCAAAGTCTTGGGATTTAGCAAAGATTTCTACTAACATTCTTTCCCTTAAGAAGTGAAGAACGAGCGGATTTAGTAGTCCTATTATCGGATTTTGACGAACGAAACTGCTTCGATTTTTGCATCCTTTTTTTCTTCACCAAAAAAAATATTATCATGTTGCATAATAAAATAGCAAAATATTATATTAATATTAACAGTAAATTATCTTCTTTTTTTAATAAAAAAAATGAGTTTTATTAACCATACAACCAAAATATCATCGTTAATCTCAAGCTACTTTAAGGGTATAAATTTTATAAGGAACCTTTCAAAAGAACTTTTTTTCAATTTATGAATAGACGTAAGGGAATGCATAACATTGCACTTAACAGTTTTGTTTCTGTGAGAATTCCTTTTCTTTTTTTTTTTTTTGTTCTAATTTTGAGTTTTTAGGCAGTGACTATTCATTACAGAGGGAAAAGAAAAAACACCCCTCAAATAACTATCTATTTTACTCTTTTTCTAAGAACACCTAAAACAAAGGCAGGCCGTGCATCAAAAGCTTTCCAATGAGAATTCGCCATAACTAATGTAGTGGAAAAACAAAGTGCATTGCAATTTTCCACCAGGAAATGACAAATTACCTGCCTTGCCTAGGTCGTGTAATTAATTACTGTGCACTTTTACTTTCCTTTTCAGGGAGAGGTAACCTCTGTAGAGTAGCATATTTATAATAATACAACAATTCCGATGTTCCTTTCTAATATTATCAACCCTTCTCTACCTTTCAGTATTCAAAGGTGCTCTTGTTATTTTACACAAGTGTTGATCCTAATTTGACAAAACTTGAAATTCTCTGCTTGACTACATATAATTATACTCGAGATAGAAATGAATGTCTAAGTAGCTATACATATAAACAAAAGCAAAAACTTGCTGCTAAGTTTCTCATAAATTTGACTCATATTGCATAACAGATAATTTTACTGTAAGTTTACATTATATTAGCATTGAACTAAGGTATGATGCAGTATTAAACTACAGAACCGGAATGTCAATTATAGTCAATCACAAGAATTCTTTATTAATACAACTTGTGGCAAGAAGCAATACTTTGATCAATGTATGATAGACATTTCATTTAATACAGAGAGGACAAGTTACCTATAATTACGCAATCCCATTCAAAAATCTCAACAGCAAGACACAATTAAATAGCACTAAAAAAAGAAGTTGGGCTGGGAGGTACTGGAATGGCAACTGTCCCTTCCAACATCAACAGAACCTTCTTCATGGAAGGGCGAAGTGTTGGCTCATCTAAAATACACCATAATCCGACTCTCACCATCCTTTCCAATTGTTTCTCGTCAACCTCTTCATCATCCCCTACTAGTTTCCGTAGTTCACCACCCTGAAAACAATCGTAGACCCATTCTTCGAGGACGGCTTCTTCCTCGGGAAGGCTCCAATTCACACTCCGCCTACAACATATGATCTCCAATACTACGACTCCAAAGCTGTAAACATCTGCTTTGACTGTCACTGGCAGTTTCCTGTGCCACTCTGGTGCAACATACCCCCTTGTTCCTCTGATCCCAGTGAAGGTTTTGGTTTGGTCTGGCTTTAGCAGCTTGGCCAAACCAAAATCAGATATTTTTGCATTCCCCTGTTCATCCATTAGTATATTTTGAGATTTGATGTCACAATGGATTATTTGGGTATCGCACTCTTCATGAAGATAGAGGAGACCTCTTGCTATGTTGCGAGCAATTTCCACCCTCTCATTCCAGCAAGGTCGTTTTTCAGGTGTAAAGAGCACATCAGCAAGTGAGCCATTGACCATGTACTCATAGACCAACAGCCTATTAGCTCCTTCGTGGCAATATCCGATTAGTCGAACTAAATTTCGATGATGAGTTCTGCCAATAATTTTCATCTCGTTTTGAAACTCTCGTTCCCCTTGATTTGATACTTTGTCTAATTTCTTCACTGCAACGACCTTCACCCCATTATCCAACATTGTGGTCCCTTTGTAAACTGTCCCGAATGCTCCTTTTCCAATTTCTTCCTTGAAATTATGAGTCATCTGCTCAATTTCTTCAAAACTAAACGATATCGGAGCAACATTCTCGCACAATCTTATGTCGCTATGAGTAGAAAACCTTTTGTATCTGAAAACATGCCTCCTATAAATCAAAGCCCCAGAAATTACCAGCACAGTGATTGCAAAACCAGTCAGTGAAACTCCAATAACTAGAATGTCCATTCTAGGTTTTTCCTTTCGTTCTTTAGACACATCGTGTTTTCTTGATTCACTGGATATACCTACCTTGATCAAAGCTACGTTTGAATCACGAAGATTCCTTCTTCCATATCTCAGAGGAAGCCTTTGCATCTTGCACTCCGTATCTCTAAACATGGCAGCTTCACAGGTGCAATCCTCGAAACATGCTCTCTCGCAGTCTTCTTTGGTTTTTAAAGGCAGAACAGAATATCCAGAATCTTCCCACACAGTATTCTCAACTGCCTGAATGGTGTACTGGATTCTCCCTGTATCGCTTTTGCAGCTCTCGGTGGAGAAATTCCTTTCACAGCCAGCACTAAAATTGCCCTCTATAACTGGAGCAAATCCTGGAAGACATTTACAATCAGCTTCTTTATCTTCAGTAACGCAATAGCTATTAAGCCCGCACAGACCCTTGGGGTCACATTTGTCATACGTAGATGACCATATAGTTGATTGATTCCCATTCTGATTGAATTCGTAAGAATAGAGTCGGAAGATACCATCCGAATCAATTTTCATCAGATAAATTGTTCTATTTGTATCATTTCCTCCTTCAAATATATCCTTTATTTTGAAGCCGGTGGAATTAAGCAGGTATAGATGTCCATCTTTATCAAGATTCAGGCTCACATTATCTCCTCTACCATCTGTACCAGATGCCCAATAAGAATAGCTCGCTGTGTCTGGAGTTTCGACAGGGTACTGCACAAGGTTTCCATCATTCTGCATCTTAAGACGAAATATTCCTGTTGACTGGTCAGTTTCTGAGACGCTAGAGAACAGCTCTACCCCAGCTAAGAGACGTTGTCCTTGTAGAATGGTAGTGGTAGGATGATCGAAGCTCTGCCACATTACTTTCTGGTCAGAATTGTATACAACAAAATTGCCAGTATCAAGCATCGAAGCTGTGGCAACTTTTTCAGAAGAATCAGTGATGTATAACTCTCGTCCTTGCGGTGATTGCAGAATGAGCCTTCCATCAGTCGTAAGATTCAAGCTAGCAGTGCTTGGAACAGGAGGATCATCTCGGTTGGCTGTCCAAACCACTGTCCTTTGGGGAACGCCAGCAAGAAAAATTCCTACAGCATAGCCCTTAGCAGCTTGCTGGTAAAATCCAAAGGCATATAGGCCAGAAGGGGATAGCCATGTGGATTGGCCTGTGGGTGTTAGCGATGAGCCTAGAGTTATGTTGGAATTCCTTGGTTGAGCTACTGCAGTTAAAACGATGGACAGAAGAAGTAAAAAAATGGCGGCCATGGCTACATGAGTTAGAGAGATATCCTTTCTCTGGTTTTATGAGCATTGAGTTGCACAAGATTAATTAAATATGGATTCAAGCAACTCTTTTTGGTAGGATGAAAAGTTTTTTTGGAGACAAGTCAAGGATTTCGGTGGGAATGAGTAAACAATGAGAAATAGGATTACTTTGTTAACCATTTCAGTCTGAAATGTCTTCGTAGACAAGTCAATTGATGCCAGTGTATATATTTTCTATCTTTTGAGGTTAATACTATACAGTGTAGGGTATAAAAGATTAATGAAATCTGCATTAGATGTGAAGGGCGACGAATCATCTTTAAGTACCTTTTGGAATCCTTACTCCTTTCTATTCAGGCGTAGCTTTTACATTTTTATATGGAAACTGGCGTGCATGTGTCAATGCCAAGGACCATGACCATTGATTAATGCCATTATCATTGGAATAGTCAAGGTTTGCCACCTATTCTGGCTCAACTCCATCGCTATTATACTATTATTACCTATAATCAGAAATATATAACTATTCTAAAGCATCTAATATACCTACCTCTCATAAGAAAATTAATCAGAAACTTCATTTTCTTTTCTAGAAACAAGCCAAAAGGAAAAAAACAAAAGAGAACATTTTTAAAGTGAAATGAAAAAAAAAAGGGAACATGCATGTCAAAAGGAGCACTAATGGTTTTTCTTTTTTTTTTTATTAAAAGAAAGAACGAAGAACCATCGGGTTAAAGTAATATAGTAACAATAACAACAATAACAGCGTGACTAAGACCAATAGATTTACAATAATATAGATTATAGTGCAATTTGAACCATTCAAAATATAGAAGATTGAATGAATTGGCGAGTGGAGCCCTCATCTTTCCTTCTCAATCTGTTAGTTTTTGTTCGACTTTTTTTTATCAACTTTTTGAATAGTTGCAAGAGTGAATCTTATTGGAAACTTCAGAAAACCCCAATTATGATTTGGTTGCTAGTCTAGTTGGTACTTGGTATTAACCCTTTAATTTGGATTTGAAGATAATAATATTATTGGATGTGCCTATATATTATTTTCAAATTATTCATCCACAATAATTTTTTTTAGTTGATTTTGAAATCTTGATATATATTAGTCCTCAATATTCAATACATTCATGATTTTAAAGTATGCATTTAAAAAAAAATTGGTGTTTTGTGTGAATGTTGCTCTTGAAGTAGTACTATCCCATTCTTAATTTTTTGTTCAAACCCTCATTTATTAGTTGTTTCGGTTTTATTTTTTTATTCATTAAAATAAACTCAATCATCATCATTATTGTTATTATTATGAAAAATTAATCTTCAAGAAAAAGAGTGCTTTAAATTCAAAACTTTTAATATTATTTTTATGAAATTTAAATATACACAATCTTCCTATAATTAATTATGTATCAAAATTGAGTTAGTTTAAGGAAAAAAAGTGCTTAAAACAAGAACAAAGAAATTGAATAGAGGAAGTACTATATTTCGACAACAATATTCAGAGAAATGTCAGAATTAAATGCAGTCAACATTATTATTTGAATCTAAAAGAAAAGATTGTTTATCATGATGAAACTTAACTTTAGGAACACGCTTCCATTTCATCTGATAGAACAGCACTAATTCAAAGTCTGGGGATTTAGCAAAGATTTCTACTTTATTCCAAAAATAGTAGTAATAATAATAAAAACTTTCCTCTCAAATTGGATTTTTTTTACTTTTGTTTTTGCTTTTGTTAATTTAATTGATTGCTACTTTTAATTATATTTTGATCCCTAATTTTAAAAAAAAAAAAATTGTTTGCTTGTAAATTGTTTTAGCAAAACTCCACACTAATATTAAAGAATTTAGTAGTGACCAAATGTTATTAGGGTATAAATTATTATATATATTAGGATCATATTCCTAAAATATCTCTGAAATTTTAGAAAATAATAAAATCATGAATAGATACATGTTTTCATTGAACAGTCAATATTGCTATTATTACTTTCAATCTTCATCAAAAGGGTCGATGCCAGGCTTTGACGCACATGACTTTTTTTGAAAAGCAGAATTCATTCATACAGTAACAAAGCTACATCCAGAAGGAGGAGAAAACTTCCAGGAAAAGCTGCACAATCACAAAAAATCAATTCTGTAGCAACAATACCAACCTTGCCTTCCCCAGAAAAACAGCATATACATCCCTCATCAAACAAAAAGAGGTTAGCAAACCTCAATCAAACTGGCAGAGATGATCTTGTCAAACACAAAAACCAAAACCACCCACAGAACCAAAATTCGTACTAAGAATCAGCAAAAGAAAAAGAATCACCAATTCAACGCACACGACTTACAGAGCAGCACCAATTCAAAGTCTTGGGGTTCAGCAAAGATTATTCCAGTGCAAGTTGTAACATTCAATAGGTTTGTTCCATTAATTCCAACTAACAAGGTGACCCTCACAACACGTTTTCGTACCGGAGCTAGCTACTACATAGCCCTCTCTCTGTCTATGGAGTTTCTCTACCGCCAATTGTTTTGTTAAAACGCACGTATGACAAGTCAATGTCTAATATTGAACCAATGAAATTTTATCTTATCAAGAACGAAATGTATAACAAAGAATTGTAGAATCAAGAAGCATTTTCCTAATAATAATTTATCCCTGAAATATACATGTAAATTTAAATGAAATTTATACTATATCAAGTTAATATATAGTTCATGTATCAAATGTGTAAATAACTCTATATTATTTAAAACTTTAAAAAAAATTCCATATTTAATATATATCTTTCCCCATTTGAAATAGAAAAAAAAAGTTTTATTACTTCAAACTTTGTCAAGTAGTGCATTTTTGAAGTGCATATGGAGTTCAGAGTTTACAAAGTTGATTTACCTAAATCGGAACTTGAATCAACCTTATTTGATTAAAAAAAGACAATAATATGAATTCACTCAATTCAAATTAAATAATCCAAATTATATCTGAATTTAAATCAATCCTTTTTGATTGAAAAAAAAAAAACCCAATAATCCAAATTTGCTCAACTCGAACCCAAATAATCCATATATTAAACTAAATTACTCGAATTCAAAATTACCTAAATCAAAAATGATTCAAACTTGAAATGATCTCAACCAAAAACAGAGGAATGGACCTTTGTTATTATAAAAAAAATATATTCTTTTTAGGCTTTACTCTCCAATTAACCTTTGTTTTGCATTTGGACTGAACTAAAATAAGAAAAGAAAAGGGTGAATAACATAAAGTTATGAGGTTTGTGGAGTCCCACATTAATCCTTTTCTTGATCCCTAAGCTCATTTCCAAAGTGTACAATTATTCACTGGGACGCTAGAATTGCAGAATTATAGAATATTACAACAAGGATAGCAATTCGATAACCCTCATTTAGTGAACATATGGAATGACCCTAACACCTTCCTTCGTTTAACCTGAAAATGAAAATGCTCATTTCAGCCATTCATTCTTATCCATTGCTATAGCAAGTTAATGGGACCTATTGGACGGAATTAATCAACGAATACACCAAAAATGACCATTCCACTTGCAGCAAGTGCCATGTTGGCATGCGCGAAGTAAACATTCCACCGATACTCACGAAACGAGACTGTTTTTCAAGGTGCAGCTGAAACAACCTGACAGCGGCACGTAAGATGCAGAGTGCCCATGAAAGGGCCAACTTCAGTCTATTTGCAACATACATTATTATGAAGTAAAACATCATCTCAAAGCCTGAAATATGTCCACATGTTTTGGACATTACAGAAAAAATTACAAAAAATAGATTAAACTCCTTCCCATCTAGAGACTTCAGTGACCAACCTTGCAACTCATTCTACAGGGGAATCTGAGCGGAGAGCTGACATAGCAAACCAACAAGATATATCATTAGAATAGTTGTCATGATGGGAGAAATAAAAGACCATAGCCGCACCATTAAATTTGGCACGCTAACAGAAAAGCAAATGCAATTTTTACGGCATAAAACATAGACACCATGTTCCCTTCCAAGCCCAGACATATGCAATAACATACACAGAGATACATGAGAACACGTAGTTGGAAATAAGTTCAGTGCATGCAAGTGAAAAATTAGTTAACCCCTACTCAAAAATTCAATTCAATCCTGATCTTTTTCTCTCTTTTTCTACATTGAAATGTTGTTCCCCGGAGTGATTAACCAAAGTGCTAAAAGGGAACATACATACATGAAGCATTTTCTTAGAGCCACACCCTCACTTTGAATGACCAATTTTATTTCCAGTAGTGCTCACACAGCAGAATATAAAAACAAAACTTAAACATTTTGTTCATTTTAATTCTACCTGAATGATAGGATAATGATACCAGCAATGTTTTATTCTGAAAAGTGATTAAAAGAACCACCACATAAGGTGAGAGTGAGAAAAGTGAAGACAAGGTGAAACTTGGACTAACCCAGAAATCCTATCTGTTTTCAGAGGGAATCACATGGCTATAACAATAATTGTGAAAGTTAGCAAATTAAATTCAAAGGTTTGCTTTAATTATACTTATTTCCTCGCAGATTGCAACATCTAAAATGATTCCCTTGGGTCTGGAAAGCCCTAGTCACACGTCATCTGCTGACATACATACCCAAAATATCTTTTTAACCATAAGGTCAGCATATACTCAGATATGATTAAATTTGTCATGATCCAAGTGAGGAAGAATAGGTGTTGATAAATACAAAGAGATAAATGTGATTTGACCAAACCACAGTGCCATTTGCAATTACCCTAATATATATTATGTCGGACATGGGAAAGTAACAAAAGGGGCAAAGAATAATATATAGAGACAGAGCATATCATATAACCGCATACAGAAAATGAAGGACTAACATATATGCTGCATAGATATTAGAGATCTGCAGAAGATAACACAGCCAACTTACTTTTCATACATCAATCCAAACAAAGATAGTTGCAACACAGTACAAAAGCATGAAAAATTTTGAAGGACTTGCCCAAATGATGCATGGTTCACACCCATCTCGCAAATAAATTCATGACTTCAAACATCCTATGCTAAATGACATTCCAAACCACAATAGGTATTCATAAAAGATTTATGTTGTCTAGATCACCTCTACTATTTTTTCTCACCTACCCAACATTAAGCAATGGAAGCCAGATAATAGAACATACCACCCAATTCTCTCAAACATACTGGTGAGTGGTTTTCTATCTCAAACAAAATCCATCCACATCATCCAAAGAGATAATATCAAGGAAACTAAGTAGGCTTGCTCAAGTGTTAAAGACCCAAAGTAGACCAATGACCAATCAATTGAACTACTAAGCCAGTGACACCAGTCATTTATGAGACCTAATAAGGATAAAATTGTAAACTTCAGTTGATCTAATTAGGTCTTAATAAATTTTTTCGACTGGCTAGGTCAAGTAAACCTGCAAGATATGAGCTTGTGGAATCAAGCGACACATAAACAAGCTATTGGGGAATAAAGATCAGCAACCAAATTTTAGAAATGCAAACAATACATAAATGAAACAAGAAAAGTAATTTTAACAAAAAAAGGACAATAAACATGGTAGGATACCAACTTTACACCAAATTGGAACAGAAGTGGGAAGAGAAAACAACTTAGCAACCTGCTCTTAGCTGTGGTTACTTACCCAAAAAACTAAAGACAACTTAGAACACTGACCTGGCTTCAAAAACTATAACCTACACCAAATGGTTTTCAAAATCCAGAACCATAATCTTAAATGAACGGAACCACAACCATGAAAGCAAAATTATCAAGACTTCCATTTTTTCTTCAAGAAACTTCATAGAATATTAAAAAATGTTATTCAACTAAGGATATACTTAGGTTTACACATAATGCAAAAGGGTCTTAAAGGTACTTACATTCCGATCTTTCCCGGTTTCAATTACAATTTCAATTTTGTGCCTCTTTTTCCACTCCATCAGGAAAACCATCAAAATTTACTTCTAATTAAAACTATCTCATTTCCTATTCCTCTTTTCTTTCTATGAAAAACGAACAATCCAAGTAAAATAAAATAAAATAAAATAACATGGACCAATTCCTGATTAACAGAGAATAAATAACCAATAAAACCCTTTACTAATCATCCCCAAAAAACCTAATCCATAACAATTAAATCAAACAAAATATGAATAAGAAATGATAAAGAAAAAACCCAGATCTGAAATATAAAAAGGAAGGAAAAAAGACTTACTGGGCTTTTCAGGCTTTCCATCGGTCCACTTGGAGATAGAGAAATGGACTTTCTCACGAGCAAGGGCTTCAGTCTTGTAGGGTTCCTTCAAGCAGTTTCTGACGAGATTGGCGCATATGTTTGAGTAGGTGATATACGTCATGCCGGCTGCACGCCAGAACGGCACCGCCGCGTTCGACGCCATTTTCTTCCTTCTTTGATTGTGGCTGCAAAACCTACAGACTATGTAGGAAACAATAGAGGAGCTGCTCGTTCTTGTTCACTGTTCAGCAACCAAAGGCCAATGGGGGCCTTCTATTTCATGTCATTTATTATGGACCTCTGGGCCTGAGCTTCATTACATTTACCCTGTTGCCTCAATAGAAAATTGATTCTTTATTAATTTACATTTTTATTTCCTCAAAGAAAAGAAAACATAGGTTTTTTTATGACATAATATCTAAAAAAGTCTATAAATTATTCAATAAAATTTAAATAAACTTTTATACTTTATTACTTTTAATTAAATTCTTATATTTTTATTTTGAGTCAAATAAATTTTTATATTTTTATTTTAAGTCAAATAAGTACTTATTACTAATGATTAATTTAATAAAAATGTTATTTGTCATTTTATATCACGTGACATGCTAACGTATCATAATTAATAATAATGTAACATGTTGATATATTATACTTGATGATAACGTATCATGTTAATTTGACATAATAATACAATCATATGACATTTTTTACATTCCACATTAACATTATGTTAGTGTAATGTGAATATAAAATTGATAAATGATATTTTGACTAATAACGATTAATCAATCATTAGTTATGATGGCTTATTTAATTCAAAATAAAAATGCAAGACCTTGATTAAACGTAATAAAAAAATAAAAATTTATTTGAATTTTCTTAAATAGTTTAAAGACTTCTTTGAGTATTATGTCATTATTAATTTTTGTTTTAAAATTTTCTTGTAGAAAAATTAGTGTATATATATAGAGAGAGAGATATGAAGTGAGTAAATTGTTTGTAACTATTTTATTTTATTTTATATAAATTAATAATATTAGTATTTATGGAACTCTGTCATATATTCTTTATATTAATAAAGATCATCATGCTTTAAAAAAAAAAAAAAACACTTCCATAGCCCTTCCAATGGGAGATAGAGAATAAGATACCATAAATCAACCATCTATTTTATTGTATTGGACTAACACTTAGTAATAATTATAGGTAGCTTTAGGAAAATAGCTTATAAACTTAAGAACCCTCTACAAACAATAGGAGTTATTCAAGTTAAAGACACTTGAGACACGTTACTTATATTGATAATGGAAGCTAAAGCATGCTTTACATGCCGTCGAGGGAAGAATCAATCGGAGGTAATGGCACATCAAAAGCTACAATCTTCTTGCCATTGGATAATTCACCTTTAAACATTGTTCCAAAAGCCCCTTACCAACCTCCTCTTTGAAATTATTAGTGACTTTCTCTAGCTCTACCTAAGTGAATGATATAGGAGCCTCAATTAATTTAATATTGATATTTTTTTTTTGAAAAGTAATTTTATTAGCACTAAAACCCTTATGCCAGTCGAAGTCTTTGTGCTTAAAGGCTTTTTTTGGCGTATAGTCTCTGCCCTGTGCATGATCATGAACTATACAATTACAAAACAATCCACCACTTCAAATTCCATGACAACATCTCAATCCTAAGTAAAGCTATATACAATGTGAAATAACTCTCAAACCTTTTCCCATAAAACCTCGATTACACAAAAGGGGAGCTCAGCATACTAAAAGAACCCCTATCAGGCAAAAGACTTGCAGCTTACATATAATAAGGACCAGTCTCTTTGCTTATAATTCTTAACAATTAGCTTATACTTGCAAAGCTCAAAAGGTTAAAACCAAAGAGACACTAGCTACATAACAGAACATTTGATTCCTCTTTGAATGTCACCAGCATCGCTACAACCTTTTGTCCTCCTACCAATTTGTCTTAGGGTTGTCAACAAGTAAGGTATCCACTAATTTTGAGGTACCAAACCTGAATCTTATTAATAACTATTATATCTTAACCTTATAACTACTCGAATATTTTTAAAAATTACTATCCTAATTTAAACCCTAATGCATATATACTTACTACTCGATAATTATCTTAACTTGTTTAAAAACTCGATTATATTAAAAAAATTATTAAAATGCTCAATCTTCTTCCTCCCTATCTTATCTTCTGTTGCAAGTTAATGTTCCTCATTATAACCATAACTTGATTTGTTGCAGCTTTTACTTTGAAGAAATTTGATGCACACTGTCAATTGAGTTTCCAGTTTCATTCCATCCTTTGTTGCTTTTGAATTGATGGGGACAAAGCCCTTTGAGGTAGAGTGATAGGATGGAACTTCTGAACACCTAGTTCAAGCCCAAGGAAATGAGTTAACGATTTGAGCACTCTTGACCAAAAGAAAGAGTTGGTAGGGAGCGAGTTGAGCATTGACCAGAACTAGGAATGATTAAGAAAAGGAAGACGAGAAGAACGAGCAGCTAGGGGAAGAAAAGAAAAAAAGAAGGACTGAATGAGTGGCAACAACTAGGGGAAGAAAAGAAAAAAAAAAAGGAGAGGTTGTAGTCAGGGAAAGGGGAAAAAGAGAAAAAAAAAAAAAAGAGGCTAAGGTTTTACATATTAATATATTAATATTATTAAATTAGTAAATAAAATCAATATAATCGGGTTCAAGTAGAGGGTACCAAAAGGTGGTACCCAAACTTAATATGAGTAGTGAAATTATTATCTATATTCATCCCAAACCCGATTGTAAAGTATTTTAATTTTATATAATCGAGTCGGATACCCGCGTATATCCTGTAACAAGATACCCATTATTATCCGTAGTTCATCTAATTACATTTCCTACAATTTAAATGGGTGTAATGACTTTGCAATGTTTGATATAATAAAGGGAAGGGAATGTGTTTGCAATTGTAATGTCAATGCAATTAGTTAAGGAAATGTCATTCCCTTAGCTCACGGAGAGAAAATAACTTTCCCTCAAGAAAGGAAAAGTAAAAATTTTTTTCCTAACTTATGCCTGACACTCCTCTTTCTATTTTATGTTCTTTGTCTTGTTCCTCCTCTCCCCATTCACTTGCACATTTCGGTCAACTCTTCCTCTCCCTGCTCACCACCATCAAGGCCGCTATTCTCGTTTAGCATTTTTTTTCTTTCTCAATCTCCAACATCAAGGGCTACTCTTGTCGTTTATCTTTTTTTATTCTTTTTCATCTCCAACATCAAAAGTTGTTCTTTTACATAATTTTATAGATTTAAAGTAAAAATAAATATTTTAATAATTAATATTAAAATATTATATTTCTTTTTGGTATGCTATTACTTATTATTTTAAGAGATAAAGTTAAAAAGTTAAAATTTTACAATTATAAAAATATAAATTTATTTAATTTCCATATATAAAGGTAATTTTATAAATTTATATTATATTTCTAATAGAGTGCTTTTAAACTAAACACTATAATGCAATCTTCTTAGCAATCACATTTCTTATAATCATCACGTTCTCATATTATAGCAAATACTATAAAGTTATCTTTTCAACCATTACATTCCCAACAATCATGCACTCAGTAATCATATTCTCAGTAAAATACCAAATGCCATCTAAATGAATGTTGTTTATATTCTGTAAAGAAATTTACAAATAAGCGTCCAAAGTTAGATAACTTAGTTGTCTCAATATTAGTAATATGCAACTTCAACAATAATGTAATCCAATAATACTAAGGGTTTGCTTGGTAAACGTAAAATGGCTTGCTAGAGGAAAATTTTTTCTGTATAAAATGTTTTACAGGAAAATTTAATATTTTCTGTTGTTTGGATAAATTGTCGAAAACGTTTTCTATTGTTAGGATCATTTTATGAAAAATATTTTTCATCATGGTGGAGTTGTTTAGGTGTTAAAAAAATAAATAAGAGTTGAGTACAAAACAATATTGATATTTGATTTTCACTAATTTGGGATCAAAATTAAGAATGGAAATGAAAATGGATAAAATCAATAATGATATTTTTCAAAGCATTTAACCATAAATTTGTAATGAAAATAAACTCTAATTTTTAAAAATTTTTCCATCTTATCACTTTTTTATCATAACTATAAAAATATAAATATTCATCAGTTGTGTAAGATATCAAAAACCTATACTTATAAATATGTATTCATTAAATAACAATTATTGAAATATTTTTTATTATAATTATTAATAAGATTTAAACCTATTATAAATGTGTATTCATCAAATGATGATTATTGAAATATTTTTTATTATAATTATTAATAAGATTTATTC